>NC_133340.1:36144058-36477392 GCF_030506205.2 Paramisgurnus dabryanus
CCCTAGCAACCAAACTTAGTACCCTAGCAACGGAATAAACAAAGCCTTATATCTCAGCATCAGAACATCATAGAGACACGGGTGTTGGACCGTTTTACTTGTGGCTTTAAGTGTGATCATTATGGGATGCCATTTTTCTCCCTAGCAACCAAACTTAGTACCCTAGCAACGGAATAAACAAAGCCTTATATCTCCGCTTCAGAACATCATAGAGACACGGGGGTTGGACCGTTTTACTTGTGGCTTGAAGGTTGATCATTATGGGATGCCAATTTCCTCCCTAGCAACCAAACTTAGTACCCTAGCAACGGAATAAACAAAGCCTTATATCTCAGCATCAGAACATCATAGAGACACGGGTGTTGGACCGTTTTACTTGTGGCTTTAAGTGTGATCATTATGGGATGCCATTTTTCTCCCTAGCAACCAAACTTAGTACCCTAGCAACGGAATAAACAAAGCCTTATATCTCCGCTTCAGAACATCATAGAGACACGGGGGTTGGACCGTTTTACTTGTGGCTTGAAGGTTGATCATTATGGGATGCCAATTTTCTCCCTAGCAACCAAACTAAGTACCCTAGCAACGGAATAAACAAAGCCTTATATCTCCGCTTCAGAACATCATAGAGACACGGGGGTTGGACCGTTTTACTTTTGGCTTGAAGGTTGATCATTATGGGATGCCAATTTTCTCCCTAGCAACCAAACTTAGTACCCTAGCAACGGAATAAACAAAGCCTTATTTCTCCGCTTCAGAACATCTTAGAGACACGGGGGTTGGACCGTTTTACTTGTGGCTTGAAGGTTGATTATTATGGGATGCCAATTTCCTCCCTAGCAACCAAACTTAGTACCCTAGCAACGGAATAAACAAAGCCTTATATCTCAGCATCAGAACATTGTAGAGACACGGGGGTTGGACCGTTTTACTTGTGGCTTTAAGTGTGATCATTATGGGATGCCATTTTTCTCCCTAGCAACCAAACTTAGTACCCTAGCAACGGAATAAACAAAGCCTTATATCTCCGCTTTAGAACATCATAGAGACACGGGGGTTGGACCGTTTTACTTGTGGCTTAAAGGTTGATCATTATGGGATGCAAATTTTCTCCCTAGCAACCAAACTTAGTACCCTAGCAACGGAATAAACAAAGCCTTATATCTCCGCTTCAGAACATCATAGAGACACGGGGGTTGGACCGTTTTACTTGTGGCATGAAGGTTGATCATTATGGGATGCCAATTTTCTCCCTAGCAACCAAACTTAGTACCCTAGCAACGGAATAAACAATGCCTTATATCTCCGCTTCAGAACATCATAGAGACACGGGGGTTGGACCGTTTTACTTGTGGCTTGAAGGTTGATCATTATGGGATGCCAATTTTCTCCCTAGCAACCAAACTAAGTACCCTAGCAACGGAATAAACAAAGCCTTATATCTCTGCTTCAGTACATCATAGAGACACGGGGGTTGGACCGTTTTACTTGTGGCTTGAAGGTTGATCATTATGGGATGCCAATTTTCTCCCTAGCAACCAAACTTAGTACCCTAGCAACGGAATAAACAAAGCCTTATATCTCCGCTTCAGAACATCATAGAGACACGGGGGTTGGACCGTTTTACTTGTGGCTTGAAGGTTGATCATTATGGGATGCCAATTTTCTCCTTAGCAACCAAACTTAGTACCCTAGCAACGGAATAAATATTAGCTTCATTCTAGCTTCATGCTAATCATGTTAGCTTCATGCTAGCTTCATGCTAATCATGCTAGCATCATGCTAACTTCATGCTAATCATGCTAGCATCATGCTAGCTTCATGCTAATCATGCTAGCATCATGCTAGCTTCATGCTAATCATGCTAGCATCATGCTAATCATGCTAGCTTCATGCTAATCATGCTAGCATCATGCTAGCTTCATGCTAATCATGCTAGCATCATGCTAGCTTAATGCTAATCATGCTAGCATCATGCTAGCTTCATGCTAATCATGCTAGCATCATACTAGCTTCATGCTAATCATGCTAGCTTCATGCTAATCATGAAAGCATCATGCTAGCTTCATGCTAATCATGCTAGCATCATACTAGCCTTTATGCTAATCATGTTAGCATCATGCTAGCTTCATGCTAATCATGTTAGCATCATGCTAGCTTCATGCTAATCATGTTAACATCATGCTAGCTTCATGCTAATCATGCTAGCTTCATGTTAATCATGCTAGCATCATGTTAGCTTCATGCTAATCATGCTAGCATCATGTTAGCTTCATGCTAATCATGAAAGCATCATGCTAACTTCATGCTAATCATGATAGCATCATGCTAAATCATGCTAGCTTCATGCTAAATCATGCTAGCTTCATGTTAATCATGCTAGCATCATGTTAGCTTCATGTTAATCATGCTAGCATCATGTTAACTTCATGCTAATCATGTTAGCATCATGCTAGCTTCATGCTAATCATGTTAGCATCATGCTAGCTTCATGCCAATCATGCTAGCTTCATGCTAGCTTCATGCTAATCATGCTAGCATCATACTAGCTTCATGCTAATCATTTCTAGCTTCATGCTAATCATGCTAGCATCATGCTAGCTTCATGCTTATCATGCTAACATCATGCTAGCTTCATGGTAAATCATGCTACCTTCATACTTAAACATACTAACAGCCAGATAGCCTACTAAACTAAACTTCTGTCAAACCGTTTTAAATGTTCAGGCTACGCTTTTTCAAGCCAACATAAAGTTTGTCTTCAAACTTTAATATCTAGTTATGTTGGCTTGAAAAAGCCAACATATTGTTATTGCTTTTAAACTTATTATTATTATTCTTCTTAGCACCCCAAAATTTCTGACACTAACTCGTCCTAGAGCTTTCAAGCTACATGCACCAAATTTTCCACGGACCTTAAGACTGGTCTGACTTAGTGTGCTATATCTTTTCTAACTGATGGGACCTTCCAAATTCCTAAACGGGGCGCTCAAAGACCCCAAAACTCCCATTTACTTAACATGGAGACAAACTTTGACGGGTCATAGCTGCGAGTGAGAAACATGTAGAAACTTGTGGCTTACCACATTTAAGGAGGCGGACAGGCTCTGTAAGAACATACATCAAAATGGGGTGTAAGCTGTACCCCTGGGGTGTAAGAGGCCCCCAAAATTTCCCATTGACTTATAATGGGGCAGGAAACATGCCCATATAAAGGAATAAAAGCGTCCCAGATGGAATATCTTAACTTTAGAGTGTCGTAGAGACATGGGGGTTGGACCGTTTTACTTGTGGCTTGAAGGTTGATCATTATGGGATGCCATTTTTCTCCCTAGCAACCAAACTTAGTACCCTAGCAACGGAATAAACAAAGCCTTATTTCTCCGCTTCAGAACATCTTAGAGACACGGGGGTTGGACCGTTTTACTTGTGGCTTGAAGGTTGATTATTATGGGATGCCAATTTCCTCCCTAGCAACCAAACTTAGTACCCTAGCAACGGAATAAACAAAGCCTTATATCTCCGCTTCAGAACATCATAGAGACACGGGGGTTGGACCGTTTTACTTGTGGCTTGAAGGTTGATCATTATGGGATGCCATTTTTCTCCCTAGCAACCAAACTTAGTACCCTAGCAACGGAATAAACAAAGCCTTATATCTCCGCTTCAGAACATCTTAGAGACACGGGGGTTGGACCGTTTTACTTGTGGCTTGAAGGTTGATCATTATGGGATGCCATTTTTCTCCCTAGCAACCAAACTTAGTACCCTAGCAACGGAATAAACAAAGCCTTATTTCTCCGCTTCAGAACATCTTAGAGACACGGGGGTTGGACCGTTTTACTTGTGGCTTGAAGGTTGATTATTATGGGATGCCAATTTCCTCCCTAGCAACCAAACTTAGTACCCTAGCAACGGAATAAACAAAGCCTTATATCTCCGCTTCAGAACATCATAGAGACACGGGGGTTGGACCGTTTTACTTGTGGCTTGAAGGTTGATCATTATGGGATGCCATTTTTCTCCCTAGCAACCAAACTTAGTACCCTAGCAACGGAATAAACAAAGCCTTATATCTCCGCTTCAGAACATCTTAGAGACACGGGGGTTGGACCGTTTTACTTGTGGCTTGAAGGTTGATCATTATGGGATGCCATTTTTCTCCCTAGCAACCAAACTTAGTACCCTAGCAACGGAATAAACAAAGCCTTATTTCTCCGCTTCAGAACATCTTAGAGACACGGGGGTTGGACCGTTTTACTTGTGGCTTGAAGGTTGATTATTATGGGATGCCAATTTCCTCCCTAGCAACCAAACTTAGTACCCTAGCAACGGAATAAACAAAGCCTTATATCTCCGCTTCAGAACATCATAGAGACACGGGGGTTGGACCGTTTTACTTGTGGCTTGAAGGTTGATCATTATGGGAAGCCATTTTTCTCCCTAGCAACCAAACTTAGTACCCTAGCAACGGAATAAACAAAGCCTTATTTCTCCGCTTCAGAACATCTTAGAGACACGGGGGTTGGACCGTTTTACTTGTGGCTTGAAGGTTGATCATTATGGGATGGCAATTTTCTCCCTAGCAACCAAACTTAGTACCCTAGCAACGGAATAAACAAAGCTTTTTATCTCCGCTTCAGAACATCATAGAGACATGGGGGTTGGACTGTTTTACTTGTGGCTTGAAGGTTGATCATTATGGGATGCCAATTTTCTCCCTAGCAACCAAACTTAGTACCCTAGCAACGGAATAAACAAAGCCTTATATCTCCGCTTCAGAACATCATAGAGACACGGGGGTTGGACCGTTTTACTTGTGGCTTGAAGGTTGATCATTATGGGATGCCATTTTTCTACCTAGCAACCAAACTTAGTACCCTAGCAACGGAATAAACAAAGCCTTATTTCTCCGCTTCAGAACATCTTAGAGACACGGGGGTTGGACCGTTTTACTTGTGGCTTGAAGGTTGATTATTATGGGATGCCAGTTTCCTCCCTAGCAACCAAACTTAGTACCCTAGCAACGGAATAAACAAAGCCTTATATCTCAGCATCAGAACATTGTAGAGACACGGGGGTTGGACCGTTTTACTTGTGGCTTGAAGGTTGATCATTATGGGATGCCAATTTTCTCCCTAGCAACCAAACTTAGTTCCCTAGCAACGGAATAAACAAAGCCTTATATCTCCGCTTCAGAACATCATAGAGACATGGGGGTTGGACCGTTTTACTTGTGGCTTGAAGGTTGATCATTATGGGATGCCAATTTTCTCCCTAGCAACCAAACTTAGTACCCTAGCAACGGAATAAACAAAGCCTTTTATCTCCGCTTCAGAACATCTTAGAGACACGGGGGTTTGACCGTTTTACTTGTGGCTTGAAAGTTGATCATTATGGGATGCCAATTTTCTCCCTAGCAACCAAACTTAGTACCCAAGCAACGGAATAAACAAAGCCTTATATCTCCGCTTCAGAACATCATAGAGACACGGGGGTTGGACCGTTTTACTTGTGGCTTGAAGGTTGATCATTATGGGATGCCAATTTTCTCCCTAGCAACCAAACTTAGTACCCTAGCAACGGAATAAACAAAGCCTTATATCTCCTCTTCAGAACATCATAGAGACATGGGGGTTGGACCGTTTTACTTGTGGCTTGAAGGTTGATCATTATGGGATGCCAATTTTTTCCCTAGCAACCAAACTTAGTACCCTAGCAACGGAATAAACAAAGCCTTATATCTCCGCTTCAGAACATCATAGAGACACGGGGGTTGGACCGTTTTACTTGTGGCTTGAAGGTTGATCATTATGGGATGCCAATTTTCTCCCTAGCAACCAAACTTAGTACCCTAGCAACGGAATAAATGTTAGCTTCATTCTAGCTTCATGCTAATCATGTTAGCTTCATGCTAGCTTCATGCTAATCATGCTAGCATCATGCTAGCTTCATGCTAATCATGTTAGCTTCATGTTAGCTTCATGCTAATCATGTTAGCTTCATGCTAGCTTAATACTGATCATGCTAACATCATGCTAGCTTCATGCTAATCATGCTAGCTTCATGCTAATCATGCTAACTTCATGCTAATCATGCTAACTTCATGCTAATCATGCTAACAGCCAGATAGCCTACTAAAACAAACTTCTGTCAAACCATTTTAAATGTTCAGGCTACGTTTTTTCAAGCCAACATAAAGTTTGTCCTCAAACTTTAATATCTAGTTATTATTATTCTTTTTCTGTTCCAAAATTTCTGACACTAACTCGTCCTAGAGCTTTCAAGCAACATGCACCAAATTTTCCACGCACCTTCAGACTGGTCTGACTTAGTGTGCTATATCTTTTCTAACTGATGGGACCTTCCGAATTCCTAAACGGGGCGCTCAAACACCCCAAATTTCCCATTTACTTAACATGGAGACAAACTTTGACGGGCCATAGCTGCGAGTGAGAAACTTGTAGAAACTTGTGGCTTACCACATTTAAGGATGCTGACAGGCTCTGTAAGAACATACATCACATTAAGGTGTAAGCTGTACCCCTGGGGTGTAAGAGGCCCCCAAAATTTCCCATTGACTTATAATGGGGCAGGAAACATGCCCATATAAGGGAGTAAAAGCGTCCCAGATGGAATATCTTCACTTTAGAGTGTCGTAGAGACATGGGGGTGGGCTCATTTTACTCAGGCATCCAATAGGTCTCTTAGGATCGCCCCAAAGCTTTTAAGCCACGCCCCTAGCAACAATTTTGGGTACCCTAGCAACATCTCCCATAGACTGCCATTATAAAAAGCCCAGATGGATATCTTTACACCAGAGTGTCATAGAGACATAGGGGTGGGCTCATTTTACTCAGGCATCCAATCAGTCTCTTAGGATTCCTACTGAGGTATTAAACCACGCCCCTAGCAACCAATTTGAGCACCCTAGCAACATAATAAACAAAGCCTTATATCTTTGGATCTGAACATCTTAGAGACATGGGGGTTGGGTCTTTGGGTCATGTTAGCTTCATGCTAGCTCCATGCTAAGTCATACTAGCTTCATGCTAGTTCCATGCTAGCTTTATGCTAATTTCATAATAAATCTTGCTAACTTAATGCTAAATCATGCTAACTTCATGTTAAATCTTGTTAGCTGCACATTAAATAGTGCTAGCTTAATGCTAATCATGCTAGCATCATGCTAATCATGCTAGCTTCTCATTAAATCGTGATAGGTTCATGCTAATCATGCTATTCTCATGCTAATCATGCTAACATCATGTTAATCATGCTAGCATCATGCTAGCTTCATGCTAATCATGCTAGCATCATGCTAGCTTCATGCTAATCATGCATAGCATCATGCTTGCTTCAAGCTAATCATGCTAGCATCATGCTAGCTTAATGGTAGCCATGCTAGCTTTATGCTAACTTCATGCTAATCATGCTAGCTTTATGCTAGCTTCATGCTTATCATGCTAGCATCATGCTAGCTTCATGCTAATCATGTTAGCATCATGTTAGCTTCATGCTAATCATGTTAGCTTCATGCTAATCATGTTAGCATCATGTTAGCTTCATGTTAATCATGCTAGCTTCATGTTAGCTTCATGCTAATCATGATAGCTACATGCTAATCATGCTAGCATCATGTTAGCTACATACTAATCATGCTAGCATCATGCTTGCTTCATGCTAGCATCATGCTAGCTTCATGCTAATCATGATAGCTACATGCTAATCATGCTAGCATCATGTTAGCTACATACTAATCATGCTAGCATCATGTTAGCTTAATGGTAGTCATGCTAGCTTTATGCTAACTTCATGCTAGCTTCATGCTAGCATCATGCTAGCTTCATGCTAATCATGCTAGCATCATGTTAGCTTAATGGTAGTCATGCTAGCTTTATGCTAACTTCATGCTAATCATGCTAATCATGCTAGCATCATGCTAGCTTCATGCTAATCATGCTAACATCATGTTAGCATCATGCTAGCTTCATGCTAATCATGGTACCATCATGCTAGCTTCATGCTAATCATGCTAGCATCATGCTAGCTTCATGCTAATCATGCTAGCATCATGCTAGCTTCATGCTAATCATGCTAGCATCATGCTAGCTTCATGCTAATCATGCTAGCATCATGCTAGCTTAATGGTAGTCATGCTAGCTTTATGCTAACTTCATGCTAATCATGCTAACATCATGCTAGCATCATGCTAGCTTCATGCTAATCATGGTACCATCATGCTAGCTTCGTGCTAATCATGCTAGCATCATGCTAGCTTCATGCTAATCATGCTAGCTTCATGCTAATCATGCTAGCTTCATGCTAATCATGCTAGCTTCATGCTAATCATGCTAGCATCATGCTAGCTTAATGCTAATTATGCTAGCTTTATGCTAACTTCATGCTAATCATGCTAGCTTTATGCTAGCATCATGTTAGCTTCATGCTAATCATGCTAGCATCATGCTAGCTTAATGCTAATTATGCTAGCTTTATGCTAACTTCATGCTAATCATGCTAGATTCATGCTAATCATGCTAGCATCATGCTAGCATCATGCTAGCTTCATGCTAATCATGCTAACATCATGTTAGCTTCATGCTAATCATGGTACCATCATGCTAGCTTCATGGTAATCATGCTAGCATCATGCTAGCTTCATGCTAATCATGCTAACATCATGCTAGCTTAATGCTAATCATGCCTAACATCATGCTATCTTAATGCTAATCATGCTAACATCATGCTAGCTTAATGCTAATCATGCTAGCATCATGCTAGCTTCATGCTAATCATGTTAGCTTCATGCTAGCTTCATGTTAATCATGTTAGCTTCATGCTAGCTTCATGCTAATCATGTTAGCTTCATACTTAAACATACTAACTGCCAGATAGCCTACTAAACTAAACTTCTGTCAGTCCGTTTTAAACGTTCAGGCTACGCTTTTTCAAGCCAACATAAAGTTTGTCTTCAAACTTTAATATCTAGTTACAACTGCAATTTGTTTCTAGCACATAAATTAATGAATCAGTGTAAAAATAAAACAAATATAAACAGACCCTGGCAGATGCCTTTATCCAACGTCACTTACGGTGCATTCAAGCTAAACATTTGATCATGTTCACCTGGGAATCGAACGCATGTCCTTTGCGCGGCTAACACAATGCTCAACCAAGTGAGCAACATGAACCATAACTAAATTAATATAGTTCATTATCTAACTGTAGGTATTTTATGGATACAAATAGCAAACATTACACACCAATACATCTAACAAACATATTAGAGTATATTGAACAAATATTTTCAGTCGAAAAAGTCTATTATTTATATTATTTTGTGTATACTGAATAAGATTAGCCCTCAACACAAATATTAATTTGTTCACGAAATGTGTCAAAAAGTTGGCTCAAATTACCAAACTGAGTTATAACTATTTTAATTCCAAGCATGCATTGCATCATTTTATTCTGTAGTCAAAATGATTAAAAATATTTTTTTTCTTTTCTTTTTTGTATTGAAGTTGACATAACTCATTAAATTAAGTTAGGTAAACTGCGTGGCCCAAAAGTTGAGAAAACAATAAAATGCTGTCATAATGTCCTACTTAGGTTGAGGTACTAAAATGCATCCTTTAGATACAAAAATTTACTTAGTTTTGAACCTTTATTCAGTGCACTGTAGAAAATTATTTGCTGCATTAAACTTTTTGTTAAATCAACTCAGATTTCCAAGTAATTTCAATTTACTGTTATTTATCTTGACTAGAGATGAGTTGTTATAACTATACAGATGAGTTGTTATAACTTATAACATATAGTTGAAAAAATTCAACTTCATTTTATAAGTAGTATGAACTCATCTCTTGTTAAGATAAATAAAAGTAAGTTGACATCACTTGTAAATCTGAAGGGGGTCGCACACCGGGTGCGCAGCTCAGCGCCGCGCGTTCTAAAAAAATCGAACACATTGTTTTCTTTGAGTATATGCACACCAACGCCGACAGGTGGCACCTGTCTGCGGCACCCAGCTACGACTCAGGAAGCTGCTTAAATCCCTTTATTAATCCTGATTAATATTGGCTGCTAACGTATATTTTGCATTTTGAAGTAGACGCTATCTGACTAAGCGTGCACTTTTTAATGTGCACTTCCGGTGTAAGATACCTCCAAATTGTTCTAGACGCGACTCGACACGGCGCTGCGCTTCGCATCCATGTGCGATCCCCTTAAGTTGATTCAACAAAAAAATTTTAAGGCAGATTAGGCAGTAAAGATTTTGTTTGTGTAAAAAGAAAAATGCAACAGGAAGTTAGAACAACTTTGTTTTGCGAGTCATTTCAACCTACGTTTTAAGTTTGGGCTTAAAAAAGTTGACATAACTTATAAATTCAACTTAACTCTTTCCCCGCCATTGACGAGATATCTCGTCAATCAAGAGAAAACGCTTCCCCGCCAATGACGAGTTTTTCCGTCTTTCCGCAATACCGCTATTACCGCCCTTCCGCAACTTTTTAAACCCGGAAGTATTGCCCTATGGCAAGCTGCTGCATGTCCGTGTCTGTTTTAAAGATCGCTCTGAATGGGATCTCTATGAAAAGTCCGTCACAAAAATGGAATTATTTCTGCTTTTTGCTCAAAATGTGGTGTTTTTGCAGAAACCTACCCATATTCAAAAGCTGATTACAAAAGAACCACTGAAGGTAGGATGGAACGTTTTTTTTTTTTTTTGAAAGCAGAGGGTCTGTTCTTTCATTTGGTATACTGTATGTTTATATATTTGAAGAAGAACATTTTCTGGAAGACATTAAACTTTTGTGAAAATCATGAAAAACGCTGGTGCTGGCTGGCAACTTTTTTTAAACGCTGGCGGTGAAAGAGTTAAACTTAATTTTTTAAGTTAAAGTAACAAAAATATGTGTTAACAAAAATGCTGCAAATTTTATACAGAGTTGGCTAATTCATATAAATTCATATAAAGTGAATTGTACAAAAATATATGATTATTATAAAAAACTATAACGTGTCGGAGCCGATGGTGTAGTGGGCACCGCTCCGACATATGGTGCAAATGCACTTCCGGCAACCCGAGTTCGAATCCCGGCTCGAGGTCCTTTGCCGATCCCATACCCCTCTCTCCACCCTCTACTTTCCTGTCGTCTCTAAAATCTACTGTCTATCAAGGTAAAATGGCCCTTCCCAAAAAAAAATATATATAAAAAAAAACTTTAACGAAACCCCATCCCTAACCCCAACGGCAAAAGCAAAAACATACAAAAATTTACAAATTTGGTCGTACTAATTATTACAAATTAGCCACCTCGTAAAAACGTATGAATGAGATTGCGTTGCATGGCTTTAAAAATTGCTCATAAAGTCAGATTTTAGAGTCAACAGCCTCTGTTTATAATAAAAACATAGAAAATGTGCCGTCTGGACAGGGTACAGTATGTTGCCTGAGCGTATGTCTTGTCTTTGTGTTCTGCAGATTACCCATACCACTACTGTTTGAGGTCAGTCAGGCTGATCCTAACGCTCTAAAGCTCTTGTCCTGAGAAGGACCTCCGAGGGCAGACCGCAGAAGAGGTAAGCTGTCTGATCAGACCATATGCACCCAAGGTTGTTGGGTTACAGAAAGGAAACTGTGTTACAAGTCCTGTCATTTACAGTTCAGTCTGCGGTCAGAGAAGACTTCTGTGGGTCAGGAACTTTAAAATAAGGGTAGATTTAAATCTCTTTTGAGCTTTATA
This sequence comes from Paramisgurnus dabryanus, assembly GCF_030506205.2. Lineage (NCBI taxonomy): Eukaryota > Metazoa > Chordata > Actinopteri > Cypriniformes > Cobitidae > Paramisgurnus > Paramisgurnus dabryanus. Next base: position 36,155,812 of record NC_133340.1, read on the forward strand.
ACTTAAAATGTTAATATGCTTTTGTAATGACTTAACAGTAAAGTATTTCTATTAAATGGTATTCTGACTTTCAGAAATATGTTGTGGCCACCATTGGGTTAAATTAACCCCATAAATGTTTATATTTGACCCAACCATGAGTTGAAACGTGTGTGTATACATGTATAAAATTGTATACACTGTACAATGAAAAAAAACCTGTCTCTTTAAATGAAATAGTTTAATAATAGTTTCTCTAAAATACTACTTTAAGTAAGTATATTACAGTTTATTACAGAAAGTCATGCTGGGACACTTAAAAAAAGTTCAAGGTTCTTGCATTACAAAAAAACGGAAACATGTTTTTAGTTAATGGTGAATGGAGGCTCTGCAGTATAGCAAAGTTAACGTTTCAGAAATCCGACAGTAGAGCAGGAACAAGCAGGTACCCTCTGCTTGATGGTAATGATAATGATTAGATGTAATGGCAGATAACAGCGGAAGAGAAAGTGGATAATGCACCAATACGTCGTGTGCACACATGGGAAACTGAGATAAAAGCATTTCCATTTAGAGATCCTAAATCCTGTGCTTCAAAGCCACAAAGAGAATATGTTCAGCTCAACTACAGTTCTAATGTACCACAATTGATAGGAACAACTCATAAGAGCACAACATAATATCTTGAAACTTTACCCTAAAAGTTTGTAAATATGACAGTAAATTGTAAAGGCCTATTCACACCAAAATGGAGCCATCTTTTTTCTGCTTTCAGATGTTGTATAAATCACAAATTTTAAAAGAAAAATGGACCCTTATGACTGGTTTTGTAGTCCAGGGTCACATACAGTATAAGCATCCACAACAGACAACCTGCAGTTGCACATTTTAAAGGTGCAAACCTTTGAAATTCATTTGGATTTTGATTGCCTATTAATATTTTATTGTTCATCAGCTGGAAAAATCGCTCTGAAAGTGATCCCAACAATATCGTTCCTCTGCATTTGCATCATTATAGTTGGTGGTGTGAACTCCATTCTCTTACAGCTACACTATTCCCATACATTTACCGTAGATACATTAAATGTATTTTTATAGTCCTTTTTAATTTTTTGATTTTTTTACAAACAAATGTAGGGGAGAGCAGGGCACAACCTAATGCTTTTTGATTTTGGCTCTATCATTCAAATAATATTTAAGTTGGATCAATAATTCTTTTACACAATCAACACACGCATCTCTGAGGCTGTTTACACTTGGCATTAACATGCGTTTTCATCAATCGGATCACAAGTGGACGACGTTAATGCCAGGTGTAAACGGTGTTCAAAATGTTTTGAGCTCGTCCACTTTCGAACACTTTCAACCACTTTCAGAGGTTCAGATTGCTTTTGTAGTGTAAACGCACATGTGGTTGAATGTGTTCGAACAGCCACACGCGACCGCTTTCTCTTCGCCCATTTATCTTATCTGAGGTACGGAGCAGCACAATGTTTTTCGTCTTTTCTGACTTCTGGAGCGAACTTGCGGTGAGTTTCGTTTTGAAAGTGTGTGAAAGTTGCACGATCCTATTTCATCAATTGCGCTGTAAATTCAAAGAAAGCTCTAACATATACATGTACAAAACACTGTGCAGCATGTTTACTTGCTAAACAAGCAGAGGACAAAATAATATTTGTTTGAGTCCATATAAACTTATCAATATTCCCGCTTGCATTTAAATGAGAGACTCGCCCACCGTCTCGATAGACCACCCCCTCACAGTATTCAGGACAGAAATGGTCGAAAGTGGACAAAAGAGACGGATTTAAATACCAGGTGTAAACGTAATGTGTCTCTCTCGTCCACTTGTGATCCGATCGATGAAAACACATCTTAATACCAAGTGTAAACAGCCCCAGAGGGCTACAAATGAACACTTTAAGTTTGTTTGGGGAACTGATCGTTAATTTACAATTACACCGAAAGTGACAGGAGTGCAAACGTTACAACTTACCCCATTTGTAACACCTGTTAGAAAATTTGGTTTAAACACAAATAATTCAATAAAATTCTGTCTATATACTAAAGGTGTATATTGTTTATATACCTGCCTAGATAGATATCCGCACATTAATCCATCAATAATCCTTCATCTAACCATCCTCGTATTATGCATCAATGCATAGAAATAGATTTTTTTGAAAGGGCTGCACAATTAAGACTAAGGGCCCTATCTTGCACCCAGCGCAATTGACTTTGTCAGTGACGCATGTATCATTCGTATTTTGCACCAGCGCACAGCGGGTTTTTCCCTCCACAGACGCACGTCGGCAAACTAGGGAATGAACTTGCGCTCCCTGGGCGGTTCAGCGCAAAAAAGGAGGCGTGTTGCAGCGCAAACCATCCCTGATGCTATTCAAAAAACAATTGCGCCACTGACCAAAAAAAACGAGTCTAAAGTCAGTGGCGCGTTGCGCGTGGTTCATTATGCTATTTTAAGAGCGCATGCTTGACCATAATGTATAGCGTGCACAACGCGCACACATTTTGCTTATCTAATCTACACAGATGCAACAGTTATTTTTGCAAATCATAAATTGTTACAATAAAAAATATTAACACATGAGATAAGGGGAATCATAGTGGTGAGCATTGTGTTGATAGTTTTTATTTATTGTGTGGCTGCGTTAAAAAATTCTCATGCAAATAATGATTAAAATATTTTCATAAGAAACCTTAATGTATATGAACTTGTACTTGCGTTTAAGGACGCTTTGCACTTGCGCTTTGGACTTAAACACCCAACTCAGAAAAAAAAAATAAGATGAAGAAATGTACTTTTATGCCTCCAAAACACTCTTTGTTCAATATCCTAACAAAAACACATCAAAACTTTTCACAAATTCACAGGAGATCATCTTCTGACAGTAAAAAAGACCAAAAGCTCAGATTGCTTGGCCCTGTAGAAATATGTAAAGTAGCTGCGTTACAATTAACCCAGCGTTAGTTTGTGCCCCATTCCCTATTTCTAGCCTGGTTCCCCCCTCCTACGTGCTTCCGCTTAATTTTTATTTCGCTTCAGCAGTACGTCTGACTGCTCTGTAGAGTTTCGTTTTCTCCTGCAAAAATCTGCAGGTCCAATCAGCGAACAGAGGGGGGTGGCTAAAATGACGTTGAGGTCGTGTCAGTTTGAGTTGTAGTTCTGTAATGGCAGCGGAGAAAGACGTGAGAAAAGCTATTCGGTCCGTTGTTGCGAAACTGCCGAATATATAGAAGTTAAAGCCGGAGCAAGAACCAGGTTTGCTAAGTTTTGTTGGTCTGATTATTCGTACTTGTTGTTTCCGTCCGGTTTCGGCGCATGATATACGACACGACCACACGTTAGCGACTGGATATTTTAAAACCTTTATTAAAGAAAAGTGTTTATTAAGCAGAAAAAGTTTCTTTGTCACTGTTTTAGTATTATAAGTTTGTATTAATATTGTTCTGTGTATGTTGCATATATTTTTAAGGTTGATTAATTTGATATGCTGTTGGATAGTTTAATCTACATCAACATGTCATATTTTCTGAAATAAAATAAATATTTACTAGTTCCATATTTATTCTAATATGTCAGAATATGTCTGCTGTGTCTTGTGACAGGCACAGTGGGCGGGTACAGCAGGTAACAAAACTAGACCAGGGTTCCTCAAATCTACTCTGGAGGGCTGCAGAGTTTAGCTCCAACCCTGATCAAATACACCTGAGCATGCTAATCAAGGTCTTCATGATCACTAGAAAATCACAGGTGAGTAATGCCGCATTCCAGGCAACCTGTAACCCGTAAATCACGACTTTAAAACCCCGACTTACAGTGCTCCGGCCCTCCAGGGTAAGATTCGAGGAACCCTGGGCTATAGATGATCTCATTTCAGTCCTATTTGCAAAGTTCAGAGGCTGTGACCTCCAAAGGATAAATACTTGCTTTCGAAGAAGCGTCCTTCGAAAGACCCAGCCTTCGAATTGAGACACAGCTATAAAGTCAAAATATTCACATTAACTTAATGTAAAACTCGCGTTTGACTTTTTCCTCTCACTGTATCGTGTATTGTGTAAAAGATACAGAGTTTATCGACTACATATGGTCTTGACAGAAATTGGAAATAGATATACAGTATCTTTCAGTAGGATATCTTCCATTGAAATGGTTTGCTTTGTCAAATTTAAAGTAAAAATTTGAGTTTATGTCTTCCATATATTTCCATAACGGTTGCGAATGACATCATGTGTGTAATATAAACATAGGCTATAAACTGAAGTGCTCTTTATGAGAATGCAGAGAACACACACTCATACATTCAGTACGCACGCTGCCAGAGAATCCTGTCTCGTGCCTCATGATAATGATCGTTTTTGAAGAAATTACAACATTTACTCTCCTAAAGCTCTTCTTTTCTGTTCCTATGCAACTCACCCTCTGGAAAGAAACCTGCATTTCTGTCATGTTGCTAGCAATTTTCACAAGAACCAGGGGGAGGAGAGCGAGAAAGAGAGACACAGAGGCACAGGTTAAAAACATCTATGAAAGCTGCCAGGTAGGAAATTGGCGAAGTGATTTTATTCAGCATGAGAACAGAACATTTCACCTCTGCATATAGTCAATCACTTTATATAGAGATATGCTGCTTTTAAGAGAAATGTCAGATAGCTTTCCAGTCTCTCTCTCTCTCATTTCGTTCACTGCATCTGTAAGTATCTCTCAAACCGCTCTGTCTCTCATTTTCATCTCTTTTTCAATATAATGTGTGCATCACTCATTTCAGGTATTTCTTGGCACCTCATCCTCTAACTTGTTCCTTAATCCTTTATTTTTTCATTTAATACTCCGCCTTTCTTTGTACTTTTCTATTTTTGTTTAATGCTTGATCTTTTACAAAAGCAATTTGGCAATTGTTAATTAATTTTGAAATGGATTGATTATGAAATGGATTATGGCTAGTATGTTATTATATGCATAAAATGTGTGGTATATACAGTAGAGCACACTGCACAGAAAGCTGTATATCACAATGCTGTGTGGTTGATTTGACAAAGGTCATGGGTTTGATCCCAGGAAACCCTAAACCAACTTTTTTTAGTTAATGATCTGTAAGAATGATGCTTTATTTGTGCTGTTCATTGATTTTAGTAAGTTTTTTGACATTTGGACGTAAAGTGTTTCAATACTAAAATATATGGTGTAAAAACGTCATGAGTCATGAGTAAGTATGGTGCCTCAAAATAAAATGTGGCGATTTTTTTAAGCAGATAAAAAATGATAACTATATTGTATGGCGGAAGAGCACTTATGCTGCATTTACACCAACCGCGGTAAGGGCGTGAAGCGCGAGTGATTTCAATGTTAAGTTAATGTGAAGACGCGTTGACGCGCGTCAGGAGGTCCCGCGGCACGGAAGAGGCGTACGGCGCGGAGCGGAAGACGAGTTTCCGCCACATTCGCGCGTGAAGCTCGCGCGAAAGGCGCGAATTGAGCGTTGTGCGCGGTACGCGCGAATGGTGCTTTTGTGCATTTTGCGGATCACGCGAATTTGCGGCTGACGCCCGAGTTGAAAATTTTGAACTTTGGCGGAATTTCGCGCCGCGTTAACCAATCAGGAGCCTGCCTGCTGCTGTGGTGGCAGCCCCGCCCGGAGTCACTCACTCAAGCAGTCACTCGAAGCTATATGACACAAGTTGTTATTTCTATAGAGGAGACAGGAATAAAAAGGACCTCGCTTGGAAGAGTGTCAGTAAGGACTTTGGGCAACTTGGTAAGTTGTAATACACGCTTCACTTTTGAGTCACGTGACGTTTATCTAGCCGCGCCGTTTATTTTTCCCCATAGTAAGGTTACCCAATACAAAACTGGTAACTCTCTTGATAAATGCACAAGTAACATCAGTCATCTTGCAAACAGACACTCGCACAGCAGTTGCCCCTCCCACAAGAAGCGGATTTTGCTTCGGACACGCGTCAAATGCTTGCTTTTTCCGCGCGTCTACTCCGTTCTAGAGCTGAAGATCTTTGCCCGAACCCGACGGGATCCGTCGGGACCCGACGGGCTCGGGCGGGTTCGGGCTTCATTTCTAACATTTTACACGGGCTCGGGGCGGGCTCGGGCTTCCGCTCCGGCTTTGTGAGGTAAATGAGCGGTCAAGTTCAAATCAGTAGCGCAGGATCGCGCTGAATTCATTTACAGTGGATTTAATGATTTTCCTCATCAAAAACATGTAGCCTAATCTTGGTGAGTAGGTTTTTCAATGTATAACTAAATATGAATCGAGTCTTACATAATTTAGACAGAGGATATAGACTAATGTTGGCAGTAATGGAGAGAAGTGCCGACGCAAATCCCGCGGAGCCTTTCTCTTAATTTCGTTATTGCCAAATACCCATCTTAATTCAGAATGTATTATCTTAATTTAATTCGTTAAGAAATAATAATTTTATTGGCATATTTATTAGGGATGCACCGATCCGATATTCTGGATCGGTATCGGGGCCGATCCGGCCTTTTTTGCTGGATCGGGTATCGGACTAACAGGACCGATCCAATTCCGATACTGCACGTCACCCATGGTTGTCACTGACAAGCGATTAAAACGACCAAGTATTATAAGAGCACCATAAACGTTTTTATGCACTATAATCAAAGTCATCTTACACTCAATAGCTTCATGTGAAGGAACAAACGCACATTTAAGATATTAATGTTCACAGAAACGCTGTAACTTACTTGCAAACTGAGTTAATCCACTGGTGAGAAGCAGACGGATGAAAACGCGTCATTCAACACACGCAGACACACAAGATAACTGTAACGTTAGGCTTTATTAAAGATCTGATTTTATAAAGTCTCAGTAAGCTGTTGGATGGATGCAATTCAGTATGTGCTGAGTTAATGCACAGGTGAAGCGGACGGATGAAACGCGCCATTCAACACACGAACACACAAAATAACTGTAGGCTGTTTTAAAGATCTGATTTTATAAAGTCTCCGCAAACTGTTGGATGGATGCAATTCAGTATGTGCTGAGCACACGATGCATCTAATCTCTTTGGGTTTTATTAGTTATGAACGTAACTTTCCTTTGCGGAGCGAGGATTCCCATGTGAAGATGCTTCTAGAGCATCAATGCTGCACCCAGGAAGCGCAGTATGATTTAGACGCACTCACTATGATTTAGGCGCATCAATTCTGCACCCGAAATGTGCATAAAAGGTCCGGTTAAGTGCATAATTCCCAAAATAACCATCTGCACACTAAAGCTTTTTTACTGTGACTTTTTGCGCAAATAAGGAAAATATATTTAGCATACTTATTTGATCAAACGTGTCTATTTTATTTTCTCCTAAACACTGCCATGGTTAATAATTACTTATGTTCTTGTAACTTGTAAATCATTTTAAATTATTGGTTTTTACATTTAAAAGTATAATTATATATAATATAATTATATTATGCTAGATTTAGCAGAAAGCACTATACACATTTATATAGTGTGTGTGTGGGTGTGCATGTGTGTCTGTGAGTAATTTAAATTGTTCAAGAAAAATACAGTAGTATCGGATCGGCAGATATCGGAATCGGCCGATACTCAGAATTCGGGTATCGGAATCGGATCGGAGATGGAAAAAGTGGTATCGGTGCATCCCTAATATTTATAGTGTATTGCATAAGCCTATTTAGAATGAGATGTTACAATGTTACAGATTACTTATTTCTTTGTTTCAACTTCCAAGTGGCGTGTAGATTATTAGTCATGAATAAATAATGTTAAAACCTGTGTAAATTTCTCATTCTTGACAAAAGCTGTGTGTGTGCGCACATTTAAATAATGTCGGGCTGTAAACGGGTTCGGGCTTTTAAAAAGCTGTCAATCTAAATGTACGTTCGGGTTCGGGCTGCATTCTGTCGGGCTCCGGACATTTCGGGCCTAACTTTTAAGGCCCGATTACAGCTCTACTCCGTTCTACACGCGCGAATGCATCCAAATTGTTCAAGCGGCAAACCACGCGCGGTAGACTCGATTTTGACGCCCAAAACGTGTTTGGTGTAAACTCGGCATTAGTTTGCAGCACTTTAACCTCGCACGCAGTAATATTGATGGAAGTTTGAGCGAGAGGGGGAGGAGTCAGGAGTGATGATATTACTGTGCACCGAGGTTGAGGTCTATTTTGTGCCACCATACTTACTCGTGTAACTACTCATGTAACAGTCTTTAAATAGGGAAAACATGGAAGTGTTTGGTGGCTTCTAAATGAATCCCTGTTTGGATCCTAAGGAACGAATGGGGCTAGGCTAAATGCTTACACATTCACGACACACTGTACAAAGATTAAGTGCACGCATTGAAAAAAGATAGGTATGCATTAATTCATCGAAGTTGAGGTAAAAACATAATAAAATATTGAAAAATCCTTTAATGTATATGTTCTGGATCATTCATTAATGAAATTAATATTTGCTAATTGATTCCAATACTATTATATAGTAGCTTTCTTTAAAAAATACAGTTACTGATGGACAGTTAAATTCAGTTAATTGCATCAATCAAATTTAGAACAACACAGAAGGAGCTTGAAGCAGCATTGATTTTGTGATCCTCTGTAGAAAGCATTGTCTGTAAGTTTGTGATTAATTTTTATTCAGTTTGTTAAATTTACTATTTATAAAGCGAAGTAGTGTGGAATTTCAGCTATTTTAGAACTATATTCAATGAATTCATGTTAGTGTTATGTTTTTGGAGATAACTAAGTAGTTGTATTGTATTTACATCTCCTTTCTGTAGTTTCACTCTGTTTTTCGACATATTCATCGTGGTGTGGAATAAAGCAGCATTCTCCCACAAGCGTATGTGTTGGAAAGAGTTTATCTGTCTGTCTAACTTTGGGAAAAGTGACGCCATTGTGAGGGCAGAACAGTGAAAAGACATACTCAACAGTGATTACAACAACAGTCAATGAACTTCCTTCTTCTCAAACAATCTACAGTAAAATGCTATCAAAGGAAAACATAAGCCTTGCAACCAGGTCAGTGTGTTCACATTCACACAATTCATCAAGATCAACACATTCAAGAAGATCAGCAGCCAGTCTTGTAGCAATAGAGGCTCGAGCTAAAGCTGAAGCTGCCCGAGCGAGAGCAGCATATTCCCAAAGAGAGATTGAAATTAAAGTAAAGAAAGCTCAACTACAGGTAGAAGAGACACGCTTAGAGGCTACATTAGAAGCACTCCAGCAAGAGAAAGAGGCAGAAGCTGCCTTAGCTGAAGCTACAGCATATGAAGCCATTGATGGAGCGGACATAGAAAAGTCATCTGAAAATGAATGTAAACAAAAGAGCTCAAATTTCTACGCACTTAAGCGGACTGATGAATATGTTCAGGATCAAAATGCTTACAAAAATAGGCATCATCAAGCTTCAATACATACACCACTACTTCAGTCGGCTGACAGAGAACAACAGCAAAATGCTCTTCCATCTTACAGGCAGTCTACTCAATATTCTCAAGAAACACCTCAGCATGTCAAATTACACAGTGAGCCACTCTTTCAGTCACATAACACACATGACAGTATTCGACCTATCAGAGTACCTGAAAAAGAAGAAAATATTCAAGATACAATAACTCATTACACTCAGCCATCGAATGTCTGTACCTCAAACAGGAATTACTCACCTGATGTGGGAAATGAGCCACATGCTGCAAAACCTGAAAACTCAGAGATATTAAATTTAGCCAAGTTCTTAGCACGCAGAGACCTGCTCACTGCTGGACTCATAAAGTTTGATGACAAACCAGAGAATTACTTGGCATGGAAATCAACATTCTCAAATGCAATAGAAGACCTTAACTTAAAACCTTCTGAAGAGCTCGACTTGCTGACTAAGTGGCTTGGTCCAGAATCAGCCGAACACGCTCGCCGAATAAGATCAGTTCATATTAACTATCCTGCCGTCGGGCTCAGTAGAATTTGGGAAAGACTGGAGCAGTGCTACGGCTCTGCAGAAGCTATAGAGTCAGCACTCCTAAATAAAGTTGACTGCTTTCCTAGAATCTCTAATAGGGACCCACAGTGTCTCAGGGAACTAGCAGATTTACTGTCAGAGATTGAATCTGCCAAAATGGATGGATACTTACCTGGTTTGTCTTACCTGGACACTGCACGAGGCATTGCCCCTATACTTGAGAAGCTGCCATTTGCCCTCCAGGAGAAGTGGATGCGACAAGGCTCTAGATATAAGCAAGAACACAATGTGAGCTTTCCTCCCTTCTCATTTTTCTCCACCTTCATCAGAAATGAGGCTCATATGAGAAATGACCCCAGTTTTAAATTCAATCTGCCAAACACAATGCAACCCACAGGACAGAAGTTTTCCTCCAGAGAAAAAAGACTACCTGTTGCTGTGCACAAGACTGAAGTAGAGCATGGAATTCCTACAGTAAAATCTAAGCTGGTTGGAGAAGACTTCAGCAAACAGTGTCCAATTCATAAAAAACCACACCCGCTCCACAAATGCAGAGGCTTTAGAGAAAAACCCATAGATGAGCGCAAAGCCTTTTTAAGGGAACACGCTATATGTTTCCGCTGCTGCTCTTCAACATCTCACCAAGCCAGGAATTGTACCTCAACCATTCAGTGTTCAGAATGTGACAGTGAAAGACACATAGCAGCCCTTCATCCTGGTCCAGCGCCCTGGTCTAAAAATGAAATGGTCAGACCTGTGATACACCATGGCGGGGAGGATGATGAAAAAACCATAACAACTGTCGCCACATCCAGCTGCACAAAGGTCTGTGGTAATGGTTTCAGAGGAAGATCATGCTCCAAGATCTGCCTAGTTAATATATATTGTAAAGATCAGCCTCAAATAAAGTTGAAAACCTATGCTATTCTAGACGACCAGAGTAACAAGTCTTTAGCAAAATCCACCTTCTTCGACAAATTTCATGTCATTGACCATGCATCTCCTTACACACTGAAGACATGTACAGGTACATCAGAAATCTTAGGACGCAGAGCAAAGGGTTTCATTATAGAATCAATCAATGACAGTGCCAGTTTTACACTTCCCACACTTATTGAGTGTAATGAACTACCCGACAACAGAGCTGAAATCCCTACTCCTGATGCTGCTTGGAACCATGCTCACCTGAAATCAGTAGCTGATAAGATACCTCCACTTGACCCTGAAGCTGAGATCCTTCTTCTTCTTGGAAGAGACATCATTGAAGTGCACAAAGTATTGGAACAGTGCAATGGTCCTCGACATGCTCCTTTTGCTCAGAAGTTAGCTTTGGGATGGGTAATAATAGGAGATGTCTGTCTGGATGGTGCCCACAAACCATGCAAAGTTAATACTTTCAAAACAAGCATTTTCATGAATGGACGCCCAAGCCAAATGGAACCCTGTGAAAACAATATTCAAATCAAAGATAAGTTTTGTCATTACAATGAACATCTGACTTCACTGGCACCATCTTTGAAACTACAATTTGCAACAACACACAAAAAGAGCAATACAACAGATATCTTCCAGTCCACAAAAGATGATGACAAACTAGCTCCATCAATGGAAGATCTCGCCTTTCTGAAGATTATGCAAAAAGAAGTATATCAAGATGAATCAAACAGCTGGGTTGCTCCACTTCCTTTTCGCAGCCCACGTCAAAGACTTCCTAATAACAGACAACAAGCAAGTAACCGGCTCCAATCACTCACACGTACGCTGAAAAAACACCCACGCATGAAGGACCATTTTCTGGAGTTCATGACTAAGATGTTTGAAAACAGGCATGCAGAACCTGCACCACCTCTTTCCAAAAATGAAGAGTGCTGGTACCTTCCAATCTTTGGGGTCTATCACCCACAAAAACCAGATCAAATTAGGGTTGTCTTTGATTCCAGTGCTCAATATCATGGAGTATCTTTGAATAGTGTCCTCCTTACTGGGCCCAACATGAATAACAGCCTGCTTGGAGTGTTGCTGCGCTTCAGAAAAGAAAAGGTTGCCATAACAGCTGACATCCAGCAAATGTTTCATTGCTTTGTAGTCAAAGAAGACCACCGCAACTTCTTACGTTTCCTCTGGTACCGTAATAATGACCTAGAAAATGAAGTTGTGGAATTCAGAATGCGAGTGCATGTCTTCGGCAACAGTCCCTCACCAGCTGTGGCCATGTATGGGCTCAAGAAAGCTGCCTTGGAAGGGGAGAAGGAACATGGTTCAGATGTAAAACAGTTCATTGAGAGGAACTTTTATGTCGATGATGCTCTGGTATCCCTACCTACCGAACAGGAAGCCATCACACTCCTTAGAAATGCCCAAACCATACTGGCAGCTTCAAATCTTCGCCTACACAAGATAGCCTCAAACAAAATTGAAGTAATGAGAGCATTCCCTCCGGACGATTTAGCAGAGAACCTGAAGGACTTAAACCTTGCTGTTGACCTTCCTCATATGCAGAGAAGCTTAGGGGTCAGCTGGGATGTTTCAAAAGACAACTTCACCTTTCAGGTGCCAGATGATGAGAAACCTTACACAAGACGTGGAATCTTGTCTACAGTGAACAGTCTGTTTGATCCATTTGGATTTGCAGCACCTGTAATCATTAAAGGTAGATCTTTACTCAGGGAGCCCACCATGGAGACATGTGACTGGGATGCTCCTCTGTCAGACAACATGTTCAACGAATGGAAAACATGTTGTCTGACAGAGGAGCATCCCAGTCACATGTCTCCATGGTGGGCTCCCTGAGTAAAGATCTACCTTTAATGATTACAGGTGCTGCAAATCCAAATGGATCAAACAGACTGTTCACTGTAGACAAGATTCCACGTCTTGTGTAAGGTTTCTCATCATCTGGCACCTGAAAGGTGAAGTTGTCTTTTGAAACATCCCAGCTGACCCCTAAGCTTCTCTGCATATGAGGAAGGTCAACAGCAAGGTTTAAGTCCTTCAGGTTCTCTGCTAAATCGTCCGGAGGGAATGCTCTCATTACTTCAATTTTGTTTGAGGCTATCTTGTGTAGGCGAAGATTTGAAGCTGCCAGTATGGTTTGGGCATTTCTAAGGAGTGTGATGGCTTCCTGTTCGGTAGGTAGGGATACCAGAGCATCATCGACATAAAAGTTCCTCTCAATGAACTGTTTTACATCTGAACCATGTTCCTTCTCCCCTTCCAAGGCAGCTTTCTTGAGCCCATACATGGCCACAGCTGGTGAGGGACTGTTGCCGAAGACATGCACTCGCATTCTGAATTCCACAACTTCATTTTCTAGGTCATTATTACGGTACCAGAGGAAACGTAAGAAGTTGCGGTGGTCTTCTTTGACTACAAAGCAATGAAACATTTGCTGGATGTCAGCTGTTATGGCAACCTTTTCTTTTCTGAAGCGCAGCAACACTCCAAGCAGGCTGTTATTCATGTTGGGCCCAGTAAGGAGGACACTATTCAAAGATACTCCATGATATTGAGCACTGGAATCAAAGACAACCCTAATTTGATCTGGTTTTTGTGGGTGATAGACCCCAAAGATTGGAAGGTACCAGCACTCTTCATTTTTGGAAAGAGGTGGTGCAGGTTCTGCATGCCTGTTTTCAAACATCTTAGTCATGAACTCCAGAAAATGGTCCTTCATGCGTGGGTGTTTTTTCAGCGTACGTGTGAGTGATTGGAGCCGGTTACTTGCTTGTTGTCTGTTATTAGGAAGTCTTTGACGTGGGCTGCGAAAAGGAAGTGGAGCAACCCAGCTGTTTGATTCATCTTGATATACTTCTTTTTGCATAATCTTCAGAAAGGCGAGATCTTCCATTGATGGAGCTAGTTTGTCATCATCTTTTGTGGACTGGAAGATATCTGTTGTATTGCTCTTTTTGTGTGTTGTTGCAAATTGTAGTTTCAAAGATGGTGCCAGTGAAGTCAGATGTTCATTGTAATGACAAAACTTATCTTTGATTTGAATATTGTTTTCACAGGGTTCCATTTGGCTTGGGCGTCCATTCATGAAAATGCTTGTTTTGAAAGTATTAACTTTGCATGGTTTGTGGGCACCATCCAGACAGACATCTCCTATTATTACCCATCCCAAAGCTAACTTCTGAGCAAAAGGAGCATGTCGAGGACCATTGCACTGTTCCAATACTTTGTGCACTTCAATGATGTCTCTTCCAAGAAGAAGAAGGATCTCAGCTTCAGGGTCAAGTGGAGGTATCTTATCAGCTACTGATTTCAGGTGAGCATGGTTCCAAGCAGCATCAGGAGTAGGGATTTCAGCTCTGTTGTCGGGTAGTTCATTACACTCAATAAGTGTGGGAAGTGTAAAACTGGCACTGTCATTGATTGATTCTATAATGAAACCCTTTGCTCTGCGTCCTAAGATTTCTGATGTACCTGTACATGTCTTCAGTGTGTAAGGAGATGCATGGTCAATGACATGAAATTTGTCGAAGAAGGTGGATTTTGCTAAAGACTTGTTACTCTGGTCGTCTAGAATAGCATAGGTTTTCAACTTTATTTGAAAATTTATTTTAAAATGACAATCTCCAGAGCATACACCCCCACAACTCTCAGTAATGCACAGAAAAAGGAAATGTGCATTTTCAGTGATGCCTCTATCACTGCTATCGCTGCTGTTGCTTATTTAAAGACCACTGATTCAGATGGCAAAATAAATGTTGGGTTTATTTATGGAAAAGCCAAGCTCACTCCTCGTCCTGAACTTACAATTCCAAGGCTAGAGTTATGTGCAGCAGTACTTGCAGTAGAGATAGCTGAAACTGTCACAGATGAGATTGATGTCAAATTTGATGCAGTCACTTTCTACTCAGACAGTAAAGTTGTCCTTGGATACATTCACAATGAATCCAGAAGATTTTACGTGTATGTGAACAATCGAGTACAGCGTATAAGGAGATCCACCTCTCCTGAGCAGTGGAAATATGTCCCTACTAACCACAACCCTGCTGATCATGCTTCAAGATCAGTCTCAGCTGAAAACCTAATAAACAGCACATGGCTGACAGGACCAGCATTCTTGTACAAGTCACTTGAACATGAAGCAACAACTTCAACTACAATAGGCTTAGTTGATCCTGAATCCGATGCTGAGATTCGCCCCGAGGTCAGTGTTTGTGCTACTGAAGTCGTCTTTCATAAACTAAACACTTCATACTTTGAGAAGTTCTCAGACTGGCAACGTCTTATAAATACTATTTCAAGGCTAAAACACATCACCCACTCCTTTAGCAATGACAACAAATCAAAGGAATGCAGAGGATGGCACATTTGTCATAAGCCACATTCAGTAGAAGATCTGCAAAGTGCTAAGGATCTCATAATACGCAGCCTGCAACAGGAGACTTTTCAGGATGAACTAAGGTGCCTTGAGAGAAAAACACATGTTTCTAAAAACAGTCCTCTCTTCAATCTGTGCCCATACATTGATGAGTCGGGCCTACTTAGGATTGGAGGCCGCTTATCCCAATCAGCCTTTGAGAAAAATGAAGTCAACCCTTTAATCTTACCTGGTCGCAGTCACGTCACAACCTTACTCATTCGACATTATCACTCTCAGGTTCAACATCAAGGACGCCATTTCACAGAAGGTGCCTTAAGAGCTGCAGGTCTGTGGATTATTGGTGGAAAAAGAAGAATTAGTAGCATTATCCATCATTGTGTCACCTGTCGAAAACTGAGAGGAAAGATAGAAACACAAAAAATGTCTGACTTACCTGTGGACCGCCTCAGTACTGATCCTCCATTCTCTTATGTCGGATTGGATGTATTTGGACCATGGAAAATCACATCACGACGAACCAGAGGAGGTCTCGCTAACAGCAAACGCTGGGCATTACTCTTCACATGCATGAGCACAAGAGCTATACATATTGAGGTGATTGAATCACTAGACACTTCAAGCTTCATAAATGCTCTACGAAGATTCTTCTCCATTCGCGGACCAGCTAAACAGATTAGATCTGACTGTGGAACAAACTTTGTTGGGGCAAGTAAAGAACTGAAATTCAGTACAGACACTAATAACAAAGAAATACAGAATTTCCTAAGTCACAACGGCTGCACTTGGAGTTTCAACCCACCACACTCATCACACATGGGAGGCAGCTGGGAACGCATGATAGGCATCACCAGGCGGATCCTTGATGCTATGTTACTGAATATTAGTCAAGTAAAATTCACCCATGAAGTCCTCATCACATTCATGGCAGAGGTTTCAGCTATTGTAAATGCTCGTCCATTAATACCAGTATCAACGGATCCAAACAATCCACTCATCCTATCCCCAGCAACACTTCTCACACAAAAGACTGGCACACTTCCACCTCCAAATGGCAACTTCAATGAAAAAGACCTCCACGTTTGCCAGTGGAGACAAGTTCAAAGTTTAGCCAACACCTTTTGGCATCGATGGAGAAGGGAATATTTAAGCACTCTTCAAAATAGGAGAAAGTGGCAAAGAGAAGAACGTAACCTTCAACATGGAGACATAGTCCTCCTCAAGGAAGGTCAAGTTAAAAGAAATGACTGGCCCATGGGCATTATACAAAAGAGTTTCCCAAGTAACGATGGAAGAGTCAGGAAGGTTGAAGTTAAGACAATAAAAGATGGAATACCAAAGGTCTACTTACGTCCCATCTCCGACACAGTCATTCTCCTGCCATCAAAGATGGAATAAGAGGTGTCGTGTTCAATGATGACATCCTACAGATGCCAGGCGGGGAGTGTTCTGGATCATTCATTAATGAAATTAATATTTGCTAATTGATTCCAATACTATTATATAGTAGCTTTCTTTAAAAAATACAGTTACTGATGGACAGTTAAATTCAGTTAATTGCATCAATCAAATTTAGAACAACACAGAAGGAGCTTGAAGCAGCATTGATTTTGTGATCCTCTGTAGAAAGCATTGTCTGTAAGTTTGTGATTAATTTTTATTCAGTTTGTTAAATTTACTATTTATAAAGCGAAGTAGTGTGGAATTTCAGCTATTTTAGAACTATATTCAATGAATTCATGTTAGTGTTATGTTTTTGGAGATAACTAAGTAGTTGTATTGTATTTACATCTCCTTTCTGTAGTTTCACTCTGTTTTTCGACATATTCATCGTGGTGTGGAATAAAGCAGCATTCTCCCACAAGCGTATGTGTTGGAAAGAGTTTATCTGTCTGTCTAACTTTGGGAAAAGTGACGCCATTGTGAGGGCAGAACAGTATATCATGGGGGCTGCCACTGCACCACAGCTTTGATTCATTGAATATACAATAAGAAGGTTGTTGACAATCGTCTGATCTCCAAGCTTGGTGCTTCATACATTCATTACAAGCACTAAGACCATCACACTTATTCAGCTACAGTAGATGTGCACTATAGGAAAAAAACATTTTGTGTATTTTTGTACTGTTTTCCTCTCTGCGTAATGTATGAGTAATCGGATAGTCTTATGCTAGCTCAGTCCTCTCATCTGCGCTATTGGATCTCGATCAACTCCCGTCACAACTGTGACCTTTTCCCTGGCAACTCAGTGCATTTATATGCTCTCCATTTCCTGTTTACACTGCAGGTGTACGTGGACATGCATAGGCAAGATGCAATGATAGAGCGAGGTGTTTAAAGAGGGCAAAAGAGAGTGTCAAAGTGTTTAGCAAATAAATAAGATGCTTGTTTTATTTCCAAAACGCAGAGTATGGACATAAAAATACAAGCCTGATTTGTTTTCCCTTAAAAAACATGGTTTTACTATAGTAAAAGTGTAGTAACCATGTTTTTTGGAGGTACTGGTAGGAAGGCTTTTAGCAATTTAAATCTTAACTTTTAATATAAAAGTTTTGCATTGTGTGGAAACCTTTTTTTTACGAATGTGTGTGTGTATTTTTCAATATGTGAGCAAGTTTTATAAACAGATCTGTGGTCTGTGACAGGCTTTGGTCTCTGAGCTGTGATTGGAGAACAGCTGGCCGGCTGATCTGGTATTTTGGAGATGGCATAGAGACCGCACCCCTCAGGGGAGCGGATTAGAGTCGCTTTAAGAAGATTCTACCAGTCGCTAAGCACAAACGTTTAAATAATGCATTCTGATCGTGTCTGCATTTATACCTATTATGAACCATATGAAACACAATTTACCCCTTCAATAAACCCCCTTCAATAAGTTATCCCCTGCAATAACAAGAAGAATATGTTTATTTGAAAACGCACGTAAATGCTGCACATATGAAACCACCAAGGACTCTCGCAAATAAGAAATATTTACCTTCGAAAAGCCAGAGTTAACCAGGTTTGAAAAACAAAACAATATAGACTTCTCAATATCAAATATTTTATTGCTTAACTATTAGGAGAGAGACAGAGAGAAGGAAATATATTCATATTTCAGATACACTCCCCCCATGCTTTGGTACTAAAACATTTGGCACTATAAATCCTGCTACTAAAACACAACTGAATCAAGTTAAGAGATTTGTAATAGGTAGAAACAGAGGAAGGGCTCTAAATGCAATGGTACTGCCCTAACTCGGCCTGTAAACATGACCTCATGACTTGACCGAGTGTGTTGTAAAAAAAAACTAAAAAAAAAAAACATGATCCGAACCCACCGTCTGAGGTCTTACTTAAAAATGAAGGAGTTCATTACATCACAATTAGAATAAACCCAAGATGATCTCTAGAACCCATGACTTAAAATCCACCAGTCACCATGGCGACCAAAGAGGATAATGTCCTTTGTAATGAATCTGTAAACTGGCTCACATGCTAAAACACAGTTCATCGCAGGAAACGTGGCAGGAAATCAACGCTGCATCAACAGATAACAAGCTCAACAAATGCCAGCTGTATTAAATATATCCAGAGACGTTCAGCAACAGCAATTCCTGACAAATTAATGGTGATATATGATAAAGTCCACAAAAAACGTGCAAGCCAGAGATTTCCTAGCTTTAATGTTCTGTGGAAATGGTAGATGTTTCGAGGGCACATATACATTTCCAAACAGAGGAAGCATTAGTTATAATGGTTAATATGCCCGTGATCACTAGCACAACAATTACCACAACTAATAATTCCTACCTAGCTCTGTAAAAACGAACAAAAAAGGCATTCTGCATGCGCTGCATGTTAATCTATTATCCTCTATCAAATTTTCCCAGACCAAGCGCTCCTTTTGTCATAAAGGTCAGGGCCATTTCTCAGCGCACTGTAGCTGGAGGTGCGTACGTGAACCGCAAACAGCACGCAAATTTAGCCCCCGTGAGGAGAAGTTCGTCCCTGAACTGTTATTCACCCCATAAACGCCCCAAACTGACATTGTTAAAGAATGCAATATCAGAGTTGTTTCAAATACGCTCGATCATACGCGCTGATACAGCTGTTTTGCGTTAAGATGTGTGTTGATGTATTTGTCTTGTGAATTAAATTACGCAGAGGAGCAGGTTTGGGTTGAAGTTCAATTCATGATTAATCTGAAAAACATGGCAACTCTCTATGTAAATATTTTTATCAGTATAATATATATATCTAGAGTATCAGCTATGTAACCTCCCTGTTTCTTACTATTTACATCCCCTTTCATCAGTGGGGTCAACCCCCCTGTGTGGGATCCACCATCTGTGTCTAGGATCTTTAAAAATTCCTGTATTTAAGTGTGCTCGCTCTCTCTGTCTCTCTCTCTCTGTGGGTGTGAGTATAATCTGGCCAAAGCCTGTGTAAACAGGACTAATGCATTTTAAACTTTGGAGTCTGGTGTGAGCCGTAGCTTAATCCCTTATAAACCTACATTTGACAGCTTTTCCTGCTTTTTCCTGCTTTAGATCTCACTCTGTCCCTTTCTAAATTGTTCGACCACATTCTTCAACCCATTCATATTCAAACAAGATTTTTTATATTTTCTAAAGAAAATCTGAGTGGTGAGTTTTTTTAATGTGTTGCAATACAGTTGCTAAGGTTTTCTGGCTGCTGTGTCACTGTTATAGTTGGCTGCTAAATCTTTGGTCACTGGCCTAGGCCAAAAACATTTCGCTTCCTATTTATGGTTCAATTATTGTGACATGTATGTGATAACTTTGCCATTCATTCCTTAACCCAAAAAGGCATGCTCCGGTATAAAATGTTCATTTTGCGGTGATCAATGTAGCTTTTATTCTGGTAGATGGTATTGAATCGCATTACATAAACCAGTTGTAAAGTTGAGCTCACTTTGCCACCTTTACTGGCTTTTGGACATCAAACATACATAGCCAGATACATATGTAACATTCGTTTCGAGGCTTGATATTTAATGGTCATAATTACTGACACATCACTTAATTATAAATAATTACCTGTCAGCAATAGCACTATAATTATTTTTTCCAGATAGTAAGCTGTAGGATAGCTAATATAGCTTAAAATGCCACACTGCCATTATAAACTACACAACATACTATTAGCCGATTACTGAACTTTAGTTTGCTAAATTACAAGATGCAAACTTAAGCAAAGCTAGAAGACCACTAGTTAAAGAGGACAGAGAATGAAAAAACATTTTTACCTTGTCTTTGTTGAATAATGGTAGTCTACCCGCATTCACGAACATACAAAAAGTGCTAGACATGCTAAACATCTCAGTCTCATAGAAATTCCTCTTTTAGAAATGTCAGCCAGAAAACGGCCCAATCTGAAAAACTGATGCTTATGACATCACAGGCATCTCACTGCCCCTCCACTTTAAAATGATTGGCTACATTTTTTGAGTGGCAGAAAAGTCAGCCAATCAGTAATGTGATTGCAAGTTAAGCCAGTAGGGGGAGCCAAATAGGTGCAAAACCACTTGTTTAAAATCCCCCACCCTAATAGAGCTATCTGAGAGAGGTTTTTATGAATCTTCTAAGGCATTACAGACCCAAACAAAAACATGTTTGTCTACATGTCACATCACAGAACAAGGATAAATACCCCATTCAATCATTCTATGTCACTTTTAACTCTTCGATTGCAAGGAATGCAAATGAAAATAATTCATGTTAAAATTCTGACTTTACCCTTTTTAACTCTTTCCCCGCCATTGACGAGTTATCTCAAACTCGTCAATTAAAGCAACACTATGTAGTTTTTTACCTTTAAATAATGTCTCTAAAATTATTTCAGTGATAGAACAACTTTTAACTGGACAAATTGTACTGTTGCTGCAACCTAAGCAGCCTCCTAGCTGCTACAAGCACACTCTGAAAGTGGCGGTGGAGGGTAGGAAACACAGCCCCGCCCCTCCCCCTGCCTGCAAAAGAGTGTCTGATAACAGGCACTGTTGCGCTTTTCAACCACATGGGGGAGCTGTAAGTCATTTTTACATGGAAACTACATAGTGTTGCTTTAAGAGAAAATTGCATAATTTGCATAAAAATTTTTCCTGATGAATTTTTTCTATTTATCTGCAATATCGCGAGTATCCACTACATGGACCCAATTTATGAAAAATCTAAAGCCAAATTTACTAATTTTAAACTCTGTGTATGTTTTGATAATTGTTCTGAATTGTATCTCTCACAAAACTCCTCCACAAAAATGCAATTATTTCAGCTATTTTTTAAAGAAAAATACCCATACTTAAGAGTTGGTAAGCAGAGAAAAAATATAAATAGGAAAGTTTTTCTCCGTTTTGTTTGTTTGTTTAATGTTTGTTTGAAAGCAAAGGGTCTGTTCTTTCATTTGATATATTTGTATGTTTATATAAAATGTTCCTGGAAGGCATTTTGTAAAACTTGTGAAAATCACAAAAAATGCTGGCATGCAACTTTTAAAAAAATGGCTGGTGAGGAATGAGACATAAATAGTCGGCAGCACTCCTCCTGCCATGCTTGTCCATGTGAGACTGTTTACATCATGAATGCATATGCAAATGACACTTACAAAGCATATGTGCAGTGTCATTTTTCCCATCAAAGAAAAAAATAACACACATTTTTCTTTACGTAATTTCAAGTGCCCGCAATAACACTACATGTACCATGCATGCATTTTCACTGCCATGATGTACCTCATTACTAAACACCGGCACTCAACCAATAATATCTAAAGTCTTATAATGTAATTATTTAATTTCGATCATTAATTACAATCTTTGACATGGCTTACTCAGTCAATATTAAAGATATTAAGGTTAGCCTATATTTTTATATAATGTTCTTTACATTATGCAGGCTGATTTTATGTACAGTAAAGTTACTTCAGCTAGGTTTTTACTAGTCTCAGCCTCAGACGACACAGACCATTGGCTAAACATCTGATGCATATGGCACACTTTTCTGGAAACACTTCTGCAGTTTTGAAAGTCACCCTCCGATTGATTGAATAAGACAGGAATTCCAGGAATTTTACAAGGTTAATAGCATAAAGTTTTGAAAAGACATCCAAGAGTTTTGCTTGATGCAATTAGTGGAACCTAAAAGAGTTATTTAAATTTGTTTGCCATTGTTGTTGTGAACTTCAGAGACGTTTGTGAATGAATGATTTACTAGATGCACACTGGTCTGTTATTGTGGAGATTTTCCATGCTCCTAAACATGATGCGCCGAAACGTGATTGGTTGATTTAAATGTCAGTCATATGGCCTCTTTTGCAGTCCTTGTCCATTCAAAGTTCCCAGACCCCTTTGGTATGAAGTATTTAGTATTTCTTATGAATTTATACGAAGTGAATCATGCAAAAACATAAAAAAATTTTAGATAATAAAAAATAGAATAATGAAGCTCCACCCCTAAATCTAAAGTAACTGGTGCAGATCAAACCAACACATAGATTACTGTAACATCAACATAATACAAATGTATACAATTTATCCACTTCTAGTTACAAACTGCAACAAGATTGTGCTGTATTTTTCTATTATTTTTTTTCTGAAAAATGGTACCTACGCCCCTGTTCTTCCCTATAATTTTTTCCAGAAAAATGTAAAAAAAAAAAATGTTTTAGACAGAGATATATTTTTGCTTTGGTCAATAACTCACAAGTGTGATCTGTCAATACCAGGTGGAATTATTAACAAATGTAAAACGACAGTATAATTTCACTTTGAACATAAGTAGGGCTTTGTCTAACACAACAGAACAAGATAGATTTTTGTGTTACACTTGTTTTTAGTAAATATACATGACTATGACCTTGTAAATATGTAACTGCAAACATATTTAGTTGTTTATCTTTGCAAAAAAAAAAATGAAATTACATTACAGTTTTATCAAATGTTTTAAAAGCAACCCAACAGTATACAGTAAACTTAAATTGTTGACAATAAAAAAATTCAACAGTATGAACACTATGAAAATTTAATTAAAACAAATTAGAATAATATTAATTTTAACATAATGCAACAGTATTAGCAGCGGGACAAAAGTCACAAGTGTCACTTTCGTCCCGACAGGACGAAAATTAAACATTTAAACCGGATTTACTTTTATTTTGAAAAACTCAGAGAAGGCAAACTTCAAGATCTGTTAAAGCACTAAATAACCTGTAGATTGATCAGTACTGTAACACATGAAACGACAAACACAACATGTTCTAAGAAAAAAATAACTGATTTACTTATCATGACCGACAACAGCTTTCTGGACCTATACGGGCAAAACAATGACGAAATAACGCAATATTTGTCAGCTCTGTCAAGGGTTGCGTGTTAAAGATGCTGTCATAGTTTGGAATGCAGATGAAATCAGGTCTCTGAGAAAATCACATTGTTACTTTCTCCCGCGTTACTTTTGCCCTTACAATTCAAAGCCGCAGAGGGAAGTGGTATGGGTTAGTCATAGTCCTTGCATAAGAGTGAAATTTCTGTCTAAGTTTCAGGATAAAGTGAGATATCATAACCTGTACCATTCTGCTTACAGTAACACACATACGCACAAACAGCAGCCGCACAACGAAACAGGTAACAGGTGCAGCTTCAATAGAGATCTTCCTGCACAAACATTTGCTCACACACAGTTACACACCGCAAACAACTCTACCTCTATAAGCAACTGAACTCACATTCCAGAACAGACAGAAACAACAGAGAAGATAGGAGGACTATCCCATGAGAAACTGGCTCACAGAAGGGTGTGTGGGTCTCTCCTATAGCCTTTGAGGTGTAAAAAATAGATTTGCTCCTTTGTGGATTGACCCCGCGTTCGAATCTCAGACGAACTCTCTCAAGGTGTTCCTGTAACTCTCTCACACATACACAAACAAACCCCGGTTTATTTAATCTAACTATGAGTATTCGGCATCTTAATATGATTTTTAAAGCACCGCATCTGAATTGACTGCAGATACAATTTACAGAGGCAATAAAATCCCAATTTTGTTTTTGTTTGAGCTCACCACAGATTGTCTATTTGCTATGCTTCCAGTATATAATACAGTGTGTGTGTGTGACATGTACGACTACAATGATTACGATCATTGTTAATGATTAATTTAATGCTTGTTATAGCGTCGGATCATTCAAGCAAATAAAAAGAGATTCTGACAAACGATGAAGTGTTTTGGAATTGACACTAAAAGCTTGAGCCCTGGAACGTTTCGTGTAGTCTAAAAGCTAGCAGTAATTATGAACGAAGATGAACTTGCTCTCTCGCACACAATTACATTCGCCGGTATCATGTTCTCTCGTCCAGAGATGAAATCTAAAGTCCCCGCGTCTAAAAATAACCACATGGGCGCAGAAAGCTGACAAAACTCACGGAGTTAACAAAATGATGAAATTGCTTCACAATCCTGGTTTACTGTAAATGTACATTTCATTTCACATCTGTATCAATTTCAAATTCATTCTGGTGTAAAATAAACGCAAAATTGCTAAGTGAGCACTCATCTATTTTTGTTGAGTGTATATAGGAAAATAAGAGCTCATTTTGAGGTTCATAATAATACTGACTTTAAATCCAAGCTCAGTTTGTGACATTGCTGAGATCATTGCTGAGACATTTGTGTCTTTTTCTCAAGAGAAATAGCTGAGATGCTAAAGATTTAAGCAGGAGTTTCCACTTACTCTCTATTTAATCATAGTGATGTCGAGGGAAAAATTTGAGCTATTAAAGGGTGCATAATATGCCCCTTTTATAACAAGATGTAATAAGTCTCAGGTGTGCCTAGAATGTGTCTGAAGTTTCAGCCCAAAATACCCCACTGATCATTTATTGCAGCATGTCCAAAATGACCCTATTTGGGTGGGAGCAAAAAGCGCCGTTTTCATAAGTGTGGCCTATACCAGTCCCTCCAGAAAAACATGATTATGTGATCGGATGATTCAACGCATGATTCAATCAGCCAAAGTCCGCATATTTATGCGGGGCCCACATTTTTTCAAATATGCCGCACTTTTGCAGCATAAATTGCAGATTTCCGTGCGCAAAATATTTGGGGCTTGCATGATATCATAATCCCTGCATTTTCGTAGCAAAATTACATATATCTTAGCAGAAAATTAAAAAATGTTGCATTTACTTCACACAAGCGCAGCCATGTCCCCTGTTGCCATAGGAACGTTATGAAGTGACGTTATGTGACGTGAACATCATTGAAAAGCTGCAAAAGCTGCAAACAGTTTTTGCAAGTTCCCGCAATTTTTGCAAGTTCCCGCAATTTCATCACATAAAATTGCATAAATATCCCGCATATTCAATCGCATTTTTTAAGAAAACGTGCCGCAAGATCAAGGATTTTTGCCTGCAACAATCACAAAAAACTGTATCTTTAGATAAAGGTGTGTCCTTTTAAATGCAAACAAGCTGATCTCTGCAATAAATGACAGTGCTGTGGTTGTATAGTGCAGATTAGAGGACGGTATTTTCCCCTTCTGACATCACAAGGGGAGCCAAATTTCAAATACCTTTGTTTTTACATGCTTGCGGAGAATGTTACTGGGTTGATTTATTTTTTAAAATTTTCCAGGTTGATAGCAGCACTGGGGACCCAATTATAGCACTTTAACATGGAGGATAAACCATTTAGAAACAGCTATGTATGGTAGCAATATGTACCTTTGAGGTACTATGGTCTCTTTAGGTGAAAAGGTATTCTTTTTGATACAGTACCATCACAGTGACAGTATTTTTCCGGACAGTGTGGCTTCTTTGTACCCCCTTGAATTTTTCCTCTGTAGTCCACTGATGTAAGATTTCTCTCTGTCTTTTGTAGCTAAAATGTTCTTAGATGTTCTTTCTGGACTACATTGGACTTGAAAATCGAACACCTTTATTTCAAAAGACAAATGAAAACCCATTATATTTTCTACTATATAGACCCTTTAACACTTTTCCCACCATTGACAAGTTATCTTTTCAATTAAGAGAAAAAAATGCATTTAAAAAGTGTTCCTGATGAATTTTTATGTTAATCTGCAATACTGTGATTATCCACTAGATGGCAGGTGGCCAATTTATGATAAAAACTGAAGCCAAAACGTTATTTCTTAATTTTAAACTCTGTGTATGTTTTGATAATCGTTCTGAATCTGATCTCTTACATAATTCCTTCACAAAAATGCAATTATTTCAGCTTTTTGCTAAAAAAATATTTTTAAAGAAAATATATCCATATTTAAGAGTTTACAAGCAGAGAAAAACTTTTTTTTACCATTTTGTTTGTTTGTTTGTTTGTTTGTTGTTTGTTTGAAAGCAGAGGGTCTGTTCTTTCATTTGATATATTTGTATATATTAGAAGAAATTTTTCATGGAAGGCATTTTGTTCACAAAAAATGCTGGCAAGCAACTTTTAAAAAAATGGCTGGCAGGCAATAAGTTAATACCTAATGGCTTTTGTTGACCAAAACACTAAATCTACACTCGTAAAAATAAAATGATAAAATGGTTCACTTTATAGACGAACCGAAAAGCAAACGCAAAATTGCAGCGAATTTTAACAACAGCACTGCGCCCGACCCTGGCATGTTTAAATATGTGTATACCCACTCACACACACTACACAAAAACATAAAAAGCTTTTCCCTATCAAAAACACCCGCGTCGGTTGCTTGGGTGAGCATTAATTTAAATAAAAAGAGCAAATGAAGGCCGGAAAAGTCCTGGCCAGTAAAACGGGCTTTGTGATTGATAATGTTTTGGGCCTAAGGCCGCAGGATCAGCAGAACTAGTATAGGAACAGTTATTTTCATTAGTGTAGGATAGAAACGATAATGGAATGTACACACACACACACACAGAGAGAGAGAAAGAAAAAGAGAGAGAGAGAGAGAGAGAGAGAGAGAGAGAGAGAGAGCGAGAGAGAGAGAGACGTAGAGGGACTCTCTGCCATGTGAAGTGATACATTTCAGAATAGGCCGGGCCAAAAGGGCATACCCAGCATGAACCACACACATAATGACTTAAACAGTAAGGGTACCATCAACGTGACACGCAGACTACACAAACTTGACACATGGACGAGATAAGTGTGTCATTAGCAGAAGATTATGTGTGTGCTATACTGCAGGTGGTAAATAATGAGGGTTTTTCAGCATTATTGATGTTGAAATGACAAATAATGCCACGGCCAAGCCTGTAGCTCGCACGGCTTCTGCTCGGATACAGGCTGGAGCAATTCTGACTGGAGACAAAACGCTGAAAATAAACAGGAAGGGTGTGGAACAAGAGGGAGAAAAATGCAAATGGAGTCTTAATGAATGAGCTTTAGGGATTTATCACCGCAGATACAACAAATACAAACAGAATGGGGTTTCTAATTGAAATTATTGATTGTTTTCGAAAGCCGACCCTGAATAAATCTAAAAACTAGTTAAATTTGTAAAAAATACACATAAAATAGCTTAAATACATTAAAAAATGCAATATCAATTATACCAAGAAAACAATTGTGACATTCAACAAAACTCAATACAAATCTTTCTCTCAGCATTTTTAAGAGTGTGGATATTCTTAATAAAGCTGGTGTTTGTGCACATAGCCCATGTATTTGTATTAAAACCATTATGCATGTCTCTATCCTGTCAGTTCGTCCCATCATACTGCATTTAAAATGATGCATTTGGCAGATGCTTTTTTTTTCAAAGCGACTTACAGTACATAACAAGGTATACATTTTTGTCCCATTGGGATGGAACCCATGAGCTTTGGACTGCTAACGCTATTTCTACCATGCCAGCTCGTCTCATCACTTAGACATATATCTGGTCTCAAGAGAAACAAAGACACAGAATCCAATATAGACATAGGTACCCAAAGGAGCTATTCCTTGGGGCAAGATGAGCATTTACATACCAAAGTAGCTCTTACAGGTTTTAATGTTTTTACCAGAGTCACACATGCACATTCGGCTCTGTACAAGTGCGAGGTGGCATATGGAGAGCACGCATCTTCAGGGAGTTGTTGTAAAAGCTTGCTAAACTCACGAGTACCATTCGTGACATGTACAAAGACTTCCACCGCCCCGGAACAGACAGATTACAGAACCTGTGTTTGCTTTGCAATACCCCTGTTACATGACTAAAACTTTTGCCTTCTGTCCAACATGACATATTACCCACGTCCGACCGAGCAGAAAAAAAACGGCACCCAGGACGACACTAAAAAGATACAAATCTGTTCCTTGCATGTTGGAATGCTTTGCCAGAGCTGTTGACTTTATCTGTTTTCGCCATTCTGTGCAGGGTTTTTCCTATGCAAGAAATTCCAAGGGTTTGGGGAGTCTCGGAGCGAACATAAAACAGTTGGCAACTTAGACACGCACATGTATCATTTATTAAAATTTCTCTCAAACATGTCACAAGAAGCAGTCATTGCTACTAATTTCCATACATGCATTGCAGAAATCTCATTTATCTGCCTATTTGGCTTCATTTATTGATAAAAAAATCCTTGAAGCTGCTGCAAGTGGTTTAATTCGGAAAAATGCACATAAATAGCCACAGGCACTTTCCACAAGTAGGGACGACTTCGAAAATTGACCCTTGAAAAAGATGTTGCTCAACAAACTCGGTAGGAAAAATCTAAATATTATTTGAGATGTCTAATATTTTAATAGGTCCCAGTTTATATTACGTCTTACGTAAGATTTAATACATTGCACTTTTGTGTCCATGAATGTTGTTCGGGGAGAGTTTAGGATCAAGAGTGTAACAGCAGATACTTTACTTACTTTAAAGGTGCAGTGTGTAGATTTTAGCGGCATCTAGCTGTGAGATGTGGATTAGATAAAGTTGGATTAATTTAAAGTCCCTTTAAAGCCAATCGCCAATCTTAAAAATTGTTTCTAAACACATTATTATGTTAGAAATGTAGGTAACACTTTACAATAAGGTTCATTAGTTAGCATTACTGTATTTAATGTATTAAATTACATAAACAAACCATGAGCAATACATGTATAAGTGCAGTTTGTTATTAGTTCGTGTTAACTAATATAGTAACTAATGTTAACTGATGAACCTTATTGTAAAGTGTTACCGAAATGTATCGCTGAAACACGCCACAAAGACTGTAAACTATACTACTACTGATTTGTTAATGTATGTAGTTAGATTGTTAAAGTCGCCATGATAAGGAAGTAGCAATTGTCTTTTTTTCTCCCACGGTGAGGAGTGAAACGGCTTTTGAAATGAAAAAAGTTAGGGCGGGACTTCAGTTCATCCATCGAGAATTGATTGGATAGTTATCACCGACCCCACCCACCTGCCATACCATATGACCGGAAGTAAGGAGAGACCATTTCAAGGAGGTTAGGTGATTTGTGTTTTTGATTAAAGATTATGAGGGCACATGAATTTTGTAAAAAATACCACAATATTCCCCATTTCAATTTAATTTCGACTTTAAACAGTTTTTCACCATTTAGGCGAGCCTAAAATCATGGCTTAACCCTCTGGGGTCTAAGGGGTTTTTAGGGCCCTTGGGAAGTTTTGACATGCACTGACATTTGTGCTTTTTTCAGTTGCTTAAAAACATATTAATGGCAAAAGTCTCATAACACTGTGTTCATCACAAACTGGGCTACAATATCATATAATCAACATGTATGTACATGTTTGTATTTTTGAGAGAAAAATGTTTATGCGTGGTTTTTGAAAAAGCAAAATTTTTAAGTCATTGATATAACTCCACAAAACTCATTCTAAATATGTTTTCCCAAGACTTTCCAAACTGGATCTAGTAGTCTAGAGTTTTTTCTTCAAAATGATGTGAAAATCATATGGCCTACTCAATCACATAAAGCAAGATATTGATTTACAATTTCTAAGACACTTTTTCTTGAGGGAGGCTGTATGCGTGGAGGCGGGAAAGCTCCTGAATAATCAGTGATTGACAGCTGAGAGACAAAAGAGTTGAATAATGAGCCACTAATGAGCCTTGTGTGGATGTTCAACAGGAATAACTTTCTCTGTAGTAAAACCATGATAAGGTTTACTTTTCAATATAATGTAAATACACACACACACACACATTATATATATATTTATATATATTTCTATTGAAATATTTTCTATTAATTTCACAAGTATAAGTTACCTTTTAAAAACCATAGTAGCTTAATCATGGTAAAGATACTGTTTGGCAATCTTAACATGAACACACTTCAACCCAGGGTTAGTGTTTGGTTGGCCAGCGAGAGGTTTACTTTTGTGCAGTAAAAAGCTCAAAAGAACAACTGCCTATCATTGTCTGGACTCTTATTTGTGTATTTGTAATCATTATAGTAGAAACACAAAGGGACACGCGTGGTAAACGTATCAATGTTTGTTTACAACCGCCGCCATTACCTCACGTGTTGATCATGAAAGCAGTGAATGTGTGCACACGCGAGTGATCCTGTGTTTAATAAACTTGCTGTGCGGAGATATGCGCTTAGACGCAACTAAATAAGGATTGTACTGTTTGGAATCGCGCATTATATAAGAATACCAAAAAGCGCGTCGAGTTTCCTGACTCGCGTGTTTGTGTATGTGTGTTTCAATCGCGTGAACTGTTTGACGGAAGAACAAAGAAAACACTCGCGTCTGGAGATACTGACACACATACGCAAGGAAATAAGGATTTATGTAATGTTTGGTGCAATCGGATGGAACAACAAGGAATGGAGAGACTGGATTGTGGATTGCATATCCATTGACTGCAGGAGGCATGAGTCATGCATATGGATGTTTCTGCTCATTCACTTCAATGGCGCGGGGGTGTGGCGATCCGATCTCATTACAGATAATGAGGTAACTGGCGAAATACGGTACTTCTCCTCCTTCTCATGCAGTTTACACCGAATGACAATATCTGTTTTCAATTTCACTTATATCATTTAAAAGGAGACATTCCAAGCATTATGTAGACATTTATCTTTTGTTTCTACACCAAGTATTCGTTAAGTTACAGTTTATTTTTCTGACGCGTTTCTGAAAGGACTTCACTGAGGGAGAGAGAACAGAACGTGCATCATGTTTATTTTCTTAATTTTGCGAAAAGCACAACATTCTGTTTTTATTGGGAGTGGACAGAAAAAAACTAGACACTTTAACGTTTGAAATGATGTATAAATCATATCTGTATGTCAAAAATCAGCAGAGTAATTTAAGTCTCTTTGCGGAGTGATTGAAAAATAAAGAGTTTGCGGCGCCCGCGCCACCGTCGACCCCAGAGTGTTAATGATGTCAATCTAAGCCAACGGGGATGGCCCCGCCCCTAACACAATCGCAAGCATTCATTCAGGTTATAGCGGTTATAAAAGTTAAGAGGGCATGGTTTCAGCAGTTACAACAGACATGCCCACAGCATTTGAGAGCAGATAATCCTGCCTGTTTTTCCCAAATTTTAATAATTATTTTATTTACTTGCCATTTTTCCATCATTCAAATAACACATTAATAACACATTTTCTGAGGTGGCAAACTCAGAAGACATTTAATATCTGACTTTTCTTTTTTTTTGTGTTACCAATTAAAGTAATTTAATCTTAATTTAAATTACCTTAATGTTTTACTTAAAGTGTGAAAATTTAAGTTGTAAAATGTTTTTAAGTGTTTTTAAGTAGATTCAACTTATAACCGTGTTCAGTAAATAAATATAAAAAATACGTTTTGGCAATACAAAACCTAAAACCTGAAATATTCCTTGGGCCCGTTTCAGGAAGGTGGTTAAGTGCAAACTCGGAGTTTGTTAACCCTGAAATAAGGGAAACTCTGAGTTTTCCGTTTCAAAATGAGAGGTAGGTTAAACCTGAGACAGCGGGGTAAGTCAAGCCTGTTTCAGAAGGAGAGGTAACTTATACTCAGAGTCTGTTTCCGGAGTAACATACTCTCTGAACCTAACCTGGTCGGGAGCAGGTTTTATCCTGTAAACTCAGAGTTTCTTGTGGTCTCCTCCCCATTTTTAAAGGAGTAGCTGTGTTTAATCTTGTTAGTTGCTTTAGTACATTCATTCTTGCGCACATTTTTATTATGTACACTGTAAAATATGTTTTTAGCTGACTTTAAGTTATAATCAAACTGCCAGTGCAAATCATTTTACCTTAGTGCTTTATATATTTTATAAATTACACTTAAATTGAAACAAAAAAAATTAAACAGTATATTGAGATGACTAGTAAAGCCAATTTGATATACTTAGGTGCAGTGACGTAAGTGACTAAAATCTCATATGCTTTTATAGAGGATCCTGTAGATGATGATGCTGCATTCATTTGTAGGAATTTACATTTATGTTGCAAGAGGATTTTGAGACCACGAGTGGATTTTTGTCATATCCACTTGCATTTATGTGAGCTGAATTTTTTTTTTTTTTTTTTTTGCAATCATTTTAGAAATATAAATATCCTTACGTCACTAATATCAGTCTTTTTGTGGCCGTGCTCTTTCATATAAACAGTTGCCTTGACATTTCTTTTGTATCCACTTGTCATTATCGCTGGTCCAGGGGTAGTGCTGTGCACAGTAGTTTGGGCAGACGTACTGTCAGTGATCTAAGTTCAAATCCCGGCTTGGTGAATTTCTGTTTTACTCATGACAAACATTTGTAAAGTTCGTAGCCTTATATGCAAAAGTATTATGCTTAATTTCATTTTTAGCATTTTTACCTCAGTTTATTTACTTCTGATATTTTAACTGTGATGAAAAATTAAATGTACGCATTAACTAGAGTAGCAATTTCCAAAAACAACACTTAACTTTAAAATATATGCTCGTAGTTGCTGTACACTTGCAGCAACACTTTTAGTTTAAGTAGTAAAAAGGATTAAGAACTCTTTGTCACGTGCTGTTGCCATTGTAAATCGTAATATCTGAGCTCCATTGATGATGGCTTTTCATTGTGGCTGTGCACGCGCTTAACTCAGAGTCAACCTACTCAGAGTCGATTGAACTAACTCAGATCAGCTGTTCTGTAACCGAAAACTCAGAGTTTCCTATCTCAGAGTAAGTCAACTCAGAGTTCAAGTTTAAACTCAGAGTTGGTTGAACCTCCTTACTGAAACAGGCCCCTGATCCCCTAGAAAATGATGTCTATGCAAAATGTGCGACAGACAGAAAATCACAGAGAAATTACTAAAAGCCAAAGAAAACCCTGGCCCTGCAGCAAAAACACACTTCATTACATTGTATAGGTAAGTAATAATTGACTCAGGTCCTTTGAATTGTTGGGAAATAATACACACCCAAGGTAGTAATGTGTTACACCGTGGGTGTTCAATATTTTCAAATAATTCAAAGGACCTGAGTCAATTATTCCGCTTATACCACGGTTACCACAAACATTGCTCTGGTTGTTATTGTTATAAGACATTTGACAAGTTAAGTGTGAGTTTTACAGAAAAATAATCAACACCCATAGAACATTTCTCAACCATAAATCAGAATAAAGCATTCAACAGCACCATGGTATAATACACTTTAAAACGCCACCATTGAGCATAAATCAGTGAACAAGTCAATTATCACACATGCAGACTTTAATTATGCAACACTAAAGCTCTTTATTGTCTGTAATGTTTTAATAATGAAACGTCTTTTCTCTTAAAACTCTTCAGGATGATATGAAGCCCTGCCAAGATGGGGTCCTCATTACAATGTCAATGTTTATTTTGTGACAATGACTAGCTGACTTTTATTATCACTTACAAATTGGTTAATATCTGCCTGTACATCTATCGTGTCTGTACATTATCCCTGACATTTACCGTGATATGTAACTCATAGATAGTTATAATACCAAAGCATTGCCACAAAACATGGCACTACTATGGTTAATGTGGGAAAAACATGGCAAGTAATGCATTTTAATAAAAAAGTATTTTCATACCATTGTACTTTTAGCAACCCTCACCGACGCTGTAAAAAACTGCGTTTTCCCCCATGGCCAAAAAACGAATTTGCATCTGTCTCTAAAAAGTTTATTTATAGTGGACCAACAGCAAACAGACATCACGCCGTTAGTGCCTTAGACCGAAGACATATGCTTTGATAATGAACACAACTCTCTCACCAGCCCACCGATAGCATTCAAGAGACACACCCCAGCCTTACACTCCACATAAATAATGTGCTCTTGTCCGTGCGCTCACATAATAAATAGTGTGGGAGAAACAGTCCGTACAAGAAAGGGAGGTTTTGAAAAATGTGCCGTATTTCACGGCCCTCTTCATCAAAGCTTAATAAACATCAAGATTAGAATTCCTATAAGAATCGCTCTTGCTTCTGCTTTGCAGGGTGCTTTACAACTAAATGAGCTTTTAATGAAATTATGCATAAAGAGAAGTGGAACTTGATAGAAATATAGAGACAGCAATGTCTTAATGGGAATTTGTAGTACAACTACAACCACAATAAAATGTATAATGTAACATACATACTTCATATGTTTCCAAACCTGTATGGCTGTGTTTTGTTAACCCTTGTATTGTGTTTGATTTTTGTGACGATTTTGATGGAGTGCATTGGATTCAATGCTAATTTTACATTAAATTCAACGTTTTTTTTTTTTTTAACATACCTATATTTAAAACATCCTAAATAAACATTTAAATATTGCTGTGAAATGAAATTAAGCTTTTCTTTCCCTAAACAGGTTCATTTTTTGTTCTTGAGGCTCATTGTACAAATTCAAGAAATATGATAGTTCACTTTTACTTTTCTGTGTCTGAGGAAGTCTTTATCAGTACTGAAAATAGTGAGGAAAAGCTCACTGTTCCCTTTCCAGGGTAGTAAAACACCAACATATACTCAATAAATGAATTTAATTTGTGTCTTTAAAGTTTCCTTGGAACAAAAAAATATGGGTTAAAAATGACCCGCGATCATCAAAATCATAAAAAATGTCTGTGTTAAAAACATTTCAAAACACATCAGTGTATCCTAACTTTGCATGCATGTTCATGGCCCTAAATAAGAAAAATTGACAAAATGTCTGGAATAAATTGATAACCTAAGTAGTATTTCATATACATTGTAAATAGAAATGATAGCTTACTTTTACCATCTCTGTCTGTAAAAGTCTTTTTAAGTACTGAAAAGGAGAAGAAGCATTTTTATCTACATTTTAGGATAGAAAAACTCCAATATAGCAACAAACACTGAAAACATATATTTAATTTGGGTCTGTACAGTTGCTTTGAAATAAAAAAAAATGCGGGTCAGATTGACCCGCGAACATCAAAATCGTTACAAAATTTGTTTGGTACACTTAAAAACATAACAGCATGACCAAACTTTGCATGCATGTTCAAGGCCATAAAAGAGAAAAAGTCACAATATTTCAAGAATAAAATCACAGGTTAACTGTTTTTTCCGACAGCTTACAAATCAAAACGAGTCAAATTGACTTGAAACATAAGGGTTAAACAAATTCAATGTGAAAATTCCTACCCACTCTCATGCGTATAAATAGCAAAAGTGTGAAAACTCGTGCAATACATAAGCCAAATTAAAAATTTGCATGCATATGATACGCCAGACCTTCCCCTTTACTTAATACGCCACATCATTTTGTGTCGTTTTATGTAACAATACACGTTTTAAACAATTTTCACTTGGGTTTGGGGTTAGATTTGGGATTTGCTTTAGGATGCTATTTAATATATGTTTTTTTTTTTTTTTATGCCATGTTCGCTTAGCCTGGCTCCGCCCTCCTACGTGCTTCCGCTTAATTTTCATTTCGCTTCAGTACTACGTCTGGGACTGCTGTGTAGAGTTTTCTCCTGCAAAAATCTGCAGGTCCAATCGGCGAACAGAGGGGGGTGGCTAAGAACGATGACGTTGAGGTCTTGCGTCAGTTTGATTTGTAGCTCAGTAATGGCAGCGGAGAAAGACGTGAGAAAATCTATTCGGTCCGTTGTTGCAAAACTGCCGAATATACAGAAGTTAAAGCCGGAGCAAGAACCAGGTTTGCTAAGTTTTGTTGGTCTGATTATTCGTACTTGTTGTTTCAGGCCGGTTTCGGCTATGATATACGTCACGACCACACGTTAGCGATCGCCTATGGCAGATCCTGAGTGACTCTGGGCAGATCCAATAATTTTTTACTTCAACAGAGGACCATCCTTAACGTAAGTAATGCTTTGCAATGGAGCGTGGCCAGACTCTCTGTACAAATGAAATTAATGTACGAGAGTCTGGTTGGACCAGGCTAATGTTCACTTTGAGTCGGGGTTAGAATTGGGATTTGAGAAGTCATTTTATGTAACAAAAAGTTGTTTTAACCTCAAACCCAAGCAACAATGGTAAAAAATGCATAACCCAATACACAAAATAACACATAAAGATGAGTCGTATTAAGGGAATAGGAAGGACTGGCGTATCATATGCACGCAAAATTGGAATTTGATGTATTGCACGAGTCTTCACACTTCATGCTATTTATACGCATCTCCATGAGACTGGGCTGGAAGTTACAAAGCTTCTAAACAATGACAATGAATGGGAACTAGGGCCAGTCAAGCTTAAAAAGCACCATAAAGGTAGTCAACCATTTAACATGTGCACTATATTCCTGTACTTTAAGTGTTTGGATGCTCTATGGTACAGTTGCTTTCTGAATTAAAACTGTTGAACTGAAAACTTAGCTTGACTTCTCTGGTCACCATACACTTCACCGGTTTAAATAAATCAGTGCGTTTCCGATGTGGATTTGTATTTATGGGTGAATGATTTCTTCAATACAGCATATAATCTAATATGTCGATTGTGTGAATCCTGCTAGATAAATCAGGTCATTCAACACAAGCACAGATTGTACATAAGCACAGAGAATTTGCCCGAGGAGGTCACAAGGAAGCAGATGCCACTGAGAAAAAGATTTTATGACTTTACCTCGAATCATCTTTGCAGAAAACTGTTCACTTCAAGCTGTTCAGTTTTTAGGCTGTGCTTAATGATGAAAGTTTTTTCCCATGAGCACTTACAGCTTAAGTACAACTGAACGCTAAATGTAGATGATGGCAAATCAAAGGTTGATGCCAAAGGTTAATAGCTTATTTGTGTGGTACACACTAACAAAACGTACACCTGTACAAACATTTGTGTAAGATTTGTATACATTTTTTCAAACATTAACTAAATGTCACATACTATTTTATATACACATGTATGTACTACATTTATAGTGAATTATTGTGACAAAATATTGTTTTAATTAATGCATGTACTTCAAAAATGCTGGCTTGTTTCAACCCATGGTTGGGTAAAATATGAACAAATACACTGTCGGGTTAAATTAACCTAGAAAATGTCCATATTTGACCAAACCAAACAACCTAACATTATTTTTTTTACTCGTAAAACCTTCTCAATGCCAATGTTTCAGACATCGCCAAATCATGACCCTGTAAGCATATCATCACTGCAGTTTCTGTGAATGCTAAATCACATCTGCTCCAACCTCTGTGCCACCAAACATCTGTTGTTGAATAAACATTGCTTACCTGTGCCATGCACAACACGCCCAGGTAAAGCAACAGAGTAGTTGGTTGGTTAGTTTCTGTAGCTCAGTTGGTAGAGCATTGCACTAGAAACCCTAAAGTAATGGGTTTGATTCCCATTGAGCACATCCTGATGAAATATATTAAATGTTCTGTAAGTACTCTGAGGTAAAAAAAAATAAAAAACTGTAAGTGAGAGGACAACATCAGATCAATAATTTGAGACTGCTGACATTGTGACCTTACATGAATACCTGTTCCCTCCAAAACAAAACATATTGTCATTGTGAACAAATAGAAGACAGACACAGACAGAAAGACAGACAGATGTTGCCATGGTTTTTAGTAAAGTTACACTTCTGGTTCACATTTGTCTACTTTGCACATTTTTAAAAGTCCTCTATCTAAACTAGTAGGTAAAACAAATATCCGTTTATGTGAGTTAAACATTTCTAGGAAATTCTGACAACGAAGTCTACACAGATTATCTGAATGAGCAACCATCCCATATGGCAAAAAAGTACATTTCTTTAGCCAAAAATATATCTTAAATATATGCTAAATACATTTTGTAGAAAAAAATATATATATTTTGTTTTAACCTTCATATTATTATTATTATTTTTAAATATATTTTAGGGGCAACAAATACAAATACTAATTTTACAACCCAACTGTATGTTTACAAGTTTGTACAACATTTTTCTTCCAAAGCGAGGTGAATATAAATGCTTTGAAATATATTTAAAATGGCCAAAAAAATTTGTGAACATTTTATTTTTATAAACATATTTCAAGCTATAGTTCTGCACATATATGTAATGGCCATCTTTTATATTTTGAAATATACAGTATAAAATTTTATTTGAATAAAATGTTATGTTTAAAATCCCTATATATATATATATATTTTTTTTTTATATATATTTTATGTATTTTTTGCCATATGGGACTAGTCTGCTGTGGTACACTCTCCATAAAAAAGGTACAAGAACGTACAGAAGTCATCGCTGGGGCAATCCCCTTTTAACTCTCTGGGGTCGACTGCAGCGTGGGCGACCCCAGATATATATAATGAGCTTACAAGACTCATTATACGTATCATTATGAAAGTCTTTTGTTTTCTCAGCTGTCAATCATATATTATTCAGGAGCTTTAACGCCTCTTCGCATACATCCTTTCCCAGGCAAAAGTGTCTTAGAAATTGTAAATCAATATATTGTTTTATGTAAATTAGTAGGCAGAATGACTTTTACATTATTTTGAAGCAAAAACTCTAGTCAACTAGATCCTGTTTTGAAAAGTCTTTGGAAAACATGTTTAGAATGAGTTTTGTGGACTTATATCAGTGACTTAAAAAGTTTGCTTTTTCAAAAACCAAAAAAATGTAGAGGGTTCAAAAGTACAATTTTGTACCTAAAAGGTGCATATTGGTACTTCAAATGTACATATCTGTACCAAAATGGTACATATAAGGACCTTTTCCTTTGTACATTTTTTCTAAGAGAGTGTACCATCAATTACATATTTACATGTTACATGTCCTGAATGTAACAGATGACCACTTCCTGTTTACATAAGCAATTCTTGGCCAGAATAAAGTAAAATATGCTCCACACTTCATGCAGATGGTCAAAAGTGCTGTTTGCTAGATTATATTTAAAGGGGACATATCATGAAAATCTGACTTTTCTCATGTTTAAGTGCTGTAATTGTGTCCCCAGTGCTTCTATCAACCTAGAAAATGTGGAAAAGATCAACCTATTAACTTAGTTTTGGTAAACAATTCTCTGCAAGCATGTGAAAAACTAGGCCATTGAAATCTGGCTCCCCTTGTGATGTCAGAAGAAGAAAATACCGCCCCCTAATCTGCACTATCCAACTATTATTTGAAAGTCTGTCCCCTATAAGAAGGCAACCAATTCATCATATAAAAACATTTGTAATCTACTAAGGAACTGGATTAAAGGTTATTGTACTTTCTGCAAAAAACCTTTACTTGATTTCTTATTAAGTTTGTTTTTGTTTAAGGATCGTCTTTCTACTGATGGCCTACAACAGGTGGCTTCATTCCATGCTAATGACAGAACAATAATTGCATAGTTTATCTCAGTAATACATGCATATTTCAAGCGCTTATCAATTAGCCGCTAGCAGGCCTATGTCTGAGCCAACTGCCATGATTGTTTTGTAATGAGTGGTGCTCATGTTTGTGCGCATGCCATACAATAACCTTTAGCCTGAGGCATCACGTCAGAGCTTTAGCACTGGCTAGCATGTTCATGTTAACGAACAGCGGGCTCGCGCCGTTGCGTGGTAATCGCGGCCCAAGGCCAACAAGGGAATGACAAAGGTTAACAGTTCCCTAAGGGGAGGAGAGAGAAAAAACAGTGAGGTGAAGAGCAGCCAAAGAGGCGGAATGATAAGAAAAACGAGCGGAAAGAAAACAAGGGCGAATAATGCACAAACAGAGCTGTGCAAATAAAGCGAGGTATAAAACAATTACACACACACACAGAAACGAGTAGAATAACTCACAGAAACACAAACGCGCAAAGAAATTTGTGGCACTTTAATCTTTTATAAGGTCTACTAAGTAACACACAATTACAGAAGAAACAAACACAAGCATGCTCCAATTTGCTGGCAAGAACGCGACCCCTTATCATGCTAGTTTTAAAAGCTCTTAAAGCATCCTCATTTCTCTCTTTTCCTTGCAGACTCATTACTTGGATAGCAGAAGAAGCCGAGCTCCCCCGTTGGCCCTGTATCCTTGTTAGCGCCTGCTGGCCGCGTTCCCCCGTGTGTTCGCGGGGCGGTCTGCTAAGTGAAGGGAGAAAAAGCAAAAGTGGCATGCAACAAATTATTTGACCCCTCGGGCCACCCTATAGTTCAAACACAACATTTTTAGGAGCTTCGGCACCCAACCCCCTGCCTCGCACCCTGCCCTCCACCCCCCGGCGTGCTTAGCACCCTGCCTGGGCATCAGGTCTGATCTCTCTCCTGCATGGCTCCCGAAGCGTTATTAACCGAGAAGGCTGTCCTTGATTTTGGCCCGTGGCACGAAACCTGCTTTTACGCTGAGATTGGCCTACTTCTACTCCATCAAGCTCTGTAGCATAAATGCACCCTCGCTTGCATAGGCCAAATAACATTTTGTGCCAACCTCACGTCACCTTGCTTTTAATGCGACCTAACGTTGTCGAGAGCAGAGCTTCAGACCCCGGAGGGGTTGAAAAAATCACTGTTTAATGCTTAAAGCTCTGTGCATGCGTTTGGATGAGTGCGCTTAATTGATGAATGGGTGTTATGCCGCATTCGCTGGTGAAAAACAGGTCATAAGCTAGTCAAACGGTCAAAGCTGTTTTTGGCTTAACACGACCTCAGCTTAGTCAAGGTTTACTAAGTGTACCAGCCTAGACATTAGGTTTACAAGATGGTCCAACAGGTTCGTCTTAAGGGCACTAAACATATACGCTTAAACAGTATACACCCTTTAAACTTAATCGCTTGGCTGTGCATACTTGACCTAAAATCGAAGAAAATGTATGGGCCAATAGCATCATGTCCTCTTTCACCTACATTACCATGCTTCATACACACAAAGCTCTTATACTCAATATTCATGTTTTTTTTCTTCACTATTTAAGACCCTTTGCGTAGTCCCATAGAGATTAAAAGTCATCTTTAATTAGACCACTGCACCTCTGAATATTCTTTTATCCTCTCTTTCTTCGTTTCTCCTGTGTATTACACGGCAGAGACATTCACGGCACTTCATTAACCATATGGAACAAGTTATTGTACATCATTAGCGAAGCGAGGTGGAAGTTCTTTACTCAGATGTGATATACTGTATTAAAATGAATGATAATGAGCAGTTAAGCCATTAGAAGTTAGGCATTTATAAAGATTTTCGTTTCAAGAACAAGCCCTTATCTGTGCTTGGTGGAGCTTTTATAATTCTTAGAGGCTGATGAAGTAAATTTACCGCCAAACCCCAAAGGGTTAAGGTGTGACTGATCAGCACGGCCACGTTTGCCCCTGATGGCTGATGCCGTAACAACACCATCTGGACAAAAAGCATTAGTTGCTTGGCAGCGAAACTAATAAATAAAAAAGTTAAAACAACACTCATGGTCACTAATTCACTGTTCATTATTTATTGATTATGATTATTTAAATTTAGTGCTAAACTCATTAAACTGTGCAATAACACATTCTGAATTATGAGAATAATAAAAACATATAACACAGCTATGACCACTGCACCCAAAGAGTTCTGTGTATCAAGGAAGTCGAATCACTCCGTCGCCACAAGACAAACAAGACCTGTGGCAGTTCACCAGTCACTCAAGTGGCCACGCCCTTAATTATTCAAAACTTAAAGGCTTAAAGGGACACTCTACTTTACA
This sequence comes from Paramisgurnus dabryanus, assembly GCF_030506205.2. NCBI lineage: Eukaryota > Metazoa > Chordata > Actinopteri > Cypriniformes > Cobitidae > Paramisgurnus > Paramisgurnus dabryanus. Next base: position 36,198,093 of record NC_133340.1, read on the forward strand.
ACCTCTTCAAACCTGAGGACCCTGTCCCGGGTCCAAAATTTCGTATTTTGACTTAATATAAAATATTCTTTTAATCTTTAATGGTCCGTCATGGACACCAGTAACACATATGAGATACTGTTTGAAAGCTTAGAGTCTCTACTTTCTGCAGATATGCATCACTTTGACATATCTTTTACTGTAAGAAAGTTATTTACACTTAATTTACACTATCACCCCCCCGTAATTTTTTTATATAATTTAATATTCACATATTTCATATTTTTCAAATATGACAAACATGGGCAAGTCTTATATCAAATGAAAGCTCTTATTCTCAGGAATAAGGTTACATCGTTTTTTTTTTTTATCTATTATCAACACATATCCAACAATCGTTGAATGAATAATAAGGTAAAAAATGGTCTTTTGTAAATGTATGTGAAACTTGAGCGTGAGCTGCCTCAGATAGCACAGATAGCCACAAATGATACACCATCTTTTATTTTAGGTCCTACTCTAAACAATGAGTCCATTCACAGCATTTTCTTTGGTTGTTTGCATAATTAATCCCTAGCTTTTTATTATATGTGCAAAACAAAAAATTAATATTTATATGAAAAATGTATTTCCGCACCCTTCAGTAAAATAAGAATATCTTTTGATTGCGACATGCTAATGAGTTCATTCTTTTTTTGGGTGTTTACTGTCTGCTGCTGCTAACAACCAGAACTGTCTGCAGTCTGCTAGAGCACCCAGAACCAGAGTTATACACTATCAAAGACAGTATTTACAACATAAAAAATAAAATTTGGTGTTTCATCATATGAAAAACAACATAAATAACAAAATTTGTCACAAACAGCAGCTTTTTATCTAACTTCAAAGGGTTTTCTTTAAAATGATATAAAGATATTGCATTTATTCCACTGTATGCACTGTAAAAAAAACTTTGCTGCCTTAAATTTCTTTTGTCAAATCAACTCAGATTTACAAGTCATGTCAACAGAGATGAGTTGTCACAACTTATAAAATATAGTTGGGAAAAGTCAACTTAATTTTATAAGTTATAACAACTCACCAGTAGTTATAACAACTCATATCTAGTCAAGATAAATAATAGTAAGTTGAAATGACTTGTAAATCCGAGTTGATTCAACAAAAAAATTTAAGGCAGCAAAGTATTTTTACAGTGTGTGGTTATGGGAGCACTTCAAATGTTTTTAGGCAGAAATTGTATACAAAAAGGGTATTAATCCTCCTTTCAGTTGGATCAAAATAACTTTTGCATTTATTACGATAGAGAAAAAATTCCTTTTTCTTCTGTAAGCTGACAATTGCTGGAATCAAACAAAACTGTCTGCAGGTAGCTGAGGCACTCAGGGCCAGAGTTATATACTTTCAAATAAAAACTATTGAAAAAAAACATCAAAAAGCGCCTATTTATTTTTGTGTTTATTAGAGGACTAACAACACATACAACCACTTTTAAAAGTGTTTTATGTAATTTCAAAGGGTTTCCTGTAAAATGATACCAAACTTTTGTATGTAAACCTCTGCATGTGGGTATGGGAAGCTTTTGAAATTGGGTAGGCCAAATCCAGGCAAAAATCCCCAAAATAGCTTCAGGGTGGAAGAAAAAAATATGCTCATTTTCCAGCTCTCCTAGAGTTAAACATTAGATTTTTACTGTTTTGGAATCTGTTCTCCGGGTCTGGCGCTACCACTTTTAGCATAGCTTAGCATAATCCATTGAATCTGATTAGACCATTAGCATCATGCTAAAAAATAACTAAAGAGTTTCAATTTTTCCTATTTAAAACTTGACCTTTCTGTAGTTGCATCGTGTACTCAGACCGATGGAAAATTAAAAGTTGCGATTTTCCAGCCGATGGCTAGGAACCATATGTGACCCGTCACGGAAACCAGTGACAAAAGTCGGCAACACAAGTTTCGAGAAAATGAGAAACAAAGGTTTTTTTTTTTCAAAATTTGTGATTTTCGTTTTATTGCAGAATCTGTTAGTTGAGATCACGAAGAAGCCTCTCCATGTTTGAGATAGCAGTTTTTGTACATTTAAAAGCGTAAATTTTTCGGTTGAAATCGGCTTGTTTTTCCGGAGATTCTAGCGTGCAGCGGGGGGCGTCATTGTCTGTGTGTATATGTACATACTGGATAAGCTTGTGTTTTCGCCTCCGCCCCCAAAGGGAACAGCGTGACTACAGAATAAGGATAGTTCGCCCAAAACTGAAAATAATGTAATTAATGACTCACCCATATGTCGTTCTAAACTCAGAAGACCTCCGTTCATCTTCGGAACACAGTTTAAAATGTTTTAACATTAGATTTAGTCCGAGACCTTTGTGTCTCCTCCATTGAAAATCTATGAACGGTTTCCATGTCCAGAAAAGTAATAAAAACATCATCAAAGTAGTCCATGTGACATCAGTGGGTCAGCTTGAATGTGTTGAAGCATCGAAAATACATTTTGGTCCAAAAATAGCAAGAATTACGACTTTATTCAGCATTGTCTTCTCTTCCGGCTCTGAACCGCGTGAAGTCACGTGACTGTAGTGACGCGGCTGACCTGTCCCTCAGACATGTTTGCTAAGTTTTTTTTTTTCGAATTAAAAAATGGTGCGTCTCCCCAGACTGTAAACAAAGCTCGGGCGCACAAAACAAAAGAAAAATAAAAGAAGCTGGGGGGCGGAACAGATAACAGTCAGCCGCCTTGTACGTCAGTCGCGTCACTGACTTTATGCGGCGACGCAGTTGGATGACGTCAAAGTACCGCAAGAGCTCTTCAAGAAATCTTACGGAGTAGTTTAATTTGGACTCGCTCTCGCGGTACTTTGACGTCATCTCTCTGTCAGTTCTTGCTGCGCAGCATGAAGTCAAACACATAATTTACACAGAGATTGTTGAATTCTTCATATAATTGGCTTCATGTTTTGTCTATCAATATTTTCCATGAAGTCATTGGCTGATGGAGGAACGAGCGAGCGATTGGTAACATCCCTGAAGGACTTCACGTTTTTGACGGCGCTGTTTGGATTATCTATTATACTACCGCCCTATTTTAAATACAAAATTTGAAGGCGGGTTCATGTGTTTAACGGAACGTAAAGACCGGAGTGTAATCTGATATACCCTTACATGTTATGATGTAAATAGTCCTCAGATTGTATATTATATTCTATTACCAGACGGTCATGCGAAATCTGATGTAAACAATAGACTATATATCTATATTTCACTGATAATACGCATTTGTGGACAAAAAGATCATTGGATGATTCACACATCTGAAACAGACTGGATTCGACTTGTACGATCCCCACAAAGGTAAAAAGTTCTGTTTATTTTTGCATGTTGTCATCCATACTTCTTTCACAAAATACTACATATGATGCTAAAACATCTGTATCTCAAAACGGCTTTACAGGGGGTATGTCTAAGCTAAATGAGATGTAAATGAGCCCCATTGTCTCTCCAGGCCAGGAAAAGGGAAAAGTGTTAACTCTTCTTTCTCAAATTTCTCAGCATTCTCTTTCTTGAATGTGTTATATTAAAATGGCCACAACTTCTCCAAATCTTATTAGATTTTCATGTGTTACACATCGTTGGAAAGCTTAGAAACTGCACTTTCAGAATATGTGAATAACTCAAAATGCCCCAGATCCGACTTGTGTCACTACTTTCCGTGACTTGTCACATATTGTCATTCTTAACTTTCCTTCGGTCTTAGTACACGATGCAACTACAGAAGAGTCAAGTTTTAAATAGGAAAAATATTGAAACTCTTTGGCTACTTTTTTTGTATGATGCTAATGGTCTAATCAGATTCAATGGATTATGCTAAGCTATGCTAAAAGTGGTACCGCCAGACCCGGAGATAAGCTGAATCGATTCCAAAACTGTAAATATCAAATGTTTAACTCTAGAGGAACTGAAAAATGAGCTATTTTCCAAAAAAGTAGAGTGTCCCTTTAATATAATTTAAAAAGATAAGTTACAAAAAAGACTGTCATTGAATTGCAGTTTAAGTCACTTCTGTGTTGGCTCCTTCAGAGAGAGCTGAAAGTTGCCCCTTGCTAACCACGCCCTTCAGCAAAGACTTATTTCATGATACTGCACAGTCTTTCGTAACTTATTGCCTATTATTGGAAAAAGTAAAGATATGAGCAGGTAAAGGGATGTGTTTTGTGATGCTATCAGCATTTTCCTGCAGTCACCGCACTCTTAAAAAATATTTGTTGTTTAAACAATCATTCCCTTGGACATTTAGATAAGTTTGTTCCTGTTTTGCGTACCTATGGGTTTAAACAACCCAGCTTATTTTTTAGAGTCCACACAGAAAACTATGGTCCTGTAAGCAAAAACGCCATTTTTAAAAACCTGTACATCTAGTGCACTGTAATGTATAGCTCAGTCCACCAGGTTTAATGCACCTCCCCTGCGAACCCCCATCACTGAAAACCGTCTTTGAAAAATAGTGCAGATTTTATGTCTGAGTCTCTCAGTTCTGCCACCGAACCCATCTTTCCTTCCCTCAATAACCATTTCCCGCATCTCCCCTCGAATATCCCGAACAACTTCAATTTCTGACTATTACTCTGTCAAAAGCTCCCGCAGGATGACAGCGGCGAAAATGTGAGCCGAGAGCGGGAGAGCAGGTGCCATCAGCTCTCAGGTCACAGATTCCTCATGTCAAAATGACCTACAATGAGGGCTTGCTCTGTGACAGGACACAAGAGGCCTGGCATGAGGGAGAGAGAGAGAGAGAGAGAGAGATATCATATGACCAAGTATAGGGTGGTTAATTTGCTCAAAGAAAATGTAATGGCCTATTGGGGCTTAGGCAACCCTAGTTAAAGGAAGAAAGAAAAACTTTGTCTGTGTGATGATCTGAACACAATGCCGTCTTTGTGCTCTCGGACGGGAGCATGCAGGCGGAGAAAACAGTGATGAGATGAGATGAAAGGAAATTATTAACATCCAGAGGTGGAGAGGAAAGCTGAAGCGAAAGGTAATCGCTAAGGACACGCAGCGGTGTGCTGTCATAGCGATCTTTTACACATTGCTTCTTTAAGATGGTGAGAATTATATCTAGAATAAATGCACTTAAAATATCTTGCTAATTACTTACATAAATTAACTCTTATTTATGTATGTTCGTTTAAATAAAACATTATTTCTATGATATAGTATATTTTTAAGTAATACAAAATTATTTACAAAAATATAATCTTATGTTGAAATAACATGAGCTAACATAATTCTTAAGCTTAAACTTTTTTTTCTTTTAAAGGGATAGTTCGGCCAAAAATGATATTAAACCCATGATTTACTCACCCCCAAGCTGTCCGAGTTGTCCATCATTTTTCAGACAAACACATTTTCGGATATTTTATCAAATGTTTTAGATCTTTCAGTTAATTAAATGTAATGTTACGGGGTCCACCCATAGTCCACGACCTTCAAGTCCAAAAAAAGCGTCCATCCTTCACAAATTAAATCCAAACGGCTCCAGGATGATAAACAAAGGTCATCTGAGCGTAATCCGTGTGGAGTTGTTGTAGAAATATCCATATTTAAAACTTTATTAACGAAAATAAATACCTTCCGGTAGCGCCGCCATCTTAGTCGCGTCCGCATTCAGGATGAGAGCTTACGCAGCCTACGGAGGCTACTCTGCTGCTGCTCTGTGCCCCCGCCCTCCGAATTTGTCATACGTCACTAAGAAAAGTGCGTACACTACGCTAATACTCTCTCCTGAATGCGGACGCGACTAAGATGGCGGCGCTACCGGAAGGTATTTATTTACGTTAATAAAGTTTTAAATATGGATATTTCTACAACAACACCGCGCGGATTACCCTCAGAAGACATTTGTTTATCATCCTGGAGCCGTTTGGATTTAATTTGTGAATGATGGATGCACTTTTTTTGGACTTGAAGGTCGTGGACTATGGGTGGACCCCGTAACATTATATTTAATCAACTGAAAGATCTAAAACATTTTATAAAATATCCGAAAATGTGTTTGTCTGAAAAACGTTGGACATATGCAACTCGGACAGCTTGGGGGTGAGTAAATCATGGGTTTAATATCATTTTTGGCCAAACTATCCCTTTAAGAAATTCACACAAAGTGGGTAATTTTAATAAACTATAACCCAGCAATGCTGAGCATTTATCTTAAAACAAATTTTAATTGCGTTCATAGGACAAGTAACACAAAAATAATGTTGTTAATTAAATGTAAATTGTACACACCATTAAAACAATGAAAAAACGCTGTGATCTCTCCTAAATCACATTTAGAGATTGCAATGTGCATATTATAATAATGAAAACCTCATGGAACTCAAAGGATTTGCTCTTTAAAACACACAGTGACACAAACACGCACGCACACACATGCTTTTTTAATTACTCTTAGTCACTAAAATTGGGATCACTGTCTAAACTAATCTTCATGCATGTCTGGTTCAGGATGTAATATCTGTAATAGAGCACTAAAATACTGTAACATCGACTTTCACTGCTGAAACGCTTATAATTCAAATGAGACTGCTGGAGTAGTTATATTTCATTTAATCTACCAGCCTAAAAAATTATCTGCAATCAGAAGCAGATTGTGGTGATTAAAATGAAATATGGTTTAAAATGTGCATTAATTTTAAATGTGACAGCGTGTTGTGCCAGAGATTTGCAGTCAATCCAAAGACTTACGGATTCATTAATAATACAATAATAATCACCGCCCCATCAAAGGGCAAAACTGTCGTATAAAATAAAAACTGACATATTTATAAAAGTGTTGGATTGAAATCGCTCTATTATCCCTAGAGGATCAAGGTTAATGCTGTCTGGTACAGGTTGATCAAGCTGACAGAAAAAAAGAAAAACGTTATTACAAAATTGTGAAAGTTACAAAAAGTACATCATTACTGCACAGGAGTTATATCAGCACACAGTGTTCGACAAAATACGGTTCAAATAAATGAAACTGACTTCGAGTTTAATAAAAAGGAAGAACATGAACAATTGAATTGTCCAATGTTTCACTTTTTTAGTATGTAGCCAAACTCTAAATGGTCCAATAATATATCAAAGTAAGCCATAATTATATAGGTGGAAGTCCAATATTTACATTTACATTTATGCATTGAGCAGAGTTTTCTCTAAATTGTAAAATTTAATGCAAAAAATTTGAAAAAATGTTTTTATTGTACATATTGTTCGCTACCTGCTTTCATAATTTGTCTAATGCAAATGTGCCACTGTCCTATTTGTATATACATGGTGTGTGTGTGGACACAGTGTCTGAATTTTTTGGATTACAGACCGCCAAACCATTGATTTCCATGTGAAAGAAATGAAAAAGGACATAAACAGTGAGCTCTCTGTCTAAAAGGAGGCATATGGTCGACGATGGAGTATCATATGACAAGAGCCCAAAAGCACTTGCATCTCATGACCGCTTTGCCTCTTTCTGGCTGAACATTTCAACATTTCAAATTCTAGTTTATCTCGTGCTTAATTTGTCAGGTATCTATGCAAACATCAAATAAAATACATCCCTAGGAAGAGAAATTAGATCATTTCCGCACCAAACTGTTTTCCCTGTATGAACACAAAAAGATGCATATCATTTATAATGCTTGATGTGGATCATCAGTTAGGCTAATCTTTAAAATATCTTCCCCATAGAGAGCTTGTATATGTTTACTTTTCCTATGAATTTAACAAATAGCTAAGTCTCATGCTTATTTTGTACTTCAGGTGTGAAAAGTTTAAAAAGAGGAAGGTGTAACTACAAACACAAGCCAAACCATCCGCATTCAGATGGTTTAAAATAAATACAAAGGAACAGATGCTAATTTAAAAGGATACAGTCTGCTTTACACTTTTTTTTCTTAAATAAGCGTTATTGTAAAAGCTCATTTGCTGTTTTAATTTAACTAAGTCTGTTTCCCTTACCAATGAGTTCATTTATCATTGCGTCTATTGAGAGGCGGATGTCTGCAGGTGTGTAACAAAGCATTTAGCATCACAAAAGCACAGGTAATGCAATAGATCAGTACGTTGAATAATTTTTGCTGTTGCTCAACCAACAGATTTCAATAATGTGCACTAAGGAAAGAAATGAAGAAGGTGGGGGGGTGACAAAAGGCCTGTTCATACCAAGTGTGCCGCACAAGCCCTGAAAAGTGAAGCCAAAACGTTTCGATCGCCCCCCAGTGACTGGTCCAAGTTTGGTTACAAACATTCCTCAAAATATCTTCCTTTGTGTTCATCAGAACAAAGAAATTTAAACAGGTTGAGAGTAAATGATGACAGAATTTTCATTGTTAGGTGAACTGTCCCTTTAACCCATTCAGACCCTGCGTCCCCTGGAATAGACATCACATGTTTTGTGGTTCAAACAAAAAAAATGCAAATAAATCTCGTTTTAATTTAATTAATTTGAGCCAACAATGGGTTGAAAGAACCCCGAATAGGTTAAATTACAACTCAAGGGCTGGGATTGTCTTTTTTTGACTTGGCGCTCGATTGAAAATAACTATCTGCTAAGTGACTATCTGCACCAATGGATGGCAATGTTGTTTGTTTTAAGCGCACGAGTTGGACAGTTTAAATGTGTGAAATGTAAATGTGTGTTCCCATGGTTCTTAGTGTTAAAAAGCCTTAAAATGTTAACTTGCAAGTTTGTGTTAAACTGAAGAAAGGGAGTTATATACACTCACCTAAAGGATTATTAGGAACACCTGTTTAATTTCTCATTAATGCAATTATCTAATCAACCAATCACATTGCAGTTGCTTCAATGCATTTTCACGCACAACCATTTCTAGAGTTTACAAAGAATGGTGTGAAAAGGGAAAAACATCCAGTATGCGGCAGTCCTGTGGGTGAAAATGCCTTGTTGATGCTACAGGTCAGAGGAGAATGGGCCGACTGATTCAAGCTGATAGAAGAGCAACTTTGACTGAAATAACCACTCGTTACAACCAAGGTATGCAGCAAAGCATTTGTGAAGCCACAACACACTCAGTCTTGAGGCGGATGGGGGTCAAACCCAGTATTAGTACGTTGTTCCTAATAATCCTTTAGGTGAGTGTACATCGGGATGTGTGTAAATTATAAGAGAGTTGCGTAAAATATAAAGAAACATATAACATTTGCATTTAGGCATTTGCCAGACTTTATTAGACATTTTTTTGATTATGTGTGTTCACTGGGTTCAAACCCATGACCTTTTGCACTGCTAATGCAATGATCTACTGCTGATTTATACAGAAGCCCATACTGTATACATATTATGTAAAAAATCTAAATCTAAAATGTCATTCTGTAATGAAATAAGTATTACAACTCAATTTTATTTTATTTTCACAACGAAAACGCATTTTTCCTAGCGAAGCGCATCTAATTCACTATTTCAATTAGAGCTGTAATTCGATTAAAATGTTTTAATAACATTAGTACAAGACATGCTGATTTATTAACAGTGTACATCCACATTACATTAAAGCACAGACATTACAGTATTGCAGCAGATACAAATGAATAAAAATAAATAAATGAAAAATAAGTAGCATTTTTTGTTTGCTTTATTTCTGTTATTAAACATTTTATATAAGAAAGGATGTGTTAATTGTTTACACATCTTTCTGTGTTAAGCTTTTAATTTTAACATAATTTTGTGTTGATTTTGTGTTCAAATAAAACACAAGTTGTGGTAAAAATTATAAAAAAATTTGTTTCAATAATTACACAGAGATGGGTGGATATGCAACACTAATGTATTGTTTTTAACACATCCGTTCTAAGATTGTAGAAGATACGGTATCACTGGCCTATACAATTCACATCAATCTATAAATAATAGACAATGTCTTCGAGTTTATCGATTAAATGCGTTGTTGTATGCTATTTTTCATATAATTCTAAATTAACATATTAAACCGGCAGTCCTAATTTTAACATAATCCATGTTAACAGAATGAGCGGGTCAAATGTATGAGCAAGCAAGCAATGTAAACCTCTCTGATTCTGCTGCTGCCTGCAGCACAGGGCTCTCATCATGAAATACAAAGCTGACAGGAGGTGTTCTGGATTAAACCTGTTTAAACAGGAGACCGTGGAGAGCGGCCGCGTTTCCACTCCCAGGGCCGCTTAGGTTCACGCTGTCTGGATAAACCCCCGAACAGAGACCACTCTCACGTCAACACACACAGACAGGGCTTAGCGTCAATAAGGCCGTTCACGGCTGACAGCCATGTGGCGGAGAGAGAGAGAGAGAGACAGGTAGAGGTGTCGTGCATGAGCTGGGCTTCGTAAGGAACCGAAATGGAAAAAGGAAACATGTGGCGTAATGAAAAATGCGATGTGACATGACAGCGCATCATCCTATGTGAGTGACAAGATACATATTTCTCACAAAGCAACTGCTTAAGACACGACTGGCGGAGAGTCAAAAACCATCTGGCACTTCGCTGCAATCTATGCGCTGTTAATGACATTTAGCTTGTGGTTTACAAAGCGTGAACAAAGATTACAATGATGGTAATTCTTTAACGCAGGTAGAATATCTGCAATAAGTTTCAGAGACAAGAATAGTACAAATTTAAAGGTGGATTTATTTTTTCAGTGTTGAAATGTAAAACATAAGTCCATGCTGACTTTCGCAGCCTCTATGGCTACATTGTCCAGCGAAGCAGACGCTCCATTTTCCTTCGGTTTTCCGAGCAAGGAAACTCTAAATGGACACAATGAAGACTGACAGCAGTGAGTGAACCCCGAGACAACTGCATGCAGGCATATGTGTGTCTGTGTACGTGTTTATGTGTGCATAACTGCTTTGCCCGTCATTCAAAATGTGTGGTGACATCACAGATGGCCATGCAGTTCCCCTGTCAGCTGTCCAAAATGAGAAGCCAGGATGTGATTGATGGACCATGATGCTTCTCCAGTATGCTGCACTGACCTGGAGTCGGTCCCTCTGAGATTGCCCGGAAAGACGAATCTGTATTGACTCTAAGGCTCAACGGTGATCCTGTGAATTCGCTCAGTTTAGTTTAAAGGAATCAAACATCTGAGATTTGTACAGAAACGGGGTGATTTATCTGTTTTGATCCGCCATACACAGACCGTGTCATCGAGGGGCCTTAAGCTAAAAGATTAAGTCCTGTTTCGGTCATAATATCTGAAAACTGGATCGATTTCATTCATAAAATCAAAGAAAAATGTCTGGCCGGGCCCAAAGCAGTCCTGCAGAGATGCTTGTAGGAAACATTATCACAAATGAGATCGCTTTCAAGTCAACATGAAACGGAACGCGATCCAATACACTTCTGTAACTTGACGCATTAGTGACCGTTGAACAGGATTGGATTTTTCCATTAGGAATTCCTCCATTTGATTGAAAAGACTTTATGGATTTGACAGATGCTTTTATCTAAAGTGACTTGTGGTGCATTGACGCTGTACATTTTATCAATATGTGCTTTTCATGGGAATCGAACGCACAACCAGTTGAGCTACAAGAACACTAAAAATGAGAAAAAATTAAAAGGCTTGACGGCATCATAAAATGAGAAACATTTTAGAAATTATTACATACTGATGAAAGGAAAAAATGACAAATGTTATTTTTTTTATTATCTTTGGAATGATGTACAATGATGAATCGTTCAAAATAAAACCTGAAAAATGCACTATTAAAGTATTTTTTAAAAATATTTCTATACACCAAAGATGTAAAAAAGGACCTTCTCTGCCGAAACAAATACATCCTGAATGTTATCTCAAGGTTAGAAGAGATTTCAACAATGCTTTAAACTGTTATTATTTTCTCAGACATCAAAAATGGTCAACTCATCATCAACTCAAACATTTCTAATTACAAATTCTTTAAACACCAAATTATCTCAGCAGTCTATGCTAATTCATTTTATAGTTGCATTTTTGTGCTTATTCAATCTCACTCATTTAATTACAAGCTTGTTGGGTTTCAGCGACAGCGATCGGCGATGAGAGAAAGTGGGCAACAAAGTTGAGAAAAGTTTGACTTTAAAAAAAAAAGTGCACCACTCACATAGTTTAACATTAAATAACATCATACCGTATTTTCCGGATTATAAGTCGCTCTGGAGTATAAAGTCAAAAATGCGTTTTGAAGAGGAAAAAACATATAGTCGCCGGCCGATGAAAACCACATATGTCCATTTTGCAGATTTTGAGATTTTTCGACGGATTGAATGTGCAGGTTCATTTCCGTATACAATATGCTTCACATCTAAATGGCCAATGAAAAGTTGTGAAATCATGTCATCTGATTTTCACGTATATCCATTTGGTGTCAAAGCTGTCAATCACGCCATGTATCTCCCGCCCTGTGGAAGCATCTCGCCAGTCTCGTGAAGTTTCATCGAAGCTCAGCACTGGATAGCCAAATAAACATTTATTTGTGGAATTTAATAAATTGAGTGTATTCATCTGTCAATATGAAACGCGACTTGGCCATTCTACTTAATGATCGGAAAAACGCGTATCGACCACCGTTACGGTAAAATATGCATGTATGTCCATTTAAACTCTATTTTGGGTAAATGTGGATTATATCATCACACTGGCAAGAATATGGTTACATGTAAAGATGCTGTAACAAGTATGACAACGCTACATTCAACTGCTTTTGAAATACGGTGTTTGTGTGTTCACTTCCTGAAAAGTAACCGTTTTGTACATATGTGAGTTTCATGGGACAGGGACGATATATAAGTCGCACTGGACCATACGTCGCGTTTATTTTGATTTTTTTTTTTTTTACAAAATCCAAGCCCAAGAACAGACATTTAATCTGGAAAGGCAAGTTATTCAACTAAACAATGGCACACAGAATAGCAGGCTGAATAGGTGTCCGTATGTTAATGTAACATTAACATATATTTATGTTCACGTTAACACAATAGCACACAGAACATACTTGGTAGGCTGAATAGGCTATTAACGCGACAAGCCAAATAAAGTTCACCAAGCTCCCCAAGTCATTCCACATCACTGAATCCTTTGAATTATATAAATACAGGAGCAGCATATATAGCGGACTCTCGCGGCTGTAGATGGTAATGGTTTCTCTTGGTTCATATGAATAAATTTTTTAATATAAGTCGCACCTGACTAGAAGTCTCATGACCAGCCAAACTATGAAAAAAAGTGTGACTTATAGTCCTGAAAATATGGTATTTGTCCCAAATCCTTATCGATTTACATATCATAGCATACAAAGCATACTTTGTATCTGAAAGTAGACTAATTTAGGCTATTGCATGTGCACATCTGCTGTGCGATATCTGCACGTTGTACCACACCAGTGGCAGCTCGTGACTGCTCATCCGAGGGACGCAATTTAAAATAAGTGTTTGGAGTGTCATGTGTGTTGCTTGCGTTTCAAAATATGTGTTTGTTGCGTCATGTGAACCATGTGCATTACGTGTTTTGTTAAAATAAGTGCCTGCCGCACACGCGTCAAAACCGTTTAAGATAAAAGAAACGCTCACGTTCACAAAATACACGAAAGACACTCCCTTAACAGTAAACTCTGATTACGCATGAGATTATGCGAGTATCTGGCAAACGCGAGCTTCTCTTTTATCATAAACCCTTTAGATGCATCTGCAGCAGGCACTTATTTTGAAAAGACACGTGATGCACATAGGATCACTCGATGCGCAGAACACATATTTTGAAAAAAGGAACCACACAGGACGGGCTACATACATGTTGTGACGAACTTCGCATTGAGCGCCCTCGAAAAAAGAAGTCACCGGCCGCCACTGTACCACAGGTGACGCAAAGCGGCGCTGCACTTCTTACCTGCTATGCAACCTCCTTTACTGTAAGCCAACTATTAGTCTATGTAATTTTATTTCTATTAATATGTTTACTTATAATATTTAAACAAAACAGCTTTAACCCCTTCAGACCCTGCTTCCACTGGAATGGACATCACATGTTTTGTGGTTCAAACCAATAAAAATGCAGATCAACCAATCAAAATAAGGCACACTTATTAAACACCTGAAAATCAGGTCTGTAGGGGTTAAAACATTTTATAGATATGACCTAGCTGCGCACATGCTCAAAACACACCGATGCTCATGCCAAAAACGTCAGTTTCGATTCCAGCCACCGTCATGCTCCAAAGCCATTCCCCCAAATCTCTCCCGATTAGTTTTCCACCATCCCTCTATACTGAATCTGTCAAAATATGCCCCCTAAAAATAAAAGCACTAAAACTAAAAACACATTAATCAACTGAATTGACCAGCGCCTCTTCCTCGGCAAATCACATGTCGGCTCTCTCATCTCAGGTTGTCATCTGTAATATCCCACCACTGGCACGCTGGCCGTCGCTGATATGCCCTCATCAGTCCGTCACAAATGCATCACACACACACGACTCAGCCCGGCTGCAGACAGCATGCGGCGAGGAGAAATATGTTCACATTTTCCTCTGCTGTCCTCAGCAGCTACCTTATCAGATCTAACAGCGAAGAAACACAGCAATGACTCAGTGGCCACTGTGTTTGTCTGTGTTATATCTGCTTTCCCGGGGCCCTGGACACCATATTGCCAGAGTCAGATATTGTAGCGCATGCACATTTAACCAAGTGCGCCCAGATGCCTACAAACTCACAAAACACACACACACGCACGCACGCACCTGCCGAGTCAGATATGCCAATACAGCATGGATCACGGTACATCATCCTGCATTGTCCACCAGCAGCTCGGCGTCAGATATCATATTACTGACTGACTCCAGAGACATGAACCGGGTCATTGGATCAAAACCTAATCGATAGGAGGAAAGGAGATACAGGAGGTTATATTAAAGTGGACAGAATTAAATTAAATTGAAAAATACAACTGAAAGGTGCATAAAACCTCTATTTTCTCTCGGTGACCAGTTTGTATTGCTTTCTCTCTCTCTCTCTCTCGACATGTCAGTGAGACAACAGTGCTCACCCACAAGTACTGAATTATATAGATGCTATTATATATTGAGCAAAATACCTGTACCACATTAATATATAACATCTCTCTACTTCACTGCGATCTAGACATGTATAAAACTTGAACTTGTCTTATACTGTTACCGAAAATGCTTTTAATGCTTGGCAGGTCAAAAGTTGATACACATTTAAATATGAATGTAAGAAGATCTAGACAAAAAATAAGCTTGAATGTGCATGAACTATTACTTTTTCATTGCTAAAAAACAATGTTATTTTGTGTATTTGGTATAATACAATTTGTTTTTGCATGGTTTATGGTTAAAAAAGCACATTATTTTCCACATACAGTACATTTTTGTAGCACCAGATTTCACTCTCTTCCTAAAACGCACAGATTTGAAAAGCTCTGTGTCCCTGATTGGCCAGCTAATCTGTATGTTGTGATTGGCCTGAATACCTCTGACGTCAGCCGGAAATGTGACGCTCCTTACCGTTTTTGAAAGATTTGGTTGCTACAGGAGTTAACTTACAGGCTTTAAGTCCCAAGGGGGAGGAATTATGATAATGTCGGTCTTGTCTACATCACCAATCCCAGGAAGTAAACTGTTGCCTACAATCCGTGTGTTTGTTTTATTCTAAGAAAATAGATTTACGTTGGAGATGATAACTTGCGTCATCGTTTACTTTGGGGTGTGTAGCTTTTGCATGTCGTAAACATGTACAATACACACTTAAAAACTGTAAAAAGTTAAAGTTGGATTATCTTAAAAAATACTTTAATAGGTAACACCTAAAAATAGATTTTTTTTTTCAACTTAAAAGTGAAAAAAGTCTTACCAATTTAAAGGAGACATATCATGCTAAATCGACTTTCTTGGCTCTTAAATGCATTTTGTTGTATATTTGTAGTGTTTGTAAGTACATAAAAGTTGAAATTAGTCTCTTCAGGTGCTTTGTTGATATCTTTATATTCTTTTTTGGTCATATTTTCCAACCTGTTCTGATTTTTCTATTATCTATTAAGTTTTTTGAACAATTACGTCACAGTATTTGCAGCGGAACGGCCAAATAAGGACATCGACTCCCAGCCCAACACTTCGAGCAATCCGCCATTTTTTATTTCTCGCTGCGATATTGTAGTCCAAGCTCAAGGAAGCAGAAGTTACGAGAGAGCAAGAAATGTATCCACATCTGTGGATAAAGTCATTTTTGTGTGCCCGAAGCACTTCAAGGATAACTACTTCACCAATCTCCGCCAGTATAAAGAAGGAATTGCCGATAGATTTCGTCTGATTGAGGGGTCAATTACTTCTTTCTTTGGAGACGACGAGCAGAGCACTTCGGTAAGCTGTAAATAACTTTTAAAAAAAAAAGTTAAGTACACGGTGGTCATGGTTTAGCAGTGTTTCTCAATCCGAAGGCTGCAGCATGCGGAAATCGCTTTTGGTCATCAAGCCTGGTTTAAGTTAGTTGATCATTACATTTGCAAGTCATGAGCATATTACAACAACTTACGATTAACTAAGAATAATAGTCAACTTTATAATTGTTAATATTCTGAAATAATAATATTCTTGATGACGTATGCACCCTAGAAATGCGACCTCCGAAGGCTGCAGAAAGGGGGCCTGTGGGGCTGTAATAATGAGGAATTCAGACCCAAGCATTGCAGTTCCGCTTTATATAGACCACAAATAGATGATTTGTATTTAAAAAGGACAGATTTAAAAGCATGATATGTCTGCTTTAAGTAATTTTTTAAAAGTTTTTTCAAATTAAAATTTTCAATTCAAGTGAAATAAAAAAAAAAAAGTGTTACAAATTGTACAAAGTTATTTTTTAAAATTGATCCATCTTTCACTTTTTCCAGTGGAAATTTTCTCAGGCTTGAAACTCTTAAATGTATTATGTAGGCTATAATCAGTTTCTCCCATACATTGATTTATTTGTGGCGCACCGCCATAGACTATTTAAAATGGCTTAATTCATTGTGGTGAGTGCTCAGCTCTCTCTCTCTCTCTCTCTCTCTCTCTCTCTCTCTCTCTCTCTCTCTCTCTCTCTCTCTCTCTCTCTCTCTCTCTCTTGTGTTGTGTGCAGCGAATCGACAGCACCTCTCTCTCACATGACACTGAGTGAAAAAATTAAGACCCATAGACCTCCATGTTAAAATGCCCAACTTTACAGTAGAAAATAATATGTTTACAGTCTGGTACAAATAGTGATCAATTCAGTTGATTAATGTGTTTTTAGTTTTAGTGCTTTTATTTTTAGGGGGCATGTTTTGACAGATTAAGTATAGAGGGATGGTGGAAAACTAATGTGGAGAGATTTGGGGGAATGGCTTTGGAGCCACTAAGTTTATAGACCTTTGAAACTCCGTTGAAAAAAACTGTTAAGTGTTGAGTTAAGTATTAAATGTTGGGCTCTATTAGTCCATTAAAATGAGAAAAATCCTGCAATGTTTTCCTCAAAAAACATAATTTCTTCTCGACTGAACAAAGAAAGACATCAACATTTTGGATGACATGGTGGTGAGTAAATTATCTGGATTTTTCTTTTAAGAAAATGGAATATTCCTTTAAGGGCGTGGCCACTTGAGTGACGGGTTAACAGTAGGTTATGCACTGCATGAGACAAACACGAAATATAGCCAAAATCACCCCCTATATATCAGCTCTTCAATGTTATTTTAGCAGCAGTTAAAGTAACAGCTGGTTGGAATAAACATAAGGTGTTATTGAGTCATGTTTAGTCACAATTTTATACTCTTTTTTTATGTTTGACAACAGAACAGATGTAAAAATAGCATTAAGTCGTGTTAAAATACAATATAACAGTGACAGAGTCATTCGAAAAAAATTTTTTCAAGTGCCAACTCTATACCAACCGCAAACATGACGTGATGATGACACCAATATGCTAATTAGTGTGTAACATCATTAGTGCCACAATCTCTCAAAATCCTGTGGAAAACGCTGATAATAATATTTTATTTTACTGTAATGCAGGCGTGTCAAACTTAATTTCAATCCGGGCCACATCAGCATTACGGTTGCTCTCAAAGGCCGGTATTTGTAAGACTATATAATTATTTGTATTTGTATTTGTAAGACTATATAATTATATCAACTCTTTTATTACCTCTGCATTCGATTACAACTGGTTTTATTAATAACTCAATGAATACCTAGCTTTGAACGTAAAAGCCCAGGCAAATAATGACAAAGTGTATTTAAGTGTGCAACTATTCTACAGATTATTTTAAAAATAAATGTGGGAACAAAAGATGTTGTATGTGAGTACACTCTCCGATTTCTCTGTTATCCTTCATTGTGCAGGTAATAAATTAAGAGGCATTTTCAGATTCCAATAAAGAGTTTTACAACCTCCAACACATTATATATAGGCCATGCATTTATTAGGCACGGATACCTGTCATTCTCGCTGTCATCATTTCTCGCCCTCTTTGCAAAAAATATTTTTACCTGGCTTTAAGTGTTCACATTTTTCAACTCGGGCGTCAAACGCAAATTCGCGTCAAACGCAATATGCACAAAAAGCACCATTCACGCGTACCGCTTAACATGTGAATCTGTGAAAACTGTGATGACATGCAGACAACTATTACATGCTAAGACACTGTGTGACATCACCAACTGCTGGCCCCGCATGCATATAATTTTTTTGCGCTTTAAGTTGTTTTGGTGAATCCGAGTGAATGTTGATTATTTCATAATGTTGATTATGTCGTCTCTAAATGAAACTTTACTAAAAAGCAAAGGAAAACTTTTTAGTTTAAGTACATCATTGTTATGTAAACATACCCCCAGTCTAAACAATGTCTGGTTGTCTCCTCAGTATATTTATAAAAGACAAACATTTCTAAAACTAAAAACAAGAAAATGAATTCTGACCAGCTATGCGTCCCAATTAGCACAGAAGAGACCAGAACAACACCGAAAAACATTGTTGTATAGTTACATCCTCTCTAAACCTGTCTCTCCACAAAAGGATTTGTTGATTCCCGTAGCTGGAGCTTATACAAACCCCAGACCTCCCGATATTTAAATTGATTGGTTGGATATTGATTAAGCCAGCTGCTTCAGGTGATATATGCGAGCGTCTGCTCGCCGAATCTCTCCTGGGGAAGCCATCAGACAGCACAACAATACAAAACAAACAACGTTCCACCAAAAACTCTGACTGAAGGAGAATATCTGCCATTCTTCTGTTCTTCGGTAAGAAAAAATCAAATTATGGGCCAACAAGTAAATGTTTCAGCACTTAAGAGTGGATTGATAAAAGGCAACAGTGATAGAAAGAGAGCGGGAGAGGGAGAGCGCAAGAAGGTTCATTTGCACAATAATACAGTTAGTGAGGTGATTTTAAAAGAAGAAAAGCCTATTAACATTTAAATGACTGCAATGAGTTTCCAAATTAAGCATTTTTTTGCAATCATTCAGCCGTGTCGGATCGGTCACGGGATAAAAAGCCTGACTTTGTACTGCTGGCCCAGTTTGGCCCGCATTAGATCGTCTTGGCCCTGTTTGGGCTTAAGACTGCATGAGATAAACTCGAGCCAGAAGCAGTCCAGTTGAAAGCAGGCACAAAACTAAACAGTACAAAGCAGATTAGACTTTAAAAGATTAAATAAAGAGTTTTGATCTGAGCAGAATATGTTAGTTTAGCGCATCAGCTAAGAACCGAAAATTACTTTTTAACCATTCTATGGCCATGCTAAATTAATAAACTGCTCAGCAAAAACACCCTTAACTCTTATGTGTTTGTGGGGCTATTTTTGTCCCTTTTTTTCTCTATGTTTCAGCAAATGGAATGATTTTTGGTGACACATCTTATTTCAAAGCATTTTCTTAAAATGTGTATAAATATACTTCAAAAACTCAACAATATACCGTTGGCAAATTTACCCTTTCGTGTTAGTGGCCAAAAAAGGCAACTCAATTAAACTGCTGTAAAAATGTATCAGATGAATATTTTTGCAAAAATGTGTTAATTAACCTCAATACTGATCAAAACTATCAAATGTTTACAAAAACTCCATGATTTTAACACTTAAATTGCCAAATTTATAAGGGGTGTCACTGCTTTGGGAAAAAAATCACACAAAATGAAAGATTTTCAATATAAAAAGTGATTGTGGACTGGAATTTTTTAAACCTTGGGCATGTAAAAGATTAGTAAAATCATTGGCTTTGATGCATTTTTAGTTTTTGTGCAGCATCAGATTTAATTTTTTCTCCCTCATTTATTGTTGGTGCCCATTTTTGTCCCATTGACTTCCATTATAACAAAATTGTTTGATTGCAGAGCCATGACACCTTATTATCTTGCATTCTTAATTCTTAGTGTTTTTTCCTTTTGCAAAGAGGTCAAATTTGTCATTTTTTCCGTTGATCACCATGTAGCACCATTAACCCTTTAGTGGGCCTGTGCAAAAAACAGAACTTAACTTCTCGCTTGTAGAACTGTGCTCTCTCCTTAATACTGAGGTTGATTAACAGATTTATGCAAAAAATAATTATAATTATATATATATATATATATATATATTCATCTGATACATTTTACAGCCGTTTATTTTAGTGACCTTTTTGGCCACTAACAACACAAAGGGAAGTGAATTTAAACAATGCACAAGGGTTAATAGAAATTTCTAATACATGTTTTTTTCTAAGTATGCATAAGTAGCCTTAACTCTTTACCCGCCATTGACAAGTTATCTCGTCAGTTATGAGATATTGCATTTTTTAAGAAACCTACACATATTTGAGAGGTGAACAAATGAAGATAAGATTAAACTTTATTTTTTTTTTTTTAAGTAGAGAGTCTGTTCTTTCATTTAAAACATTATGGGCCCTATTTTAACGATCTGAAACGCAAGTGCGAAGCGCAACGCGCAAGTGAGTTTGTGGGCGGATCTTAGGGCGCTGTTGCTATTTTCCCGGCGTGAGAAATAACTCTTGCGCCGGGCGCAAATCAATAAGGGGTTGGTCTGAAGTAGGTTCATTATTCATAGGTGTGGTTTGGGCGTAACGTCAAATAAACCAATCAGAACGCTATCCAACATTCCCTTTAAACGCAAGGGCGCAAGTTCCGTGGCGGGTTGCTATTATTATGACGGATTTACCAGGCGCACAACAGGAGCGGTTCACAGCCGAGGAGAGCGACGTCCTTGTACGGGGGAATCCCAAGCTTGCCAGCATAAATCGGGCACGCCGTGTAACGGGAGGTGGATCTGCCTCAGGACCTGCCGCCAGCAGAGGACATCGCTGCGTCCACCCTCACCGCTGAAAGGGTTTGGGGGCTTTGAAATCGGACCCAAGAAACGCAAGGTCCAACCCCAAAGTACTCTTACAAATCAAGTTCATATACATTAAGGTTTCTTATGAAAACATTTAAATTATTATTTACATAAAATAAACGTAATACAGCCACACAACAAACTTATGAAAATATTTTAATCAAAAAAAAAATATTTATATATTTAAATAGTTATTTGCATGAGAATTTTTTAACGCAGCCACACAATAAATAAAAACTATCACCACAATGCTCACCACTATGATTCCCCTTATCTTGTGTATTAATATTTTTTAGTGTAACAATTTATGATTTGCAAAAATAACTGTTGCATCTGTGTAGATTAGATAAGCAAAGTGTATGCGCGTTGTGCACGCTATACATTATGGTCAAGCATGCGCCCTTAAAATAGCATAATGAACAACGCGCAACGCGCCACTGACTTTAAACTTTTTTTTTCTGGTCAGTGGCGCAAATGTTTTTTGAAACTGCAAAATAGCATCAGGGATGGTTTGCGCCGGAACACGCCTTTTTTTTTGCGCTGAAACGCCCAGGGAGCGCAAGTTCATTCCCTAGTTTGTAGACGTGCGTCTGTGGAGGGAAAAACCCGCTGTGCGCCGTTGCAAAATACGAATGATACATGCGTCACTGACAAAGTCAATTGCGCTGGGTGCAAGATAAGGCCCTGTATGTTTATATATTTACAAAATAATATTTTCTGGAAGGCATTAAACTTTTGTGAAAATTATAAAAAATGCTGGCGCTTGCTGGCAATTAAAAAAAATGCTGGTGGGGAAAGAGTTAAAGGCCCAATATGTAATTTTCACCACTAGAAGTCGCTAAATGCTATATAGAGGTCGTTAAACTACACCAACGGCCCCAGCTTGATGACACTGTTAAAGGTACAGTATGTTTTTGTTAGTGCCATCTAGCAGTGAGATTGTGAATTGCAACCAACCTCAATTTCGAAACGCAATGATAAGCTGTGGTAGCTGCCAAAGGACAAACATGTTGTTCATTATTTTAATTTACAATTTTCTGCTGGAAGCACTGGGTCATAATTGATTCACAAGCTCTGTAACGTGTAAGGTTTTTTGTCATTTATTACTGTGTTTATTGGGGTTATTTTATGGGGACTTGTTAAGTGTTTTGTAAGTGTTTACTATTCAAAACTCAATAAAAATATTTGAATAATAATAAAGGACAAACATGTTGTTGTCTGAGACAACGTAGGGGAGAAACGCGCTCTATAAAACAGTTTTAGGGCTTACTGTAGAAAAATGACGACGACTTCCATGTAAGGAGACCTGCAGTGTATGTAGATAAAAAACGTCTCATTCTAAAGTAATAAAAACAATACAGTTCACTATGTAAGGTCTTTATACATCACTGATAACGTAGTCAATAGATTCTTCTAAAATAACACATTGCACATTTAAATGGCGTGAAATAATGGTACATGCAGTTGTAATCTTCTCCTTTAGTGTCGATTGGAATCGTTTTGACAAGACTCACAAATCATGTTCATGGATGATGTATTGAAATAAAGTCTTATAACAGAACTCCTACTTCTGAAATCTCCCTACAGAGATTGATCATGAAGCAATAGCAATTTTAGGTTTCCAATTGCTCTTAAGATATTTTGATGTTACATGTAAATCTGTCTGCGCAGTGCCACATGAAACACAATGATTTCTCTGGTAGCAAAGAATCCGAGGATAACCCGGACATGACACCACTGACAAGTCACCCAATATATCACCCTACTGCAGGGTTCCCCAAATCTTACCCTGGAGGGCCGGACCACTACAGAGTTTAGGTCCAACCCTAAACTTACCCACCTGTAATTATCTAGTGATCATGAAGACCTTGATTAGCTTGCTCAGGTGTGTTTGATCAGAGTTGGAGCTAAACTCTTCAGTGCTCCGGCCCTCCAGGGTAAGATTTGGGGAACCCTGCCCCTGTTAATGAGCAGGGGCCGAAGAATTTAAACTTAAGTAAAAGTGAAAAAAAAATGTGTAACACTGTGCTAATAGTTTTTGGATATTTTATTGTAAAAAATTGACATATCTTGGCTTTAAAACAAGAAGTTTTTTTTTTTTTTATATATATATATTAGATCTTGTTTATCTGATAAAAAAGAGGTTTATGCTTGCAATAGGGTAAGAAAAATAAACTTGCTTCAAATTAAGGGAGGTTTACGTTTATCCTTAATCTGTTTTATACCTTAGCAAATCATGACTATATTTTGTTCGATTTCTCCGATAAAGGCGATAAAATATTTTTACTGGGCAACAATTACTTTTAAGGTCTACATATTGATGCCTTAGTATCTCAGGGTTGCATCTTGTTGAATGTATATCTAATATAAAGTGTTTTTATTTTAAAAACAAAATGAGTACTGAAAACATGTGTGAAAACACTTCTAAATCAAATATTTGTGCAATTACATCAATTACTGTATCATCTCCCATCCAGAAATTTGTATAATCTCACACAATAACCAGCCAATTATTTATATTTCCGAGCAGAGCATTTATTGTTACAATCTCTCTTTACTATTTAGACCAAAATAGCTTCCATTACCAAAGCTAGCATAAACACAGTATATACGGTACACTGTTCAATCTATGAGTGTATTTATTTGCAGTTTAAGAGATGGATGGACAAACAGTCATGTGAACACAGGGGGTGACATAGATGGGTACAGGATGTGCTAGGGGAAAATTGGCAGGGGAAAGGTGAATCAGAAGACAATATGCTGCCTAAAACAGGCCAAAAGACACTCTGTCCAACGCTGTGTGTGTCTGTGTACAAAAGTAGATGATATAAACAGATTGTGTGCATAAGGGGATTGGATGTATGAATGAATTTGTGCGCTGGAGGGAGTTTTTGACTTGTTAGGTAACATAAGATTATGAACTAACTGCAGCTTTGTGAGATAGGGTAAGATTAGTTTATGATGTAAAAATACAAAGGCAGGCATGTGTCCATTGAGGGCACTGTATGTGTATGTGTTTGTGTGTAATTAAGGTTGTGTGTGTTTATTGTAGGTTTTTTTAGACGTTGTCTGAAAAGCAACAGCAGGTGAGGGCAGATGGCAACAGACACTTGGTGGCACTGGAGGGATACAAGATGGCACGCACGCACACACACATGCACATACGCTGACACACTGCACCTACTTGCAGTTCTTACTCCTAACATTTACACCCAAGTTTGAATTATAGAGTGTGCAAGTGTGATTAAATTCATTTCAATTAAAATTTAGATATGGATTCGAAATTGGTATTTGGTATTAAAGTTTATTTAAATATTGGTATATAGTGCTTTTCAAAATGCATTTAGTTTTAAAGCTTGTTATATAGTATAAATTATTGTGTTTACAGTTAGGATATATATATATATATATATATATATATATATATATATATATATATATATATATATATATATATATATATATATATATATATATATATATATATATATATATTGATCGAAGTGCGACCATATAAGCCCAATTTTGGCATCTTTTCACTGGTTACCAGTTAAATATCGCATACATTTTAAAACATTGCTAATCACCTAAAAAAACCTTAAATGGCCTTACACCTTCGTATTAGAGAACTACTATCTGAATACAATCCATCACGTACAATATGCTTGCAAAATTCTGCTCACTTTATTATCCCTAGAATATCAAAAGTGTCTAAAGGTTGTACATCTTTTTCCTACTTACCCCCAAAGCTCTTGAATGATGTACAAAAAAAAATTTTGAGAATCAGACACAGTCGATCACTTTAAGTCCAAAGACATTTCTCTTTAACAAAGCATTTACATAATTTGTCTAGTTAATGTATTTATCTTGCAATAGTTAGCTTGTCCAGAACAAAGCATTCGCTTAACTCGTCTGGGTAATATACTTATGCTGCAATAGTTAGCCTGACTGGAACCGAGCAGATATTAAACCACAATACTGTATGACACTTGCATTACATGTGAACAGCCCCTACGCTAATAGGATTTTGTTCCTCTTTCCCTGTCTCACCCTCGATCCCGAGGACAATGAGACTAACAGACCCAGTTACAGTATGGCTGCTGTGAAAGTCACTGATCTACTGGCCTTCCTTCAACGTGATGCCCAGCTGATGTGTGACCAACGACCACCGGCTGCCCACGTTTAATCTACTCATTCATTTATATATGTACTGTAGATATATATTTATATTATTTTAATTGTTTTAATTCCCTTACATTTTATAAAATCTTACCTGTTAAACAATATATCCTCTATAGAATCAGCTATGATTGGATCTCTCTCAAGGTTTTTTCCTTCCTGACTAAAAAGCCATTTTTTTCGTTTTTTCAACCCCTATGGAGTCAGCTGACATTGGCTTAACTTAGCACCCTCTTCTATACGTTACATTATTACTACGCTCGCTACGGTTTAATCTAAAAAGCTGTATTCTGCTGCTTATGTTGTCCATCGATTTTGTGTTTTCTCCTGAATCTATTAATGTAAAGCTGCTTTGAAACAGTTAAACAATTGTGAAAAGCGCTCTACAAATAAAATTGAATTGAAAAATACAAATAAATGTGATTATGATCTGGTTACATTTGAGTCTGATTCTGAACTGGAATGCAAAATCTCCACGGTATCTGAAAATTAGATCATTTCAACGTGTGTGTGCGTGTGTGTGCCATTTCAAAATGTGTGCAAGTGCGTGTTAAGGCAGATAAAATATATATAGAACAACAACAATTAATTATGTACTGATGAGGAGCTCAGATGCAAAAGCCTCTAAACACCACATCTGTCAAACATAAGATAATGATAGTAACCAAATGATTTTGGCACATATTAGGAAGTTTGTCAAATACTTTCGCATCAAATCCACTTGATCCTGGCCTCAGGTCATTCAGAAATGCCGTTTATTGGCAGAATCCATCAAAAGTCTGATAAAAAAACTCATTTACAAGGAAAATGTCAGACGCACTTGTCAAAGAGTTTTGCATCTGAGCTTTATATAGTATAATTATCCGATAAATCTGATTACATACAGTATCACAAGTCTGAAACATAGTCTGATTTGAAAGTTGAAATCTGCCACTAGAAATAGACAATTTGAAGTGACAGTAATTGCAGAGTTAAAACTTACAAATATTACAAGATCTGGGTAAATCTGAATCTAAATCGGAACTTTAATCTTATTTAAATCTAAAAATATACTTAACCACTCTTAAGTTTTGCACAACCAATGCGCAGGACAAGTAAAAAAAATCATAGATCATTTGCTATAAATAGATCTCTCTTTCACTGTCACTTCCGAAGTGGGGCAAATTGACATCCTTAGTTATATTCAGGCATTCAATCTCAGAGATGGAGGATATTTTGTACGGAGCCCGTTTTATGGAACACAGCATATTTTTAAGATTGCAAGCTCTATTGAGTGACCTGCACTTCAAAGTGAATTCAACACCAAATGTATTAGGTCAGGCATTTTGGTAGGATAGGTACATTATTGCTTTTCTCGAAGCCTCAAGGCTGTATCACTTAGAATGATTCATTGCTCCCTCTCCCTGCCTCTCTCGCCTTCTTCCATAAGCACTCTCTGGAAGAAAAAAATGCTCACATAGGTAACACCTTAGGATTTCCACGTGGAGTTTTGCCCAGTCATTCTGCCTGACCGCCTGATTCCAGCCAATGAATTTCTCTTCGAGCAGTTGCTACATGAAGCTTCTTCAAATAAATAAAAGAGACACGCTTTTGCACACTTTAGAGACGGGTTTACAAAGCGTTAAAGGAAAATTATTCCCATCTTCAGGTTGCAGGAGAGAGAGTAATAGAGACAGACAGACTCGCTCATGAATAGTAGATAAAAAATCAAGGTAGCTTTCCTTCTGTCAATCAATTGCTCTGTGGCCGCTCTCTCACTTTTGTCTCATACACATGTATGGATCCAAAGAAAAAATTCTGAACAAATCCTTATGTGTTTATCCCAAGGCCAAAGTTCCGGTCTCTCTCTTGAAAGTCAACACAGAAGTGACTTGGATTGCAATTTATCGACTGACCCCTAGAGACAGGATTCAAAAGGAAGTCAATCTCATAGACCCAGTCTAAACTAAATACATTTCTCCTCAACAAAGCATTCACATAATTTGTCTAGTAAATATACTTATCCTGCAATAGTTAGCGTGTCCAAAAAAAGCATTCACAAAAATCGTCTGGGTAATATACTTATGCCGCAATAGTTAGCCTGTCTAGAACCGAGCAGATATTAAACCACAATACTGTGTGACACTTGCATTACAAGTGAAGAAAATTTGGTGAAAATTTCACATGGATTGTAAAAACTAGTGGTTTATTCCAGTTCCAAGATGAGAGCTTGAAATTATGGCCTTGCTAACATCCCAAATCTTGAGTCATTGGTGTTGACTGGTATTGCAAACACAACTGATGGAGATAAGAACATATAAAGTAATATAACAATAAAGTGGAGAGTCTTTATAAGTTGGGACATTAAAAAGCACATCAAAAAGATGCTTGTGAGATGCAGATTTGGTTGCTCTGCGGGACAGCCTCTATAATTCTGCATGATTCCAGAATCGAGTGGCTCAATGGGGGCTCATAACCGCTCCATCGCTCTCACTCCCGTTTCCCCCATGTCTTCTTTATGAGAACATCAGATGATGAGAATTACCCTCATCAAACATGCGTAATTGATGGACGCTCCCTAACGACAGACACGTGAGTTCAAAAATAATACGGCATTCATGCATACAAACACTTTTCATGTGAAAGCTCAGACTGCATTCGAGTGGTTCCCACTAATTGAGAACAGCAACCAAAGCCTCCTGATTGACTCATTCATAGGCAAGCAGAAGGGGGGATAGAGAAAGAGAGAGAAATATGGACTAAGGGAGATGGGGAGGCTATTTGTTTCAGTTTAGTGTTGTGATTGAAAGCACTTGAGGCGCCACTGATGGAGGAAAACTTCATTTGGTCTCACTGAGCGCTGACTGCACATCAGTCTGCAGAAAAATGGCTTGGTCTGTACTCCAGGAGGACACGTTTTAAAACCTGCTTCCTCTCTGCTTGGAAGAAGAGGAAAGTTTATTTTTGCATGCTTCAAATATCTAGACACTACCAGGCGGGCTGTGTTTAAACCGGGACATTAATTTAACTGAAGGGCTTCATTCGACTGAGCAGTACTCACTGTTATTGAATCAGTTACAGGTCAGGATTGTCAGGAAAAGCAATAAATAACGATTTATGTTGAAATTCTTAGCTGTATAAAACTTGACAACGTGGCTAGACATTTTTTCCATTATTTTCAATGACTCCATTGCTAGAATTTGCTTAAGGGCACCGATACCCACATGAGGCCTCTGTACACTTCCTTAAAGGTGAAAACTGTATTTACCTAGGCATAGATGAATAATAGGAATTCTGTACATGGTAATGACATATCGTGAGCCTCAAACGCAATTGTTTCCTAATCATGCACACAAAAGGCCTCTGGAAAACTGGCCAATCTCAACATAGTCTCGCGTAGCCAGACCTTCAATACTGAAGGTCTGGTGTTTTTTGCTACTTTTTTGGCCAATGCCTGCCCACGAGGCAGTTTGACCGACATGTCAAACAACCAATCACAGTTTGTTTTGTCTAGCGTCACGTTTTTAGAGTGTGGAAATGTTCCAACAATAACGAACTGGTTGGCAACAAGTCAGTTGTTGAAATAACCAGCCGCAACCAAATATCATCTAAATAAACAACATTACTCACCATAGAATCCGGTGTGCAGTTTGTCAACAGCCACTCCAATGAGACACTCCCGGTAAACATCTGTTTTAAGCATATCTCTCCACTTTTTAATACTTACAAGCAATTCAGGAGAACCAAACGCCAGCTGCAATCTTTTTGACTCCACTAACTGCCTCAAGCTAAACTCTTGGACTATACCAGAGTCTATACCAGGAACTTTTATTTTTTTGAAAATGCAAAGTTTAGCTGATCACGATAACTGCTCATTATTAACCACGTCAACACAACATATTCTCTTTCTCATACGAACGTCAGAGATTTGTTTCCCGGGGGACCGAAAATAATCGCGACATTCGCGTCTCCCGGAATTCCGGTTTATTTCAACAAATCAGAAGACGACTTCGACATTCCCACAGGGTTTCCAGTTAAGTGTAAGATACACATCAGACATTTAGCCAGCATTATGTGGGCGTGACGTCTGAGGCTGAGACTAATCTCAACATAACACTGACTGTGGCGTTACAGTCGAGATGTACGCCCTTGACATTAAATTACACAATAAATGAAGTACAATGTTGAAACAATGCTAAAAACAAAGTTGTGACTGCTGAGTTAGCCCTATATTCTAGTTAATGCTATATGCTTACGTTTAGGCAGAAGTTCTACTATTGATGTTACAGTTGCGTTTTGCAGGTCCACACTGATAAACAAACACAAATTTACTACTCAGAAACGTCAATTTTTAATCTCAGAAGAATTGTAAAGAATATTTCTCAAAATTTGTATCGTTGTCTAAAAAAGACAGAAACATAAAGTCTGTTTAAACACACAGAGCTATTGTAATGAGCCACTCTGAGAAACAGCCAATCAGAGCAGAGCAGAGCTCAACATTATTATTCATGACCCTTTCAAATAAGGTAATAATAGACCATTTTATTCCAAAGGCAAATCCTAGGGTTGTAGAGGGACATGTAAACGTTATTGAATAATTTATGCACTTAATAAACTCACATCCCCTTTATGTAGATTTCAAAGAACAAATTAACATATTATTTTAATGCATTATTTGGCATTAAAGAAATTAAAGAAAAACACTCCCAGGTCTCTATGGTATTCTGATGCTTTGATGTGACAGGGGGCCCCATACTTCCTCAAGGCAAAAGATTGCCATATTCTGGCGTCTAGATACATATAAATAGAAGACCCGAGGGGCTTAAGTCTGAACATTCGTCTACAAGATTTTTTTATCTGTTTTATCGCCCACTAGGTGAAAATCATAAACCCATAAAACAAACTATAGTTGTCTTGGGTGGACGAGTAAAAAGAAGAAATAAGTACCCTAACCACAGAAATCCTAGCTTCTGTACAAATTCAACCACTCCCTCAGCCAATCACATGCCTTATCATCCGACTCATTTAGCCACACCCACCAGACAGCTATTTTTTTCTGTTGGGCACTACATGCTGATGAAGGTCTTTCCATTATGAGACGGTGGCAGTCTGCAGTTTCTTTTTTTGTGTCTATGAGGTGATGAAATAAAGCCCTGTCAACAGCACACCCCAAATGAGTGTCTTGGATTTGAAAGATGTGGCTTTTTTGTTACTTGTTAAAGTTGACAAAGTTCAACCTCGCCTTTATAAACTTAGGAAAACATGTCTTATCCATCTTACTTGTTAATCCCGTCACAGACAGACACGCGAAAAACAGACAAATTGGTTTCAGGATCGGGGCTCAACAAGACACTTTTCACTTTGTAAATGAGTGTTAATTGGTGTGAGGACAGTCTAGGCATTTCTGAGCACTTGAACACTGAAACTCTAAGATAACATTGTACAAAGAAAGACAACAAAGGTCTTAACGATGTTGTGCGTGTACACAAACGCCTCTCAATGTGCTTTCGATGGCTCCCATCGCTGAGAGCGTGTTAACCTCTATACCATCTACACTAATTGGAGCCTCAGACACAATGGCAGCCATTATGGTGGGGTCTTCACTGGAGTGTGTGAGCGAGGTGGGATAGGAAGGGGTCAGACGGACCCCAATTATAAGGGGAGACTATTAAGAGCAAAGCAGCGTGGGAAAGAGAGAGAGAGAGAGAGAAAGAGAGAAACTTAAATCTCTTTTTGAATATTAAACAGTGCTTAATGCTTAACAATTACCATATTCTGATGAGCCTACCCCTGCAGAGAAATGTGGTTTGCTCTGTGCATGTCAATGATGTGTATAGTTTTGACGTCAATCCACAATGTTGTGGGTTATTCTACAAATGCAATAATTGAAGATAAGACACACATACTATGTTTCCATCACACTGATTTTATGTGGATTTTGAAGTATCGCATAAGAAACGAGTGATGAAAACACAGAAAAAAGAAACTTTTTATGCTCACTTGGGGTAGTTTTTGGCTTATGCCAAAAAGAATAAATGCAAATAATGGGAGATGGAAACGTATTTGCCGAATAAATTCTGACACAGCGAACATTAAACGCATGTGACGGATCGTCTAGCTGTATCCGCTGATGTTGTCTTTCCCATATATGGGGTTCGACGTTGGCGCAGTGCCATTGCTGCTAGTGCCTGCTTCAAAAATTCTGCATTTCTTTTTTTTGGCACGGCATTCAGGTTGGCAATTACAAGCTGCACTGCTACTAAATGTATAACTTGCCAAATTGTTAGTAAATGCAGTCCTGTCTCCATTTTCTAAGCGTGCCTTGTTTCATTTACTGTTGGTTATCAATACCACCGGCAATCATTCAAACAACCTGATGGAAATTAATCTCATTTGCATTTGTTTGTTTTTCCTTTTTTTGCAAATTTTCATAAAGATTTTGATAAAAACCCAGCTACAGACAGTTGCCTAAAAAAAGATTATCCATATCTCTCTCTCTTTCTTTCTTTCTCTCTCTCTCTCTCTCTCTCTCTCTCTGGCCATCGTGAGAATAAGATTGATCAATTAATACACTGTTAAAAGTAAAAAGTTGGATAAAAAAATTAAATAATTTATTAAAAGTATTTTTCACATACTGTTAGTAATTTTTTTTGGTGTTACCATTTAAAAAAAATTAAGTTGATCCAACTTAAAATTTTTACAGTGTATCATTCAAACTTCCAACCTTTGCATCTAACACTGGACACCTGAGGCTGATGCTTCGCTGCGCTCTACCTAATGTGGCACTGCGCAAAGTAATCGATCTATGAACTCAGTGTACCGCGAGAACAGTTCAAAAGCTGTGCCCTCGCGGTAAATTGATCTCATCTGCCGATCGATCTGTGCAATATTGCATTGCGTCGAGAACACCATCTGCTTACACTCTAAAAATGGCTGGGTTATTTTTGACCCATAATGGGAAAATATTGGACAGAATATGTGCTGGGTTAAAAATTACCCCATGCTGGGTCAAAAATAACCTAATGTTGGGTTGTTGTTATGCAACCATGGGGTATAATAACCCCAGCATTGGGTCAATTGTTAACCCAGCACGTGTTCTGTCCAATATTTACCCATTATTGGTCAAAAATAACCCAGACATTTTTTGAGTGTATGCAGATCGAGCAAGGTTCATTGACAGAAACAGGAATGCTTTCAGGGATCACTAAGGATTGATGTTCTTATTGATATTAAACATTTATTAAATGTTCAAGTGGCTAATTTTTTAAGAAATCATTTCGGTGATCCAGAAAAAAACCACTGCTCTTAAATATGCTGGGTTACTTTCAACCGAGCATTGGGTCAAAAATTGACAAACCGAGATGTTGAGTTAAATTAACTCAGAAATGTTTTATATTTGCACCCACAATGAGTTAAAACAACCAAGCATAGGTTAAATTACAACCCAAGGGCTGGATTTGTCCCTGTTTGAGCCAACGCTGGATATAGATGAGAGAATGATAGACAGACAAGCCATGTTTCCATTAAAATTATTTTAGACGCATTTTAAAGTATTGCATCAAAAACTAGTGATGAAATAAAAATCACTTATTAGCAAAAAAGTTTCCATCGACGTCGTCTTAATGCCCTTGCTGCTAGTGCCTGCATCAAAAATGCTGCATTCCTTCGTCTTTCCACAACATTTAGTTTGGCAATTACAAGCTAAGCTGTTAATTTAATAATTTGTCCCATCGTGAGAATATGCAGTCTCTATTTTCCAAGCGTGCCTTGTTTTATTTATTGTTGGTTACCAGGTTACCAATACCACCGTCATTCGCTCGCACAACTTGATGGAAACAAGTGAAGTGCAGGTCATTGTATAAACAACCCGCACCCACCAACGTTTGCAACTCAGACCGCAAAAAAAAAAAAAAATAAATTATATATATATATACAGTATATAATATAGCCTATATATATATATATTGTACCCGACCCGTCTTTATTTCAAACGACCCAAATATCATTAAAATATTTTTGGATGACTCGTAACCGCGGGTGACCATAGGCACCCGCTCATTTTGGATCAATCCACGCATCACTGACGGAAACACACATAATTCGCATCTGTTTATTTTTCCTTCTCTTGCGAATTTTATAAAGATTCACTTCACATTTTAATTGAAACCCAGCTACAGACAGACAGACAGACAGAAACTCTGATAATGTTGTGGGTCATTCTACAGATGCAAACTGTTTTGTTAAAAGAAAGAAAGACAGACAGAACATAATGTTGTGGGTCATTCTACAAATGCCAAATGGTTTATGAAAAAAGACAGATAAATAGAGTAAAATCTAATAATAAAACTTTTTTTATATATTTCATAATTGTTAAAATATAAAAAAAGTTAAATATCCAAGGGCAAGTAAATGTCTCTTTTATATCCATTTACCATTATTTGCTTGGTTTTTCCAAAAGGGGAGAATCAATAATTAAACAGGTATTTATAAAAATGTCAGCACTAAACTCCTCTTCTAAGAAGCACCTTGCAAATTTCATGACCTTGAGCATGGAGCCTGTCCTGTAATATCAAATAAACATAAAATCCAAAATTATGTCTGAATGTCAAATATGTAAAATACAGTAATTTAGACTTGCAACTTACAGTACTGTTTAAACACATTATTTGTCTCAGGAAACTGCACTTTAAAAATCCTCATATCAAACTAAAATAGAACAAGACACATTTCACAGTATGACCCTTGTGCTGTTTTCGCCGTGTATGTGACCGTAAGTCAGCACACGGCCCCCACCCTTCAGCTCAACTCGACTGCCAAGCAAAACAATGCTACTCTCAGCATGTGTAAATTATTCAGATGGTCATAGGTACACAAATAATTCAAACAAAAGCACTGGCACAACTAGCCAACACTTACACAAACACACGCTCACCCAGAGAAAGAGAAACCACATCAAATATTTAAACAGCAATGGGAAAGACAATATAGTAGTGGGCCATACAAAAACACAATACTGTGGCCATTTCCTAATGAAGTGAAAGTGTGTGTCTGTTAAGAGTGATAGCTGCCGTACCAGACGGGCTTTGGGCGCTTGTGCCTGTGTAAATGAACATTCAAACATGGTTGCAGATGGGAAGTGGTTTGAAATGTAATTACGTTTGCCATTTCTAAAGGGAAGAGACAATTAAAGAGATTGAACTGGAAAGCTTGTTTCTTTTAAGAACGGAGGTTGGCATCGTAAAATTACTACTTACTTCACACTGTGTACTGTATGTATATAAAGTATGTGTGAGTGTAAAGAACATCATTTAACATAAGAAGAACCTTTCTGTTTTACAAAAGGTTTTTGTGATGGTAAAAAGGTCCTGAATTGTTCTTCTACAGTATGGCATCACTGTGAAAAAACTTTTGTAGCACCTTTACTTTAAAAGTGTAAACTAGTTTCAACAAGGAGACAAGTGTCATTACATGAGCTTCACAGGGCCTTTATGTCAACATCAGATCAGTGTGGGATTACATGAAGAATCACAAGCAATGGTAACGAATTCGTACCAAAACTTTAGCAACCCAAGTCACATCACTGACACTTGAATGAGCATTTTTCATTTAACGGGAGACAGGAGAACACAGGAGAAACACCTAACCAATGCCAAACACCCAAATATTACAACAGTCTAGCGGCGATTTACATTTTATTTTTAGCAAACATGAATTTATCACTTGATCTAGTTTCTCACATTTCTAGGCAATTATCACACTTTTCTTAAACCACACACCCATAGCTGGAGATTTACGCTACTATCCTTCGCCACAAGTCTTTACACAAACCCACACACCCTTATCTTCCTTCTTCCACATTAAACATACAATGGGTCCTTCTCGAAACCCCTTTCTCAGCTCCACAAACACACAAACTAGTACGACTGATACGAAGCCAATTTAGCAGAACAGAAAGCTAAATGTTTTTACAACGATAATGTATCAAGTTTATCCTTTGCGCTTTTGAAACAACTTTGTCACAGAAATCTGTGTTTACACGGATACGCAAAGACGACTGTAGAGAAGTAACTTTGTAACTTTGTAAAGAAGCACTACACAACTGCACACATGCGCATTCCTATACAGAGCGATTAATATGAAATAAATGTAAAATCGAGAAAGGGAAAATAGCGGCTCTTTAACATATGGGCTTGATGCACGGATATCACATATTCACATTCACGTAGTTTACATGAAGATGACAAGGCATTGTTATTGAAAACATTTATAGGACATTTATAGGAAACATTTATTATACCCCAAAATGCCATTACCGTGTAAACAAAGAGCCAAAGCGCATAAAAACTTTACCACTTACAGTTGAAAATGTCATTTAAACGGTGCCATCAAATCATAAAAAGGTAAGAAAAAAATGATTCTTGAAACAACATTAAATAATTGAATTGAAAATGGTTCTTCTATTGCAACTTTGGTAGTTTTATTGAAAGTACAAACACATGATCTCATGGAAAGTCTTGTTATAGTCACGCAAAATTTGATTTATTGATTCATGTCCATGGCACGAAAATCAGCTGTTTCTCGTGTCCGTGGCACAACTTTCTTTTTCGTGTCATTTTATGTACTATTTTCTATTTTTTTTCTTCCTATTTTAAAATCATTGTTGCTTGGGGTTGGGGTTAGATGTGGGGTTTGGGTTAGGATGTCACTTTAAGTATTGGTTTATAATATTTTTTCTGATGGATTCTTTTATATTTTCTAAACTTTAATCAATTGTTGCCTGGTGTTGGGGTTAGAGGTGGGTTTGGGTAGGGATGTCATTTTATGTAAATCTAACCCTAAACCGAAGCGACAATGGTAAGAAAATAGGACAAAACAGTTGAGTAACCAATCCGTGAGAATGCCACGGAAAAGAAAGTACGTGGCAGGGCCACCGAAATATGCGGAGATCCGTGAGAATGCCACGGAAAAATGAGCAAAAAGTTTCGTGACTATGCCACGGAAATTCGTGAGATCAGGCTGGCAGGGCCCTGATGTTAACATCATTTAGATCAGTCTGGGATGACATGAAAAGACAAAAGCTATTATAACTAAATTCATACAGTATAAGAAATTGGGATCCAGTATGCATAGAACAGCTACCTTAAAAAGTAAAGGAAACCCAGGCCATTGAGATTTTATGAGAGGGTGGAACAATGTCATCTTTTGGTGAATGTCCCATTAAAACAATTCTTCCAACACCACCATTTGCAGAATTATTAGCTCCTCTATTTAACTTTCAAGACCACACACAAACACACACACACACGCCCACACACACACACACACACACACACACGCGCGCACACACACACGCACACACACACACACACACGCACACACACTCTCAAGGTAATTAATTTGCACAGTGGGTCTTCCTTGCAGATGGCTGCAGGTAAAATGTCTCTCAAGGGGGTCACAAACGGTTAACGGTGCCGGCACCGTCCCCAGATTGTAGATCACTGACCTTATTCATCGTCCCCTGCCAAAGCGCACACACATTCGCGTGAATGCAATTCATTACACACAGGCTCATGGCTGCGGTGAACTCCCTATGAACTACCATACCAAACCTACCACAGACCCACATGCTGGGATAACTGAAATATATAAAATATCAGTAACGTATGGGGTGAGAACAGGCAGATGGAGTCCCTGTTCCCCATATGTTAAGCTAAAAGTTCCCTCTGGAAGAATATCGATATTCTTTCTTCTTCCATTGCTGTCACTCCCCGCATCCTTGCGAACTTAATTAATAGATAAAGTGCGGCGCGAGGCGAGAGGGGTAAACAAAAATATGTCGGCCATTTACATTCGACACATGCTGGGGTTAGCGGAAAGTATTTCTGGAGTGTGATTACTCATATCTGTCAAACTGCGTTTCAAATGAGAACTGCGTGGTGTTCCAAAATGCATTGTGACTGACTGGCATGGCTGGAAGCCAGTGATGGAGGTGTGGAAGAGCCTCAGGATGAGCGTGTTTGTTACGAACAACATTTACCAGGTCTGTTTGGGGGTTAAAGGGAGGGATATTGGGTCTTTTGGGTAAATAAGCTCAATGTTTCTAAATAAAAGGTATTTCGGGATTATCTGGATCAGGATGGGGTGATCATCAGGAATTACATTTGCTTAAAATGGGGAGAGAGAGAGAGAGAGAGAGAGAGAGAGAGAGAGAGAGAGAGAGAGAGAGAGAGAGAGAGAGCAAAAGCATTAACTTGATCTCTGCGGTTAAGTTGTTTGGCTGGGTTGTCCGTCCGACAGTAATGACAACACGTTGCCATGGAAACGGGAGTTTGATTGCTTGGCTTAATCTTCTTTAATGTAGCTTAATGCTGTTTATGTCCCTAAGACTAAGAGCACAGTGTGCAATGGTTGTCATTAAGGCTGTCCCCAGCACACACACACGCGCCCGCTCACACACACACACACACACACACACACACACACACACACACACACGTCAATAATATCACAGTTAAGTGACCCATCAAACCAGACCTCCTGCTAACCCAAGACAAGTTTGAGTTTTAGTTTATTCTTTTCCCTTGATTTTGCACATTGACCTGCTGAGCAAGCCGGAACGCTTACAGATGGATGTGGGTTTATGTGAGATTGCAAAGTCATGAACGCTTGTCATAGACATGTTTAACTCAAGTTTAACAAAGTTGTGAGAAGTGGTTGGATGTCCTCTGCCCTCCATGCCCGGTCATCAAAGGGACACAAGCCGATTAATAGATAGCAGCAAACAGAAGAGGAACATTGAGAGAGATGGTGCTATAATATAGTCAACATTTGAAGTGGATCAAAAAGTCTTGTCCTAAGACAAGAACAGGTATTGGTTTTAAGGCAACTTTTAGGAAAGGTTTTGATCCACTTCAAATTTTGACTAGTGATGTTCTTATATAATGTAGAAGGAACTCACAAAGGTGTAAAAGAGAAGAGAAAGAAAATAAAAGATAATCAAAAATATTTAAAAAAGCAGATGCATACACCAAAAATGCTGGGTTAACATGGTTGGTTCAAAAAAGGGACAAACCCAGTTGTTGGGTTAAATTAACCCAGAAAATGTTTATATTGGGCCCAACAATTGGTTAAAGGGGACATATTATGAAAATCTGACTTTTTTCCATGTTAAAGTGCTATAATTGGGTCCCAAGTGCTTCTATCAACCTATAATGTGAAAAAGAACAACCCACTAACTTAGTTTTGGTAATTATTCTCTGCAAGCATGTGAAAAAACAGCTCATAAAAATTTGGCACCCCTTGTGATGTCAGAAGGGGATAATACCGCCCCTTAATCTGCATTATCCAACCAGGACACTCTAGAGATCAGCTCTACAGCTGCCTTATGATTGGTCACGACTATTCATTTGCAGAATAAAAGTTTTTGTTTACATAATTATTATATACAGTACATCAACAAATATTATGTACATATAAATACAAACACATGTATGTATAATTTTAAGGAAAACATTTATTGATATAATAAATATTTATATTAGAGCTGTGCATAGATTAATCTAGATTAATCTCATACAAAATAAAAATATTTTTTTTGCATAATATATGACTTTGTGGTGTGTATAAATATTATGTATATTTAAACAAGCAGCACACACATACATATGTATACATTTAAGAAATGTTTCATTTAAATATCGTTTTTTTATTTATATATAATTTAGAATAAATAAAATATAAATAAATATATATACAGATGTAAATGTTTCTTAAATACATACATGAATGTGTTTGTGTATTTATATATACATAATAATTACACACAGCACAAACTCATATGTTATGCAAAAAATTACTTTTATTTTGCATGATATTAATCTAGATTAATCTATGCCCAGCTCTACTTTATATTTGATATAAATTATATAATATACAAATGTTTATACACATGCAAATATTTCTTAAATATATACGTGCATGTGTGTGCATTTATATATACATAGTTATTATACACATTACACAAACATTTAATATGTAAACAAAAACTTTTATTCTGCAAACGATTAGTCGCGACTAATCAGATCATTTGCATGTTAAATAACACACACAAAACGGCACATTTTATCTAAGTGGCAATTTTAACATGCTATGATAAATTATCTGTGCGGTATTTTAAGCTAAAACTTCACATACGCACTCTGGGAACACCAACAATTTATTTGACATCTTAAAAAAGTCAGCATTTCAGGCTGAAACAACCAAGCATAGGTTAAATTGGGCTGGGTTTGTGCATGTTTGACCCAGCGTTTTTAAGAGTGTACAGCAATTTTAACAGAAATATGTAGGCATACCGAAAAACGTGTGTACATGTTTGTATGTGAAGCAGAGTCTGTCTTCTACTGCACACAATTCATCACTTTGACAGAAAACGCATGTAAATTGAATTCTTCAATTGAATTCTGCTACTGCAGCCCCTTGTGGATCATAAGTCTCCATCCCCTGACTCACACCAGCAGGTCAGGTCAGCACGCGAGAAACAAACCAACGGTACAGATGGAAAACAATAACCTGATATATATAGAGCAAGAGCGAGATCGAGAGAGAGAGAGAGCGAGATCGAGAGAGAGAGAGAGCGAGATCGAGAGAGAGAGAGAGAGAGAGAGAGAGAGAGAGAGAGAGAGGTGTGTGTTAATATGTATTGTATGTAAATACGCTTGGCAGTGTAAAGACTCTTTTAACTATGCAAATGAAGCTATTTGAATATAGAGAAAGAGAGAACGTTACTGTAAATACCACCGGGAAAAGATGAGAAAAAGTAAGGGAAGGAAGGGAACCAGGTAGAGACAGGAAGAACTACAGGATTGTGGAGAGGTTGAATCTGGGGATAAAAGAAATACTTCAGTAAGAGAAGACAAAAAGAGAGGGAGGTTGAGAGAGAGAGAGAGAGAGAAAGAGAATGAGGGAGGGAGAGAGAGGATATAATTAAAGCGGTGGATAGCTTTCACCCCAGTGCAGCAGAAAGCTGAGTGTGTGCGTGTGGGTTGTGTGTGTGTGTGTGTGTGTGTGTGTGTGTGTGTGTGTGTGTGTGTGTGTGTGTGTGTGTGTGTGTGTGGCAAGCTGTAATAGCAGGGGATTTGGATCTGGTCCCTGTGGCTTCCTAACTCTTCCACTCTAAGAAGATTATTTCCCAAACTCTATTGCTCAAATAAGCAAATAAATCAATACATAATAAAAGAGAAAAATAAAATAGAGCCCTAATACCTGAAAGGTGAGGTACAGTACTTAATCAAATAAATAAAAATATATAAAGCAGGATAAATAAATCAAGCTGTAATAAAACACATATTGAAAAAAAAAAAAACGTTTCAAAAACCCGTTTCCCCCTAGGTATATATTCACAGACATTATTTTTGTGTAATAATAGTAGTATTACAGATAGATGGATAATGCAGGTAGATAGACAGCCAGACGGCTGAACAGGCAGCCAAACGCAAAAAGTTTTGGCGTTTGGGTTTGTATCATGCACTTTGAACTGGTAAACTTTATTTTGTACAAAGAATAATAAAAAGATGAGTAGGACTTGTATGTAATGACGTTTTGGCATTGGTTTGCGTCCCGTCTGCTAAAAGCTGATTTTAACATCGCATAGAAATTCAGGTGAAAGAGGTAAACAGTTTGACCTAATTTTGTTTATAATCAATCTGGAAACATTAGGGTAAATACAATTCGCTAATCCTTCGTACGTCTGCAAAGGCATGGCTACTGATGCGTAAAAAGAGGCTTAGCTCCCGTCAATAGATTTAACGCCACTAAACATATTGAATTAAACGATAAAGAGTCTGAAAGTCAAGGGTAGCGGGCTCTCTTTCATGTATTAAGAGTTGTGTGAAGTGGTCCTCATTGCAACGTTCTTGAAAGACGGTTGCACTTTGTGGGCAAGCTCTCGTCGAGCAGACGCTGCAACGCCTACAGTTAGCGAAAAGAACAAGCGAGTGTGCACTTCTGACGCTACAAGCTAAGCTTTATTCCTTGTTAGCGGGCCGCGGTTATTGTAGTCTGTGGGCGTTATCATTTGTAGTCCGGCGGCATTCGCGAGAGATGCAGGTTTTGTGGGCTGCCGCTCTGTTTTAGCCCTTTGAAAAGACAGACTGTTCAGATCAAAGCTGATTGGCTTAGGACGCGTTGCGAACAGATGCTAATGTAAGGCACTTGAAAGAGAATTAGCATTACACAGGATAGCGGCGGTGAGAGAGGTCAGCCAGTAGAAACACCAGGACTGGTACGGATGATCCAATCTGAGATTCATCCCTGTAGTTTGAGCTCTTGTTACAACAGACGTCCACTGTGAGACGAGAAACGGACCTGAAACTAAAATACAAAATTATAAAGAAAGCAATGTTAGTTGAATTCACAAAGGTGGGAGCTGTCACACGACTCCCAAGCTGTATCCCACTTAAGGGTCTGTGTTGTTTTATACTGTATATGAATGGCTAAATAGGATATTTGTTATGGCACTATTAATGCTCAAATTTAAATGTTAGATTTTGTTTCACAGACATCAAGGACTTCAGTCTGGCAGATGGTGACAGGCAAAAAAAAATTCTTATTGATGCTCAATGAAGGATGGACCAGAGCCATATATAGGGAACATGATATCATAGAAGTTTGGGCCAGTAATCAACCATCCAACAACCATCCAGACCACCCTGGCAACCACTTTTGGACATGCAGCAACTTTCAATGTTTCCCTGAACATGAACCACTCTCGAATTTCCTAAAAAAACATCTAGTTTTAATTTGTTCTTTGGCACAACTGCGATCCCTCATAACATTTAGGAAAATCAAAAAGCACAGGCTGATAAATATTCCCCTCACGCTTCTTCATACAAACATAGGCTGTTTAAATAAGGTCAGGTGTACACCGGTTCATTAGTAGACTTTGACGTATTAACCTTCAGAGCGGCTGACGGACTTGAGCACATATGGTAAGAGGTCAGTGAAGTTTTGGTAATTACCTGTACCGATAAATATGCTCATCACTGTCATCTTGCATCATCTTCTTGGGTCTAACAGGCATTCATAAGCGATCACTAAGTAGTGAGTAAATATAATTAGCTGATAGAGGAGTCTATTTAAATGGCTGACTGACCTCCGACTCATTTGTTGAGTCAGTGATTGAATAAGTGAGTTATGAATAATTAAAGAATAGAGGCATTAATCACCTGTCTGTCATTGAGAATAAGTGACTATGTGCATTTCAAGAGCCCTTGGAAAGATATGTCACTATAAGGCGATATATCTTGTTTTAATACTTCATGATTATTTTAACCTATACAATTTTACTAATTTATAGCAATTGAAAACGATTTTATAAGGTGTAATATGTATATACAGTATATGCAGTTAACACAACCTGGGGCTTTGCTTGCCTCATATTGTTTCTTGGGTCTTCGCAATTCAAGGCAAACAAACCAGCATGCCTTTACTTGTTGCTTAGTGACGATTGCATAGACAAAAGCCAGAACTGCGCAGGTGCTGCGCAATTCCCCTATATCTAACAGCAAATTAAGTTACTCTACTATAATGGGGAGTTCACACCGGAAGTGAATTTAACTATTTGCGCGATTACAGTAAGGGGCTGTTTACACTTGGTATTAACTCTTTCACCGCCATTGACGAGATATCTCGTCAATTAAGAGAAAATGCTTCCCCGCCAATGACGAGATTTTCCGTCTTTCCGCAATACTGCTATTATCCACCAGGATAATCCGCAACTTATACAACCTGGAAGTAGCACCTCACGTGAAAGAGAAAGAACTCTGTGTATGTTTTAAAGATCGCTCTGCATCTGATCTCTATCAAAAGTCCTTCACAAAAATGGAATTGTCTCAGCTTTTTTGCTCAAAATTGGGTGTTTTTGAAGAAACCTACCCATGTTTGAGAGGTGATTACAAGAGAACTAATGAAGGTAGGATGAAACGTTTTTTTTTTTTTTTTTGAAAGCAGAGGGTCTGTTCTTCCATCTGATATATTGTTTGTTTATATATTTAAAGAAGAACATTTTCTGGAAGACATTAAACTTTTGTGAAAATCATGAAAAATGCTTGCGCTGGCTGGCAACTTTTTTTTTAAATGCTGGCGGGGAAAGAGTTAAGATGTGTTTTCATCAATCGGTGCACAAGTGGAAGAGAGAGACACATTACGTTTACACCTGGTATTTAAATCCGTCTCTTTTGTCCACTTTCGACCGCTTCTGTCCTGAATACTGTGAGGGGGTGGTCTGTCGAGATGGTGGGCGAGTCTCCCTGCTGTCATTCAAACGCGAGCAGGATTAATGATGAGTTTATATGGACGCAAACTAATATTATGTCGAAGTCAGCTGCCTGTTTAGCAAGTAAACATGCTGCACAGAGTTTTGTACGTGTGTATGTAAGAGCTTTCTCTGAATTTTCAGCGCAATTGATGAAATATGATCGCGCAACTTTCAAAACGAAACTAGGGAGATCAGCGCTGCTTTAGTTTTATCAATGAAAGGCTAAAAATAGCACTGTTCACTGTGTGTTC
Source organism: Paramisgurnus dabryanus (assembly GCF_030506205.2). Taxonomy (NCBI): domain Eukaryota; kingdom Metazoa; phylum Chordata; class Actinopteri; order Cypriniformes; family Cobitidae; genus Paramisgurnus; species Paramisgurnus dabryanus. Next base: position 36,242,151 of record NC_133340.1, read on the forward strand.
ACGGCAGATGTCAGAAAAATATGTAAAACTTGAGTTTAGTACCTCAGATTAGATAAATGGGCGGAGAGAAGGCGGTCGCGTGTGGCTGTTCGAACACATTCAACCACATTTGCGTTTACACCACAAAAGCAATCCGATCGAAAGGGGTTTCGACTACCTCTGAATGTGGTTGAAAGTGGTCGAAAGTGGACACGTTCAAAACGTTTTGAACACCGTTTACACCTGGCAATGCCAAGTGTAAACAGCCTCTTAGTCAATGCAAAGACAAGAATAGACACAAACTCGCGCCAGGGATATGCGAATGACGCAAATTTAAGCTGCTTTCAATCCAGTGATGTTGGTTTTAGGGGTGAGGGTTGGGGAGGAGATTCATTCTTGCCATTTTCTAATAAGCATGTGATTTTGTACAATTCCTTTTGTACATGTTAATGGGAGATCGGGTTGGTTTTGTCTTGAGAGGCAAACAAAATTATGTCTACTACTAAAATAATTAAATAAACTAAATGAACAAATAGAAAAAACAAATGACAGTTATTATTAAAATGCCTGAAAATGGCAACAAACAATCAAGAAAATGAAGCAAAATAAATTAAAAATATAAAGATTATTATTTAATAATATATACCAGCCCAGTCTCACGAAATTTCGTTATATAGTCACGTATTTTTTTTATTCTTTTTTCGTGCTATTATCACGAAATTTCGTGTTTTTTCGTGATCGTATAACGAATTCCTGTTTTCGTGTGATTATCACGTATTGGTTACTCAACTGTTTTGTCCTATTTTCTTACCATTGTCGCTTCGGTTTAGGGTTAGATTTACATAAAATGACATCCCTAACCAAACCCAACTCTAACCCCAACGCCAGGCGACATATAAAAAAATAAATCAGAAAAAATAGTATAAACCAATAGCTAAAGTGACTTTCTAATGCAAGCACCAAATCTAACCCTAAACCGAAGCGACAATGGTTTAAAAATAGGAAAAAGCAGTTGAGTAACCAATACGTGATAATCACACGAAAACAGGAATTCGTTATACGATCACGAAAAAACACGAAATTTCGTGATAATAGCACGAAAAAAGAATCAAAAAAATACGTGACTATATCACGAAACTTTGTGAGACTGGGTAGCATATACACAGAATAAAAATGCTCGACAACATCAATCTCAATTTTACATTATCGTATTTTAGTACATAATATTAAAACCGCTATAGATTTTTTATAATAAGGTTATATGAGTTAATACATGTGATCCAATCGATGATTTACTGTTTCTCTTTTACACTTAAATCCTCCTACATAATGTAAAGAAAATATAAGCTTAATATCTTTATTATGGACTAAGTAAGGCTGTAATCAATAATTGATTTTAAACTTGATTCTCCTAATCTCAAAGTTAGATTATACAAATTTTGCCTGGAATTCACAGCCAGGGTCTTGTAACATGATGCAATGGTCAATGATCCAAAAAAGCAACGGTATAAAATTAACAATAGTTAAACATCTCAAGACGCCTGCATTCTGTTCATGTTTCACTCCATCTAACTGCTTACAAGCATTGTGTTAGCTGTGCAAACGGTTTAATCCCAAGGGAAAAATGTATTCACTATGAGCAGTGCAAGTCATTTTGGATCAAAGCATGTGCCAAATGCGTACATGTAAGGGTGTACTCGCACTATGTGTACCGTACCAGAGAACGTTTCATCCCCAAAGTATGGTTTGTTTGGCTCTGACACAGTTTGGCACATGGACATCACATTTTTGTTGTTGTTGTTTGCACCATAATACTTAATTTTGTGTAACTAGAAACCTGTTGTACACAAACATGAACAATTACACTGCCTTATGTTCAAAGAAAAATATTTGGTTATTATATTTCTTGGTTCTTCCTAACCCCAAATAGCTGGAAGAAATCTGAAAAAGAAAGACAAACCAAAGTTCAGGTCTTAGTAGTGCGAAACTTCAGCTGTCACTGTAAAACTTTTGATGCGTTTAACACAAATAAATGTTCTAGTTTTCATCAAAACAATCGCATCTTTTAATGATGTTTAGCGTACTCTGGTACGGATCATATAGTGTAAGTGCAAACCAGCGGGGGAGTGGAGAAAAATCGCACTCCCTCCAGATGACAGCTCAAGCAAAGACACTTAATTTGACATAACTTGACTTTTTTGTTAGATACGGGCGCTTGGTCAATGCGCAGCAGAACTTGTACTTGTGTTTGGCTATTTATAAACACATTTAACAATGCAACAGTGTTTAAAATGTAAGATTTGTATGTTATTTGCCTAACCCTCTGTCTAAAGTTGGCACCAATTAGAGAACTGATGAATTAACAAGGCTGCAACATTATTATTATTATTTTTTTAAATTTAAATGCTGATTAAGCCATTTAGCAGAATGTGCCTAAAGTATTGTTTTATTTGTCTGCTATTATTGCTGCTGGGCTTTGTCCTGGCTTTGAAGAATGTTTATGTAGGAGAAAAAGAAGAATGGGAAATGTGCTGAGAAAAATAATATGTCTGTTTCTTCCTTTGAGGGCATAAATAAACTTTGATTCACATAAAGGCTTCATCACATTTTCTTCCATTCACCGGAGCTTTGAAAACATAAATTACATCAAACAGTTGCATGCTAACAAGTTTTGAGGCTTGTATCCATTCAAAACAGCATGTGTCTGAATAAATATTACCCGTAGTGTCTATTCTTTGACAAAGTTGTATATTGTAGGGCAGGGTTTCCCAAACTGGGGTTCAAGAACCCCTGGTGGTTTCATTGTGAGTTGATGAAAAAAGTAATCGATTACCATTAAATAATTAAATGTAAATCATTTAAAAATAAAACAAATCTAAATAAAAACTAAAATATATATTTTTATTTGTTTATCATGTTACCATTACACAACACTACAATGTATCAGAAAGCTGAGAACTCATGCAAAATGTGGCAATAAAATATAAATGAAAACATGAAAATTGGCTATTAAATTATTTAAATATTTACTTAAAATCTGGAAGAAATACCTTGTCGAAAATAACAAATGTTTGGGTTTTATAAAGACGAGGGGAGATGGTGATCATGGATCACCACTTTGTAAAGGCAGCTGATCTGTAGTTAACATCGTATACATTATATACTACACATTTTACACAGCACTTTAGCTCTAATTTAAACTAAGATTATCTACTTGTTGCTTATTTGGCTTTTTATCAACCGGAAGTTACATTTGTTCCACGAAAGTCGTTTGTTTATGTTGTTATTGCTGAAACCGTCTAAAGAAAGCAGCATGGCATTAGTAACCATCAAACTTTTTTATGACTCTTCAGAATAATTTTAATATTTCATAACTGGTGATACTTTGTATATGGATTGCAAGCATTAAAGGGATAGTCTACCCTTTTGCCATATTAAACTATGTTATTACCTCAACCTAGACAAATTAATACATATCTATCTTTTTTCAATGCGTGCACTGTACAGCGCATTGTGAATGTGTTAGCATTTAGCCTAGCCCCATTCATTCATATGGTACCAAACAGGGAAGCCACCAAACACTTCCGTGTTTTCCCTGTTTAAAGACTGTTACATGAGGAGTTATACCTGTAAGTATGGTGCCACAAAATAAAACTTTTTTTAACATTTAGCTAACATATTCACAATGCGCTGTACAGTGCACGCATTGAAAAAAGACAGATATGTATTAATTCGTCTAGGTTGAGGTAATAACATAGTTTAATATGGCAAAAGGGTAGACTATTTAAATTGTAAACTCCAAATCTCACAAGACTTTGCAATAAAATCACTTAAAAGCCATTAGCCGCAAACTTTGTAAACATGATTTGAGGATAACTTACATGCCAATCTGTCTTTGAGGGCAAAGTTAAAATTCACACTCTCAGCCCAAATCCGCTGTCACTTTCGATGTTAAACCATGGTAACAATGATGCAAACACATAACAATATTAAACTGTCTAAATCAGCTCTTTCTAAAATAATAATATCGATAGTTTGAAGGGGTATTTTTATATTTCAGTATTTTTGGCAAGTCTTTTCTAAACACCTACAACACAGCGAGACCATGGCCTCAGGGCACAAGAATTGCAGGGTCTTGCATCACTTGTGAAATCTGGGTGGCTTTGAAGTTAGGGGTGCCACTCCTATACTCACCCAGCCAGAGCTTCTCGAAGAATCCAAGCTGAAACGGTCAAATACCATTAAAAGAAAGTCGGCTTTTAGGGAGAACATCCAACGGTACTCATAAAAAGGCCGGTTTAGATGTAGAGTTTTGTAAAAACAGTTTGTACAAAGCGATTTGTAAGGGCATAGCGCTGATTTCCGCAATGGAGAAATGCATTATATTATGCTTATATTAATAATTATTATATGCTTAGACTATTTACACGAAAACTATTTATTCATTGCCATGTGGTCCCAAACATGTTTGACCTTTCTTTCATGGATCCCAAACATGTTTGACCTTTCTTTCATGGATCACAATAGGAAAAGTTAAACAGGTTTTTGACACTTATTTTAATGAATGTAAATACTGACTAGAGACTATTTTTTTGAAAAATTGAACAAATTTTGGATTTAAAGTTCTGTTCCTCACTGTTCCCATCATTCGCTCTCAAAAGACTTTGCAGAATAAAGCTCACAAGTCATGTGCACTGCTGTCAAAGAATGTTTGTAAAGCTTTTTGTCATGTTCAGAGCTTGACAGCCCCCGGTTACCATTTACTTTTACACCTACTTCCGTGGTCTACAGAGAAGAGTAAGTAATACCAGTTGGGAACAACATGAAGGTAAGTGAATGACAGTAATTTTTTATTTTGGTGTAATCTGTCCCTTTAAGACCTTGTGAAGTTCTCCGCAGGCCTTTGGCAGCTCTACAGCTGCATACAATAGGGAAACTTTTTTCTGCATCTCTCACTCTCAATTTCATCTCTCTGTCTTCCTGTCTCTGGGCCCGTGCATTCGCTTTTGGTAGCATGTGTTATCATGTGCAAATTCTGTCAGTCTCTGAAGAACCACGCTAATGCAGCGAGCTGGCACGCCGGCATGCAGAGGAGACACGCGTGCCCTTTTTCCTCTCCGTCTCTCACCAACTCCATTAATCCGATCTTTCCCGTACGCTCTTTAGTATTAACATTTCTCTCTCCCATGTTTTTCCAAGCGCCGCTGTTTAAACAATTCAGTCCTCTGACATTTGGATTAACTCGAACAAGAATTTATCGCGGCTCTCCCACCGGAACTGAATCAGATACACACTGGTGGTTAAATACGGTCTATAAACACACAGACACACAATGCAGGTGAAGTCGCTTTGTGTGCATGTATAACTCAACAGCCGGCAGATGCGCACAACCCTACATGCAGGCTTACGTGCGCACAGTGACAGATTCTGATGGAAATCAGTGGGTTTTGTCCTTGAAGCTGCTCTCTAGGTGAGTTAAACTCAAATGGGTCTTTAAAACTAGCTGACTAAGCTGAACATTGCACTCTTGCGCACACACAAAGACTCACACAGGGCAACCCATTGCCAGACAGTAAATATCAGTATAATAAATAAGATATGAAGGAGTGTAAATACAAGCTTTACAACAAGGACACTTCAGAACATATGAGCCAGTTTTACTGTACAATTATTGTAATCCTATACATTCAGTTTATTTGACACATCCCTCATTCTTAATTTAAATGCATATACATGAATAGATAGACAGGCAAACAGAGAGACAAAGAGTCAAGATAGATGGGGGCAAACCAACAGACAGAGATACAATCAGGCAGACATACAGACAGAAGCATGGATAAATGCACAGGCAGACAGGCAGGCAGGCAGACAGATACATGGATAAATACACAGACAGGCAGGCAGACAGACAGACAGACAGACAGACAGACATAAATATGGATAAATAGGCAGACTGGCAGACAGACAGATACACAGAAATAGGCAGGCAGACACATAGACAGACAGACAGATACATGGATAAATATGCAGACATACAGGGAAGCAGACAGACAGACAGAAAACAGCCAGACAAACAAATAGTCAATTTAGACAGATACATGGATAAATAGGCAGACAGACAGACAGACAGACAGACAGACAGACAGACAGAAACATGGATAAATAGGCAGGCAAGCAGACAGACAGACAAACAGAAAACAGCCAGACAAACAAACAAATAGTCAATTTAGACAGATACATGGATACATAGGCAGACAGACAGGCAGACATACAGACAAAAATATGGATAAATAGGCAGGCAAGCAGACAGACAGACACATAAACAGCCGACAGACAAACAAATAGTCAATTTAGACAGATACATGGATACTTAGGCAGACAAACATGCATACAGACAGATAGATGGATAAATAAGCAGACATACAGGCAAGCAGACAGACAGACAGAAAACAGCCAGACAAACAAATAGTCAATTTAGACAGATACATATAAATAGGCAGACAGACAGGCAGACATACAGACAGACAGACAGACAGACAGACAGAAACATGGATAAATAGGCAGGCAAGCAGACAGACAGACAGACAGACAGACACATAAACAGCCGACAGAAAAACAAATAGTCAATTTAGACAGATACATGGATACATAGGCAGACAGACATATACATGGATAAATACGCAGACAGACAGACACATAAACAGCCGACAGAAAAACAAATAGTCAATTTAGACAGATACATGGATAAATAGGCAGACAGACAGGCAGACATACAGACAGGCAGACATACAGACAGACAGAAACATGGATAAATAGGCAGGAAAGCAGACAGACACATAAACAGCCGACAGAAAAACAAATAGTCAATTTAGACAGATACATGGATAAATAGGCAGACAGACAGGCAGACATACAGACAGGCAGACATACAGACAGACAGAAACATGGATAAATAGGCAGGCAAGCAGACAGACAGACACATAAACAGCCGACAGAAAAACAAATAGTCAATTTAGACAGATACATGGATAAATAGGCAGACAGACAGGCAGACAGACATACAGACAGGCAGACATACAGACAGACAGAAACATGGATAAATAGGCAGGCAAGCAGACAGACAGACACATAAACAGCCGACAGAAAAACAAATAGTCAATTTAGACAGATACATGGATACATAGGCAGACAAACATTCATACAGACAGATAGATGGATAAATAAGCAGACATACAGGCAAGCAGACAGACAGAAAAAACAGCAAGACAAACAAATAGTCACTTTTGACAGATATATGGATAAATAGGCAGACAGACAGGCAGACAGAAAGACAGAAAAATTAATAAATAGGCAGGCAAGCAGACAGACAGACAGATACATAAACAGCCAGACAGACAAACAAATAGTCAATTTAGACAGATGCGTGGATAAATAGCCAGACAGACAGGCAGACATACAGACAGACAGACAGAAACATGGATAAATAGGCAGACAGACAGGCAGACATACATACAGACAGACAGAAACATGGATAAATAGGCAGGCAAGCAGACAGACAGACACATAAACAGCCAGACAGACAAACAAATAGTCAATTTAGACAGATACATAGGCAGACAGACAGACAGACAGACAGAAACATGGATAAATAGGCAGACAGACAGACCAACAGACAGATACATGGATAAATAGGCAGACATACAGGGAAGCAGACAGACAGACAAACAGCCAGACAAAGAAATAGTCAATTTACACAGATATATGGATACATAGGCAGACAAACAGGCAGAAAGACATACAGACATAAACATGGATAAATAGGCAGGCAAGCAGACAGACAGACAGACATACAGATAAACAGCCAGACAGACAAATAGTCAATTTAGACAGATACATGGATACATAGGCAGACAGACAGACATACAGACAGATACATGGATAAATAGGAAGACATACAGGCAAACAGACAGACAGACAGAAAACAGCCAGACAAACAAATAGTCAATTTAGACAGATACATAGGCAGACAGACAGACAGACAGACAGACAGACAAAAAACATGGATAAAAAGGCAGGCAAGCAGACAGACAGACAGAAAACAGACAGATAAACAGCCAGACAATTTAGACAGATACATGGATAAATATGCAGACAGACAGACAGACAGAAAACAGACAGACAAACAAATAGTCAATTTAGACAGATACATGGATAAATAGGCAGACAGACAGACAGACGGACAGACAGATACATGGATAAATAGGCAGGCAGACAGACAGACAGATACATGGATAAATATGCAGACAGACAGACAGGCAGGCAGACAGACAACCAAACAGTCAATTTAAACAGATACATGGATAAATAGACAGGCAGATAGGCAGACAGGGCTCTATCTTACACCTGGCGCAATGCAACGCAATGCGCGACGCAAGTGTCTTTCCCTAGTTTCCACCCTAATTTTCACGTTTAGCGCCGCGTTGTTTAAATAGCAAATGCATTTGCGCCCCCTTTTGCGCCCATGGGCATTCTGGTCTGAAAACGAGGTGTGTTCAGGCGCATTGTTGGCGCGTTGCTATTTTGAGGCAACTAAAATAGACTACGCCATTGACCAACAAAAACCTGGTCTAAAGTCTAAAGTCAATGGCGCAATGTGTTTTATGTTATTTAAAGAGCGCATTAGTAAAATGCGCCTATACACGGGAGGACAACGCGGGTTTGCTTATCACAAGGTACATAATGCGCAGCAGCACAAAAATGCTTTTAAATATGAAAGATTAAAGGATTGAATGTAAAAGATTATTATTGAGTCTCTTGGACATAAATGAGGACCAATTATGAGACATTAGAAGGCGCAAAGAGCTGCTTCACCTGCAGCCTGGTAAGTAAATAAATGCTTTGCTTTAAACAAATGCATCTGTTTTTAAATGTTTTTTTAAATGCTACCTCACAGATTTATTGTATATGATGACTCTGTACCTGTGGATATGGTGGGATGAGAAACATTTTTAAGTAATGCTTAAAAAAACTCTTTGCTAAAAAAAACGCTGTCCAAAGTGCTGAAACGTGAGGAGAGCCGTTTGTAAATTCTTTATCTCCTGTTTGTTACAAATAAAGTATTTTTATATAAGAGTACAAACCTTATCTTACATACTTGTAAATTATTTTTTGATGATATTGGATAGCCATACATTTAAAGCAATTACAAGCCTGCTTTTTACTTCCATGACTAAAAGAAAACGGGTTTTAAAGGTTTTAATAAAAAAAATAACAATTTCAATACAAGTGAAAAACAACACAATTATTTAACATTAATCTTAAACTGGGGATCTTCTTCCTCCGCTTAGTTTTTCAGTCTGAATCATCTAAACAGGGATTAGACAACAGACATAGCGCAAGCGCAACTTGCTTTTAAAGGGGATGAGAGCTGTGACTTACTGCACGTTACCCCCAAAATACTCCCATTACAATAGGACCTACCCTTTTCGACCATGCGCTCGGCGCAAAAAACATTTTTCCCGTCGTTAAATTAGCAAAAGTGGATTCGGACACGCCCATTTAGACGTTGCGCTGTGCGCTTTAGACAATGCGCTTAGATTGTTAAAATAGGGCCCACAGTCATACTGTATACATGGATAAACAGGCAGACAGATACATGGATAAATACGCAGACAGACAGACAGGCAGGCAGCAGGCAGACAGGAGAAATGGTCAAGATAGATTGAGACTGGCGACAGGCAAGCAGACAGACAGGGAAACAGACAGACAGATGAACAGCCAGACAGACAAATAGTCAATTTAGACAGATACATGAATAAAAACGCAGACAGACAGGCAGACAAATAAACGGACAGACAGATACATAGATAAATACGCAGACAGACAGGCAGGCAGACAGACAGACAGACAGACAGACAGACATACATGAGAAATGGTCAAGAAAGATTGAGACCAACAGGCAAGCAAACAGAAAGACAGACAGACAGACAGACAGACAGATAAACAGGCAGATAAACAGACAGACAACTAGTCAAAATAAATAAAAGATTGATAGACAGACAGATACACAGATAGACACATACATGGATAAATAGACACAGACAGGCAGACAGACAGACAAACAAACAGACAGACAGGCAGGCAGACAGACGAAAAGACATTCAAGCTAAGTGTCACCTAAAACATTTAGACAGAGATGGACAAACAGACAGACAGACACATCCATGGCTAGATACACAGACAGACAGACAGGCAGACAAGAAAAATGGTTAAGATAGATAAGAGACCGACAGACGAAAATGTTACAAATAAACATTAAATATATAAAATAAAAAGTACGATTTCATACATTTATAACACAACCTCTTGAACTCCATGTAACTGTGAGTTTCATATTTGCTAAAACAGTGCTGTCTGCTAACAGCCTGATATTCAAATGTGATTGGACGAGAGGAGAGACTGCCAATGACCTGTCAGCAGCACCACACATAAAGTCACTTATCCCATGCATACGTGAGCGTTTTAATAACACATTGTGCGGGAGGCGAGGAAGTTAGCACTCAATTGTGCTAGTTGCTGCGGAATGGCTAGTTGCATTCAGTATAAAGTCAGCATTAGATGGCCTAATGAATGAACATAGCACTTAGCTGTCAATCATTTGCCGTTTAATTGACAGCTGAAGAGTTTAACAGCGCTGTTAATGCACCATAGAGGGGAAACTGTCAGACTGACACAGCGTAGTGTGAGATACGGGTCAGTCTTCCTACCGTGTGTTAGGACACGACAGCTCGTCTAGGCCTTGACTTTATAACTGACGTTTATTGTACTGTATATAGACCGGGAAGCATCTGAATCTGACCTTGCTCTGGAAGTCAGCAGACATATGGGGAAAAATTAAAGGAACTGCGTGTAAATACCACTTGTTTAATGTATCCATACAGCAACATGGCCAAAGGCAGAAATGTTGTGTAAGAGTGTATAAAGCATTGTGCTTTTTATAATTAATACTTCATTAGTGCAGCATTAATGGGTTTTCATGCATCATCACATTTGCTTTAATGTGAAGTCATTAACCTGAATTACAAACAGCTAAAAGACGCAGATTGCTTTTAGGTAGCATATTATTGTAAACATGTGAATCATATAAACGCATGTTGTAATAAATGTACTCCTAATAATCAAACACCTAAAATCGATATTTAATTATGTCAAGGGCATGATTATTTGCTCTATGGGGGCAAGTTGTCACATTTTATAACTAGAAGAGTTTTGCTTAAAAGCCTATAACAGGGAATTTAATGCAGTGTTCAATTTATCTCATATAGTGGGTCAGTGCATGTTAAATGAACTGTAGCTTTTTCCTGCATGTGCAATAATGGTGAAACCTTTGCCGAGCGTTACAGTATGCGCATATAAATAATTAACGTAAAACAAAACAAAAACGAACTTAGGAAATGTTCATTGAAGTGAAAAGTGTGACAACTAACCCCCAGACTCCCCCTTGTAATATATTTACACATTATGCTCCAGCACACGGGCCTAAAAATGAACAAATCCAGGCTTTTAAACCAGTCACTCATCTCTATTTATATCCAGCAATGCTTCTCTTATCTACTGCAATTATCAAAAGGAAATAAATGAGGGAAATGCATTCAATTCAGCCATGCTTAACTAAAAAGGGGGGAGTTGGTTTTGTGTGTGTCAGTGGGGACCACGGTGCTGATTGTGGTGCTACAGGACCTGCCAAATCCATCTGTTCATCTAATTTCACAGAGAAAGCACTTAAAACATTACATTGAGTAAACATGCACGAACAAAACGCGCACAAGCCTCGTTTGGGTTTGAGTCAGAGCCATTATCAAAAAAATCATAAATAAAACCTGGAGGTGTTTTGAAAACGAAGATTCAGATGAAATTGAAAAAAATATACGTGCAAAAATAATGAAAAGCTCATTAAAATGACATGACGCCTTAAGGTTGGTATGTACACAAAATGAATTTTAAATACTCATTTTATAAGATGGTGTTTTTATATTATCACGTCAGAGATTTGAATTTACATATACAGTACTGCAACATTTTCATAATGATGCATCACAGCATAATTAAACCTTAAGTGAGACATATGCGGGGGATAAGTATGTATTGGGGGGGCAGGTGGTAGTAAAATAAGAAGAAATAAGAAAAATGAAAATAACAATTTATATAAGCATATATATGAGAAGCATATATACGTATAAAATAACAAAATTATAAATAAAGGAAAAAATCCAACAGTATTATGTATGCCTTCATTGTATAAATTAAATATAATAAAAAATTTAAGCTACAAAACAGAATTTTTCTTTGTCTTCTGTTGTTTGATTAACATGAACTCATTCTCCACCATCGTTTAAAAAAAGTTGCAAGCCAAGTTTAATGCCTTCCAGAAAAATGATTTTTTTTTTAAATATATATAAAAATACAATATATCAATTAAAAAACTGTTTCATTCTATCTTTATTTGTTTTTTTTTCTTTTTATCACCTCTGAAATATGTAGGTTTCTTATAAGAAGTTGAGATTTTGTTAAAGATCAGATTCAGAGTTTTTACTGTTTTGGGATCAGTGGATGCTTCGGCGTTTTATAAGTTGAGTAAGAGCACCACCTAGTGGAAAATAGCGTGTCAAGGAATCGTTTTCTCTCAATTGACCAAATAACTTGTAAATGGCGGTGAAAGAGTCGATGAAAGAGCCATATGCAGATTTATTAGGCTACTGTCATTTTATAGATATAATGTGTGACTTTTAGAAGAATCTCTTAACAGAAATGCAATATAATAATATAATACATAACTACAATATCAGTGGTGTATAAAGATCTTGCATAACAAACTGTATTGTTTTTATTAGTTTAGAATGAGCCATTTTTATCTACATACATTGCGGATCCCCTTACATGGAAGAGGATAAACTGTTATATAGAGCTACATTGTCTCAAATGACGACATATTTGTCCTGTGGCAGCTACCGTAGCTTCTCTTTGCATTTCGAAATTAAGGTTAGTTGCAATCTCACACCTAAAAAAAACACATTACATCTTTAAAGAGTAACTAAACCATAAACCAACTTTTTTTAGTTAATGATCTGTAAGAATGATGCTTTATTAGTGCTGTTCATTGATTTTAGTAAGTTTTTTGACATTTGGATATAAAGTGTTTCAATACTACAATATGGTGTAAAAACGTCTGAGTGCTGCCCTCTTCAGGTTAAACGGTGGCTACTGCAGTTGAGTTTTCCTATTGGATGTTGGGTCCAAAAAATAAATCGTGATGTAAGCAGGTTCAAGCTCACCACTCCCTTGTTACGATCTCACCACACACTTAGTTCCACCCCTTTATCTCCGTTGGGATCTGCCCACTTTTCTTGCATTTTTCAAATATTGCAGTGGGTGGAGTCAGGCTCTGACCAGGGGTTTAGTTACGCTTTAATACCAAACAGCACGGATCCAATAAACACAAGTGACATATATCTGATTTCTTTCTAAATGGTTTTCATTGACATAAACAACTGTTTATGAGAAAACTTCCAAGACAGTGATATTTGGAGATTTTTTTGCATATGTCCTGTCAAGAGCAGAAAGATTCTGTGTTTGCATGCTTTTTGAAACATGGCTATTCCTTTGCGTGATTTTGATTGTGTATGCGCCTGTGCGCACAGAAAACAGCTCACTTTAGTGTCTTATTGCACTTAAAATGTTTTAAAGTGCACCTATTATTGCTGATGTTATTTTGTGTATTTCGTATAATACAATGTGTTTGCGTGGTTTGTGGTTCAAAAAACAAATTTTTGTTGCTCCAGATTTTACTCTCTTAGTGTGTTTTCACATATACACTGTTTAGGTCGGCCCAAATGACGTGTCGCTCCGAGTACGGTGCGTTTGGGTCAGTGTGAACACAACAGCCACAATCGGGTGCGCACTAAACAGCCGCTCCGAGACCGCTCTAAACAGGTGGTCTCGGAGCGGCTGTTGCCGAACTCTGGGGCGACCCACCTGTGGTGTGAACACTGCTGGACCTCGGGCCGAACCAAATACAGGAAGTTCTCCACATGTTTGAGCCACTGGGCTTTCGTTGTGACGTGAGCCGGGTGTTATATTGTGGGTTAACAACAAACAAGCCAATCCTGGTCCGTTGCATAGAGATTCGCTGTCTCCTTTACGTTTGAGCTGATGATTTTATAAATGCATAGCTGTCCTCCACACACAAATAGTGACATTACGGGCTTTTAGCAGACGGCTCCGTGAGAAAGACTTTAATAGAACAGCTACGCAATTTCGCGTTAAAGCAAAGAAACTTCGCAAAGACGTACAATGTTTATCTCCACATCTTGATAGCTGCGCTCTCCCTGTCAAGCTGGTTGTCGTGGAAACGTGGGGGTGGTCATGAGACGGTAGAGCTGTCAGAGACCAATGACAGCGCTGACCATTGTCACATGGTGTACGGTGCGGCATTTCGAGTAAAGTTTAAAATATATATATGTGAACACGGACCGCACTAACTGAAAAATGATACAATGTATTTTGGTGCGCTCCGAGGCCGCACCACGGTGCGCACCAACATATGTGAAAACAACCTTACTGAAACGCACAGATTTTGTACAAAACTCATCGATATGAAAAGCGTTGTGTCCCTGATTGGCCAGCTAATCTGTACGTTGTGATTGGCCTGAATACCTCTGACGTCAGCCGGAAATGTGACACTCCTTACCATGTTTGAAAGATTTGGTTGCTAACAGGAGTTAATTTACAGGCCGAGTCTGAAGTGGGAGAAATTATGATAATGTCGGTCTTTACTACATCACCAATCCCAGGAAACTAAACTGTTGCCCACTGATTTTTTCAGCACTGAGCAAATTCTTTTTTTTTCTGAGCACACATTTCAGTACTGTGAGCAATTCGCAACCACACGACCTGCCGAAAATGACCACGAGCCTGCGTTAACCATAGGAGATTCAAAGAGATGACAATGTAGCGTGTAACGGGGTTTAGTGTATACACACGTATAATGTTTAATGTGGGCCTGTGTATCAGAAGAGAAAGGCACGGCTACTGGAGAGAGGAGAGCAGTATGACAGGTAAGTAAAAGATCAACACAGAGTCTTGGTTTCTGATTATTTGTAGATTTATATTGAAAATATTAATTTAAGAAAGTGTTTCTCTTTTCTGTATCTTGCTTTAGGAATATAAATCTCAAATACAAGAAACAATATGCAATAAATCCCAATACTCCTCTCTTTGAATTTACCAGGTACCTGGGTTTAGCAGATTGAACCGTTCAACTCAAGCTGAAAATCAGTTCTCATATACTACAGAGCAAATAAATAAATAAATAAATAAAATACTTGTAAAAGTGTAACACTGTTTCATTTTGTTTGTAATCCAAATTCATGATTCACTTAAATGACTCAGTTGGGTTGAATTCATGAATCAATTGACTCGGTTCAAAGGACCGTTCCTTTAAAAAGTTTAAATAGTTCAGTTCAAAGTAAGTGTCCTTTGAAGAAAATCCAAGAAAATACGGAAAATGAAGTTTCAGCGAATTCACGTCCTAGTAGTTGTCCGAAACAAAAAGGAAAAATATCCTCCTACCAGTTCTGATGAATTCAAAGCACAGTTCTGGTTGGCTCGCCTTTTTGTATACACCTTCAGTATATACTTAATTGTCTCGCGTGTCCAAGATGGAGCAGGAGAACTTTACAGATGTTCGCAATTCTCACAAAAAAACCCAGCCTTGTAAAAACACAAGGCAGAACAGTAATTAATCTTCAATTCAACAGATTTATCAATAAGCATCATGTAAACATTTCAAATAACAACCTAACTCAGGGTTTCAACACTTATTGAACATATGTTATTTTTTAATCACATTTACGTTACTTGACTGTTAACTTTCAAATGTAAATAGCTTCAGCTCGTTCGTTATACCAACGGCCAATGTAAACAAACTAATAAAACTCATAGTTTGCTGCCAAATTTGCAACACTTATGCCATAATGTCAAGTTAATATTTAGAATATAACTCACCAAAGCATACATTTTAACTTCTTATTTAAAAGAAGAAGTTCATTCGAAGTGTTTTGATGCTCTGTGATTCTGAATCTGCCTCCGTTCTAATTCTCTATTTTGCTCTCTCCTCACTCTAGCGACAGCTTTTCTAAGTTATCACATCACTTCAGGAATCCAATAATTTGTTTTAAATCATTGTTTTGAATCACTTTTTCCTCTTAATAAATATTTTAGTTTCTTGAGATCGCCCCATGCAGCTGCTCATCTGACTCGCTCTCACTTTGTGCTCGTGCCGGAAGCGGCACCTGTGTGAACTGAATGCGCTGCTACCATTGGCTCATAAAAGTGTCTGTCACCGTAGCAAGATCAGCGATTGGTTGAAAGTTTCTTCTTCTTCTAGAACACTCGCCTTCTCTCTCTCTTAATTCTTTTACAACAGCAAATGCATGAATGTTTATGTGCGGTCTGAAAAATGTGCGCGGTCTGACAAATCTATTGCGCGGCCACTTTGACTGGCCTGCGCGGCCGCGCACGCGCGCAGCTTAAAGGGAACATTGCCCGGGACCCGTACGGGTTCGGGTCTATATTTTAAATGATCTGTGATCTGTGACCAAGGCCGCCTTAATGCACGGGCTTACCTGGGCTGAAGCTCAGGGGCCTCCCAAGTTCAAGGGCCTCCCAAGTTTGCTTTCATGATGAGCTGAAAAGGTCATATTGTTTTGTAACTTGTCAGGTTTTCTGTCAATCACTCTAATTGAACGTTACATGGCTGCTGATTGGTCCGTTGTAACTTAACGTGAAATAAAATATCAGACGTAACATATTTTTATTCCGCGTAATGTAATTAAGTGCGCGTTGTCAACTTGACATTCCTGCACGTTAGACTGAGTATGACAGAGAAACGGGAAATAATCCACCAACAAATGAAAGAGTAATTTCTGAAATTTCATAATAAGCACTAGTGAGGTGCAGGTCTCTCTCTCTTTCGTGCGCGCGCTCGCTTGTTCGCTCTCTCTGTGCTCGTGCAGCTGTCTGAGTCTCTGGCATGCAGAAGTCTCTCCAAAAGTGCACAAGAAACTGCCGCTAAATTAAGAAAGGAGTTCTCGCACATAATGCTGTTAGTTGTTATAAAGTTTAAGTTTACTCGCGTTTATATCAGTGACGCGTGCGCAGCTGGAGCGATGTTTGACGCGACGTTAGCTCACAGTACATATATCTGTTGGTTTAGAAAGACGAGAAAGAGACGCAACGGTAAAGGTGCAAGTCTAAGAAAGTAAAGAGCGACAAGACCATCTCAAATCATCCCCTGATAGCACCATTATAATCTCATTATCTAAAGATCTTATATACAGGTATGTTCCCTGTCTGTCTTGTGCATATTCATACTTGGTCGTTTTACATGCTTATGTATGCATAAATACTAAATACAATGCATACTATATCTTCAATAGCCTACAAAATAAATAACTGATTAAAAACCAAGATTCTGTCTATAAAGACTTATCTTTTGTTATCATTAATGCATTTAACAAGATTCTGTCTATAAAGACTTATCTTTTGTTATCATTAATGCATTTTTACTTTAAAACTAACTTTAACTTATTATATTTTTAAAACTGTGGTGAGCATTTAAGTATGAGTGGCAATTTTCTGCAAATTTGTATATTCCAAAAACTATATAAATATAAAGCTTATAAACATATATACTTTCACACATTTTGGTTTTATTATCACCACATGTTGCTGTGTGTGGTTGTTAAATAAAGTGTCTTGTGTTTATGCTCAAGTGGGCTCAGTGATATGTTAATAACAATATTATGGTGTTTTCTGGCTCAAAGAGGAAAAACTCACAGTTGTATGTCTCGAAAGAAACTAATGCATTTTGTGATGTAGATTACCTAGATATTACATTTAAAAAAAAAAAATTAGACTATAAATCGAGGGAGAGGGGGGCCTACAAAACCTCTTAGCCCCGGGGCCTCACATTAGGTTAAGGCGGCCCTGTCTGTGACGCTCAAATTGCGTTAAAAAGTTTATATTTGGTTGTTCCAACCAGGCAGCTAATGCGCATGTTCTCTTGTAATGTTTTTTTTTTTTTTTTACGTTTTTTATCCATTTTTATTTTGATGAACATGACACATTACAACATAGCGACTACATGAAAAGAGCTTTTACTGATATAAAAGATTTGTGAGCATTAGTGGAACTGAGGGTGTGAAAATAAACACGAAACATGTGATTGTTGTCATGTGGTGAATCCGACCCATCGTGATCTTGTAATGTGTCTCTGGCTACCAGTCAGGAGCTTCTGCAGTGAGACGCAATGACTTAACCTTTGACAATTGGCTCTTTTATTTAGAAGGCGGGACTTATTCAGCCATACCGCGCGTTTTGCACGGACTTCTCCGATTTTTATAATAAAATAATATTATAAATTGGAGGGAGAAGGAGGGAGAAGGCTAATTTCTATGGGTAAGACAAAAATTTACATTTTCGCTACTTGTTTATTGACTTATTAATAACATTTAGCTCAAGATTATTTGTCAGTCGGGTCTGTGTCTTCCCGGAGGGTTCCGGGTCAAGCTTTTAACTCTTTCCCCGCCATTGACGAGATATCTCGTCAATTAAGAGAAAACGCTTCCCCGCCAATGACGAGATTTTCCGTCTTTCCGCAATACCGCTATTATCCACCAGGTGGCGCCCTTCCGCAACTTTTTAAACCCGGAAGTATTGCCCTATGGCAAGCTGCTGCATGTCCGTGTCTGTTTTAAAGATCGCTCTGGATAAGATCTCTATGAAAAGTCAGTCACAAAAATGGAAATATTTTTGCTTTTTGCTCAAAATATGGTGTTTTTGCAAAAACCTACCCATATTCAAAAGCTGATTGCAAAAGAACCACTAAAGGTAGGATGAAACGGTTTTTTTTGTTTGAAAGCAGAGGGTCTGTTCTTTCATTTGGTATATTGTATGTTTATATATTTAAAGAAGAACATTTTCTGGAAGGCATTAAACTTTGGTGAAAATCATGAAAAACGCTGGCACTGGCTGGCAACTTTTTTTAAAAACGCTGGCGGTGAAAGAGTTAAGGGCGTTTTCACATTAGCACTTTTGTCTTTTTTTTAAAAACCTTTGGTTTTGTTTTCAAAGAAATAATACAGAAACGCACTTGCCGCAAACATACTAAAGTCGTTTCGATGACAACGGGCTGTCCGCCGACATCAATTTTTGCGGAGGCATTCAGAAATCATCTCTCTGCTTGCAGTTCGTCAATCACGCTTGTCGTCTTCTCGTTTTCAGCGGTTGCCAAGCAACATGAAAACGCGCTGGCTTCAGCTTGATGATGCAAGCGTACCGCGGTTCGGATGCAAAAATAATATGCGAACACAGTCCATGGGGGGCATGGGGAGGAGGGAGCAATCGAACTCGGGTTCGGACCAGGCAATCGAACCAAATGTGAAATAATAGACGGGTTCGGGTCGGTTACGGGTCCAGCTTTCAAAATAACAGACGGGTCCGGGTCGGTTCAGTGTTGCACATTTACGGGTCTCTTCAGGTTCGGGTAGAATTTTTCTACGTTGGAGAAGATAACTCACGTCATCGTTTACTTTGGAGTTTGCACCTTTTGCATATTGTTAACGTACTAATACACACCTACACACCAAACGTGAATCAGACCATAGGTGCCCTTTAAATTTGCTTGAATGTTAACATTTGGAAGACTTAGAAACATGTGCAAATGATATTTACGCATTTGGCCGATGCTTTTATCCAAAGCGTCAACTTAAAGTGCACTGCAAGGTATACATTTTTATTACATGCATTTTTTGTGTTTTGAAACCATGACCTATTGCACTGCTCAGGTTTACTCTCATATTCTGCAAGAAGAGTTTGATATAATTTCCATTTTTGCAGCGACGTTAAAGCAAACGAAAAAGTTGTAAGCTGCCGGTCTTTGCATGTGTTTTGTACTACACATGAATAATTAAATGTGTTAAAATAAATACGCAACTAGTGAAATTGTGAGAGAGATGACAGTCCTACAGTATGCAATTATGTATGAATATTTTTATACGTGTGTGTGCTGTCTGCAGGGAGCAGATTTGATGGACTCATAATTAAGACTGTTTCCAAGCACATGAGAAGTGTGTTTTAAGAGTGTCTCGCTTTTGTGTGTATAATGACACCCATGGGACACATTAGGAAACTTCACGTCGGGGAGGTTAAACACACGTCTTTCGTTTCCGCACACTCACACACTTTATGAGCTTTTGTTTCTACAATTTCTAAGCTTCACGCTTTTCCACAGTACACAAGGACATGTAAACGGACAAGTCCAAAGAACTTGCACATCACTGCAACAACACGCTTTCACATGATCGCATCCTGACAATGAAAATGTAACTATGGTGACGCCGAATGATATATTTTACACTTGTTTTGTGTTTTATTTTTATTGCATTCTCTATTAGATCTAATTTAAGATGTCCCTTTGTATCTCTTTCTCTCCGGGAGCTTTTCAAACGCATTACTAACACATTTTAAGTCGGCGACGAGCCTTCTGATTTCCATATACGGTCTTTTGAGTGAAATTGCAGGGTGTTGAATGATTTTGACATAGATAAAAGTCTTTGATTCCCGCTGTGCGGGAGATCTCCAGCGAGACGCGCTTTGAGATCATAGCTAATTAATCCACATCTGAAATGCACTTTGAGTATTCGCTATTTCTGCACAAATTAGCTTTACAAATGTTACTATAATCTTCGTTTCACTTTAGGGGTTATGTAAACACTGCTTTTGACAATTGTTCTTTTAAAAAACACATAAAAGACGCGAGGGATGTGCTACAACTTTTGTTAGAAAAAAACAGAGAACAGTTCTATCAGTGCAAAATGCTCAAAAGATTCACTTTGTTCATTTTAATAGCACACGTTATTAGAGAACAAATTGCCCAATATTTCTATTAAAATGTCAAAAAAAAAAAAAAAAACATATACATGTACACGCAGGCAGCAGTGATTTATAGATGCACCTTGGTGGGTTATTTAAAAGTTGAAAATCAATCTTTTAATTATTGCTGAGTAGAAGTTTAGTGTGAGTCTCCTAATCGATATACAAAATCATTATGCAAGAAACTCATTCTACTGAATTACAAACTGCAACACTGTGGTTTTGTGCATGGTGCAAACTTTGTTTGTTTAACACTCCCATTAGCATAGCCCAACCAATAACTCAAGAACTTAGTGATTATTTTTGCTCTTCCATTTGGTGATGCTAGCTGAACAGAAAGGTTTAACAAGAAAACAATAAAACAGTGGTGAGATAATGATATATAGAAAGAACAATAAAACATCCAGAGTGGTCTTTGTTGAGCCGTATGGTAAAGAACCTTTAAAGTGCACCTGTTTCATTGCTAAAAAAAAAACAATATTTTGTGTATTTGGTATAATGTGTTTGCATGGTTTATGGTTCAAAACACACATTATTTTCCACATACTCTACATTTTTGTAGCTCCAGATTTCACTCTGTGTCCCTGATTGGCCAGGTAATCTGTAAGTTGTGATTGGCCTGAATACCTCTGACGTCAGCCAGAAATGTGACGCTCCTTACCACGTTTGAAAGATTCGGTCACAATGCAATTTTAACAATGCTTCTTCCTTATTTGAGGGCGCACCACGGTGTTGAAAAATTTTAAAAATTTTTATGATTGTCAAATGTGCTAGCATCACGTGCAAGGTATCATTTTTTTTTCACTTTGAATAAAATGGTTTTTAATAAATTGCAATTATAAAATAGACTTTAAAAAGACAAAAATAAATAAACTAATATTACTGTATTTATTTAGAAAATATAAAAAAATCTACTGAACAAAAGACTCTAACACTTTAGACTTGAAAAATATACTGTAGTACATGCATACAAGTCTTTTTAGTGTTACTGATGTACAATGTTTTCATTCAGGACACTTTTTACCTCAGTTCTCCAGGTTTTTTCACTCCATTCTCTCAAATCTAACTCACTTCTTAACTTGTGCTTCGTTTCTCACTGTTGAAATCCGCTCCTTTCGCTCTCCCAGAAAACAGCAGCGATTGGCTGACAGAAAGTAAAAAAATACCATATTAAACCATATAATTGTCAAAAAGCGCAATTTGTCTACTTTCAGGAGGAATTCAAATTTTTTTCATAGCGCTAATGGTTGAAAAGTTACGACATGGCGACGACACATCCGGATTAAAGGGTTAAGTGTGGTGGCCCTGATCAACTCTTTGGCTGTGTCCAAAATAGCCCCATTCACTATTCCCTACATTAGTTCACTTGAATGAGTGAATGAAACCGAGCGGGTGGACGAGTAATGGCTAGCATCGATTGTACAATCATTATAACGGTGCATTGTGGGGTTGAATGAGTGCACTCAATGGCCACTATGATTTCGGATATCACTAAAAATAGATGTTCCCTTAAATAATGAACTATTTAAAGGGTATAGGGGCCTATTTCGGACACAGCCCCTGTGTGCCCTAACAAGGACGCACTTAATGCGGAACTGGATTTGAATCATGAATCATTAAAGTAACTATCGCATTTTATGGATAAAAGACGCGGTTACTCAAGGAGAAAATCAATGAAGTAAAGACTAAAGCATTCTAGAGTAGAGAAGTTAGAGATAAACTAGACAAACCTGTGAATTAAGACTAAAACAATGTTTAAACGTTTGGATGTCCCAGCGGGACCCATTCAGACACAGCTTAAAGAAGGTGACACTCCAAAAACCAAAAAAGACGACTTATGAGAGAAAGAGTTCAAACAAAGTGCTGTAAAGGTGAAGCAGCCTGGCATACTTTATACGGTAAGGCGGCACAAAAAAGGGCATTACCGTAAAAGAAACACATTAACGCATGTACTGAATATACAATAGCTGTCCAGCTGCAATTTTGGGGAAAGATTGAGTGATTTTAGGAGCTTCATGGAAGAAATCCTAAAAGATGCAATATGCTTGGTGGACATTAGCAAAAAAAGTGTTTTGATGCTCATGTGCTTCACATTTTTTTTCAACCAGACGGATTATAATCTGGTGCAAAATGCAGCAAGACAGCCTGTATCTAAAAATAAGTAAAAATGTAGCTTGTCGTAATGTTAATCTTTCATTTGCATGTAAGCATCTTGCAGATGTTGTACATGTTATCATGTTAACATATCCCTAGGGATCGATCTTTCAGTAGACCAAATTAACAATGGATGACTCGAATGCCCTTCATTGTCCCGGTTAAAGTCCTGATCTGCATGCAGTTGGCAATATCTGGAATGGTTCGGACACTGCAGTGCACTTTTTAAAGTGTCATTTCAGTAGCTTGAACAGCCTTAAGCAAATCTACCTGGAAGAAGCAAGGAGGTCTGTAATACCCACAGAAAGCTGCTTGTCAGCTTCCCACATTCATCACTGTGGCAGTTAGTTGGCCGGTGCAGGACCTCCAGGAAGAACGCAGAACAAAGTGTTTGAAATCTGCCGTTTTGCTCACCATCACTAAATTATTATAAGCGAGTTTTCAAGCCAATCTAAAAAACTTTAATTGTATGGTTTCTTTAATCAGATGCCATTCCCCTTTAAAAACTATTTTTATTGTTGATGAATAGCAGCAACTTTATCCATTTGTATTACCAACGTTTACCAAAATTGTACCAAATATTATAAATAATGATATTACTAAATAATAATATTGTTTATTATCGTTTAATGACAAATTAAATATTTTAATTATTTGTGCATCAATCTTCTTTTCCATATTTAGTTAGGACTCATCCCACTGTGCAATGCCTTCAGCAGTTTATATTATAGTTTAGATTATTATCGATCTTTAAAAGTTAGTTTAGAAAATAATAACGTGACGTTATCGGAATCAAAAAGTGGAACTCAACTGCGGGAGCGAAGTGCACACCGCACGTGTACCTACAGTGGAGCTTAGATGAGCAGTAGAGAAAAAAATACATCTAGTTTGACTAATGCTAAACTGCAAAACCAACAAAAACATTTTGGGATGATCTTCCTCTGCCTTTTCTCTTTTCAGTGAGCAGCAGTCTGACTGTACAAATAACTTAGCATTTCCCCAAACCTGTCACTGACTTTTTAGACATAAGCAGGGCCGGCCCTGGGCATAGGCGGAATAGGCAAATGCTAAGGGCGCCGCCGACCCCTTGGGGCGTCCGTGCGCCCAAATTATTTTTTTTTTTAAATATATGTATATAAACATTTAACTATAAATATTTATGTATTTTATTATATAAATATTTTGCACAAGAAAACAGCAGTTAATAATGAATTATTAGTAGCATAGTATCTCGGAAGATCGTGCTTGTTAAATAGCTCTGTGGCTACTGCACTGAAGCGGCAGTTTAAAATATAAACCCAGAATTCAGCGAACGTCAAGAACAAGAAAACGGAAACAACAATCAGACAGAGACGCGGAATTTACATAATGTTACACAGACCATGTTTAAATTTCAATGTTTCTGCAAAGAAATAGCAACTTGTTCACTTTGTTTGGTATTAATAAGCTGCGCATTGGAGTGCTGGCCGCGGTGCTGAAGACGCGCTCGGACGGAGTACTGGTGGCAGAACAGATATTTACGTGCAACCTATTGGAAACTATTATTCGTTATTATATAATTATTATTCGTTATTTTACTTTATTACTTCCTCTTAAGAAGAGTTTTGCAATTTTATTTCAATATTTCTCTTTATGTAAATACTATTTTGTACTTAAATCTATAATTTCATTATTTTACTAACCCAACTAACTCATCTGAAAAATATATATCTCTTTACAAAAAAACTTATTTTCTTCTATTTAAAAGCTGTAATTTCGTTATTTTACTAACCCAACTAATGACTCCTCCACTTTCCAATAGATTGCACGTAGATATCTGTGTATATGTGCCATCACGCGTCTTCAGCACCGCGGGGAGCAGCCAGCACTCCAATGTGCAGCTTATTAATACTAGACAAAGTTGGTATTTCTGTCCAGAAACATTGAAATTTATACATGGTCTGTGTAACGTAATTTAAATCCCGCGTCTTGGCCTTATTGTTTTTCTCTTGTTCTTGACGTTCGCTGAATTCTGGGTTTATATTTTAAACTGCCGCTCCAGTGTTCTCACCAAGATGCGTACAAATGACACGCAGTGTGATTATCGTGCAATAGATACGCCAAATTCCGATTTTGCGTGCATATGATACGCCAGTCCTTCCCATTCACTTATATGGCGAATCGTTTCGTGACGTTTTATTTATTGTTTTCTCATTTGTTTTCTGTTTTTTAAACCATTTTCGCTTGGGTTTAGGGTTAGATTTCACATTTGTTTAAGCAGGTTATTTAATATACAGGTTTCTCTAAGTTTTTATCTATATTTAAGCCATGGTCGCTTGGAGTTGGGGTTAGAGTTGGGGTTTGGGTTAGGATGTCATTTTTATATAACAAAAAGTTGTTCTAACTCTAAACCCAAGCGAAAATGGTAAAAAAAACAGAAAACAAATGAGAAAACATTAAATAAAACGTCACGAAACGATTCGCCATATAAGTGAATGGGAAGGACTGGCGTATCATATGCACGCAAAATCGGAATTTGGCGTATCTATTGCACGATAATCACACTGCGTGTCATTTGTACGCTTTTGGTGAGAATGGGTTGATTTAACAATGAGCACAATCTCCCGAGACACTACAACATGCTACTAATAATTCATTAATAAGAGCTGTTTTCTTGTACACAATTAAATATTTTAAGTTTAATGTACAGTGTTAAAACATGTAAAAAAGACAAGATTTTAACAATGTCAAGATCAAATGCCTGAGTAACAGGGTATTGTGTGTATGTGTTTGTGTGTTTGTGTGTGTTTCCAAAATATTTTCAAAATAAAGAAAAACAAGACAAAGCTGTGCAGTTTGTTTCTGTGTAAGTTATGAACAAAATGATTGGAACACAATTGTGATTCTGTGATTCTAAAGGGCACCAGGTGAAATCTTGCCTAGGGCAGCAAATTGGCCAGGGCCGGCCCTGGACATAAGGACAAGAACATACTTCTGTAAAAATATGCACAGAGTTTGTCATCCAGAAAGAGGTGCTGGGTGCGCTGCATTAGACAAATACAGTAACGCTAAAACCACTGCTCCTTAACGTAGGTGTATGATGATGATCAGATGATGTTGTCAGTTTGTGGAAGTTACTAGTTAACATGTCAGATTAATGAGTCACGTTTACTCTTTATTTTTTACTTGAACAGAATATGTAAATATAAATGGCTTGATTAGTGCATTAAGTAAGGGATAATCCACGGCCAGCCATGCATTAAAGGGTTTTAATGCACGACGTAGAGGCGAAGAACCACCCGACGCGTAGCGGAGGGTGGTTGCCTCTGCGAAGTGCATTAAAACCCTTTAATGCATGGCTAGCCGTGGATTATCCCGCTTATACCTTGGTTATTTGCCAAGTTAAAGCTGTAATTAATGTTTACAGTGTAATTTTAACCGACAGGTAAAAAATGACGGTCATCTTCTTAAGTTAAGGCTCGCACTCCGTCCGCTTTAAATAAAGTAGTGCCATTGTATTGCATTTATTTAAATGAATTATCATATTTATTTAAATTCATTAAATAATTTATGAATGACAGCCAAAACTGACAGTGACAAGGCAATCTTTATTTGAACTAATCATTTATTTAAATGAATTATGTAAAGTGTGAAATAAAACCGACGTCTCTAACCACGATTACTATATAAGGACACATTACATTTATTGAAATGGATTAAATTAAATGAAAACAAAAATCAAACAGTTGGAAATCTCTCTCTCGCTCTCTCTGCAAGAGTAACTGTGTTACTATGGTTACCAATGTTTATAGTAGTGGATTAATTTCTAACTTTAATCAAACTGACTGGAACTACCTGTGCGTTAAACGGTTTTAATGCACACCTTCCAGCCAATCAGAATCGAGTATTTAAACAGACCATGGTATAATACAGTATATGACAGTTCAGAGACTAGAAGAAAAAGTGCCAACATGAGTCTGACTTTGAGTGCAAATGCAATGTAACAACATCACAAACATGCTTATTAGTCCATAGAGAATCGATTCTGACTCCAATTTGGACTTTAAGAATCGATTCTGAATCGAATCATGGGGGTCCAAACGATTCCCACCCCTATAAAATATACATTCAAACTAATGCTGGGCATAATAAATTTAGATTAATCTCATACAAAATAAAAGTCTTTTTTTGCATAACATATGAGTTTGTGCTGTGTGTAATTATTTAATTATTATGTATATATAAATACACACACATTCATGTATGTACTAAAGAAACATTTACGTGTGTATATGTGTGTGTGTGTGTATATATATATATATATATATATATATATATATATATATATATACATATATACATATTATGGGGGCCAAACAGGAAATAAACAATTATAAAAACTGAATATATAGTTATAAGTTTGAATATATAAATGTAAATCATTAATATAAACCGCGAATATATAAATATAAATTTTGAATATATATATATATATATATATATATATATATATATATATATATATATATATATATATATATATATATATATATATATATATATATATATATATATATATATATATGTGTGTGTGTGTGTATATGTATGTATATATATATATATATATATATATATATATATATATATATATATATTTATATATTCTATAGTATATACAAATAAAAAGATATATAAATAAAACATTTCTTAAATGTATATTTATGTATGTGTGTGTGTATGTGTGTGTGTGTGTTTAAATATACATAATATTTACACACAGCACAAACTCATATATTATACAAAAAATTACTTTTATTTTGTATGAGATTAATCTAGATTAATCTTTGCCCAGCCCTGATAAAAACATTAAATTATTGTCATTGCACACGAATAAAGGTACAATATGCGGATTGTCCTGAACTTATGAGTTAAAGGCAGGGTGCATGATATCTGAAAGCCAATGTTGACAACCCAGGCAACAATGTCGGTTTGACACGCCTCTTACTGCTGATTGGATACAAGTGTGTTCTGGTAGTCGGCCCGACTCATGCCTTTAACGATTGTTTCGGAGTGGTCATACCTGTACATCTACGACAATTTCCAAGCTCTTAAGTTACTATGCTTTTGGAAAACAGAGTCTAAGATGATTCCTACGGTCGTTTTTACGATCTACTAAGCCTTATGATGCTTTTGGGTAACACAGCCCAGGCAAATTTAAATATAAGTCATTATTCATTGAAACAATAGAGACAAAAGTATTATTTTCTTGTTGTAATTTTTTCAACTATTTACAGGTATTAGATAAAAAGGAGATAAAATGACTAACTTAGTCCTATTGTATTAAAAGACAAAAGCAGATTATTTCCCTCCTGCAGTCAAACACAGAACAATTTTGCAATAATAAATTCATCATCATTAAAAAAGCACCAAACGGTATGGGGTATGTGCAATGTAATACCGAGCATAAACTCACTTCCTCCGCCACATAATCTTAACATACTCAATTTGCTTATTCACAAGCGTGAACTGTGATAATGGTCTGTCACCAGGAGTCCACGTTTTCACTGTGAGTTTTTAGCTCCTGATTGATCACCTGCTGGGACAGCTTCTCTTTTCTGACCTTGTTGTAATATCCGTGTTGTCTTAGGCTTGTTTTGGCAATTTTAAATAAAACAGTATGCCAAAAAACTACTAGGCCGTTCTCTGGCACGGCTTCGACTCCGCAGAGAGGGAAAACTTGTTATTTTACTCACCTGAACGCGATATGGGGATAAATTTATCAAGCTAGCCAAGCCATCAATTTAATTCAGTGCTGGGCTCTTGAGAAAGTGTGCATCACAGTATAGATCCTGAATGTGTGTGTGTGTGTGTGTGTGTGTGTGTCTAAAAGTGTGTGTCAGGGGAGTTCCAACACAACCTCTAGTGAAGGATTGCCTAATCTATTATCTTATTTAAATCGATTAGGCTTTGTGGAGGAGGATACCTTTGTGTAAAAGTGCTTTCTGCTGCGTACTGCTGGTGTAAGATTCACTACTTTGATGCTGGGGTGTTGGGATTGGCATTGCTATGTGGTTGCATACACTGTGGAAGTCATGGGAGATTGCATGTGCACTACTGTAGATAGCACAAGTCAAAAAAGCTCAACCCCAAAACTGTGATATCCTAGTCCCTAGATATGGCCCGGGTCCCTGCTTCAATATGATTCTAATGGGTTTTTTCCACGGTTTTATCATCCAACCAGCAAAAATTGTGAATCAGATTGCTTTGAAAGGTAATAGGGGCGCCTTACTTCAGCAAGATGCATGATTTCAAGTATCATTTATGTCTTTAGCTCAAGCGGTGTGAGGAAAGCTATGCATCAAAGTTTAATACTTGCGTTAGGTGTTTTATTAAATCTTCAACCCTATGTACAAGCGAATACAAAGTTTTGGTAAGCAACATTAATAAATGATTAATATTAGATCAGTTTAACATGGACAAACATGGCTGATCTCACAACGAGGTTTCAGAGATCTCAGCTGATCTCTTTCTGAGCAGATTACATAAACATATGTGTGATCCTGGGACATAAGGGTCCATTTTTGTCACTCATCTCTGACAACATCTCAATTTATGTGATACATGTGCATTTTATCCTAAAAATATTTGTTCCCTTTTTTCAATTTTTCCCCTTTTTATTCCTTTTTCTTTTTATCTGTATTTTAATGTATTTCTTATTATATTCTGTGCATTATGTATCATTATCAGTTCCAGTATTTAGTCTGGACTAAGTTTATTGTAAATGCTTATGTTCACAATAAAAAAAAAATAATTGATGAAAAAATAAGGGTAATTTTTTTTTAGATTTTAAGACTTCATCTTAAAGTTAATAAATAACCTTTCCATTGATGTATATAGTGTGTTAGGATAGGACAATATTTGGGTGAGATACAATGAAAAATTGCATAGAAGAATAAATCATTATTATTAAAAAATAATAATAAATCGATAATTTTGACCCATACAATGTACTGTTGACTATTTGTTGGCTACAAATGCTATCTTATGGCATTTAATACGTATTTTACGAGGTGTCTAATTCGTATTCATTCAAATGGCCAAATTCATACATTTATGTACGGTTTGCCTTGACCCCAGTGACGTTGGGGTTAGGGGTGAGGTTTCATTATTGTTTTTTATGATAACCCTAAGTTTTTGCCTAATTAACTTCGTACTAATTCATACAAATAACTCATAAATATATATACAAATTCTTGTGGGATGTTATAACTTATGTTGTTTTTGTTACTTTTTGTTAAAGGTGATATATTTAAAAACATGAATTTTTAAAAAAAGATGCACACATCTTGTATCAAGTATTTTGCCTTTTAATTACTAAAAACTCATATTTTCTTTTTTTATTATTTTAGAAACAATTGCAGTTTAACATTGCAAAAGCCAAATGTTAATAGTTTAACAATGAACATTGCACAAAAATACAATGCAGAGCTCTTTAACTTATTTTGTTTATAACTGTTACATTTGAAGTGTTCACAACATATAGCCAGTCTTTTCCTAATGACTAAAGTTGCATTTCATGTTTTCCTTTTTAATATTTTAGACATATAGGCTAAACCGCCTTTCTATTGTACACTACATTTGGACACGACTGTCGGAGTTCGCCCCCTAGTGGCAGTCGTAATGAAATTCAGTTTAATCGTAAATCCGTGTCAACATGGGAGAGAAGCTCATTCCAGTGCAAGAGCCTTTAATCTATGAAAACGGTTATACTTAATAATTTACTTATCAGTAATCAATCGTTTTTAAAGGATTCAAGTGTTACTGATAAAGTTAATCAAAAAATTATTAATAATTTTCACCTTGCACACAATGTTTTGAATAGAACACACTAAAGTCCATGACGTCCGTTCGGTGTGTCACATGCGGTGTAGTCACACAAGTTTATTTTTTTCATGCATCCAAAGCTCAAATTGAATCCGATAATAACGCACCCGCAGATGGTTGGCATCCCACCATTTCCGACTCTCCTTCCGGTTTATCAGCCATCATTTGTCATGTACAGTGGAAAGGTAAAAGTAACCAGGCTGATTTTTAATCAGACAAAGATGACCGGCGGGCCGAATAAAGATGATTGTAGGACCGCATTTGGCCTGAGGTCGCTCGTTGACTAGCCTTGGTGTATAATGTATAAAACGTATGCTAATAAAAAAAAATTGCACTCCTTAATTAGGCACATCTTTATAATGGCAGCCAATCTACTGTACTTTAATTTAAAGGGCCCAAATCGCAGTCGTTCACTGTAACTGTAGTGCATGTTTGAAATATTGAGTAAGGGTGAGGTTCTAATCCAGAGTAAGC
Source organism: Paramisgurnus dabryanus (assembly GCF_030506205.2). Lineage (NCBI taxonomy): Eukaryota > Metazoa > Chordata > Actinopteri > Cypriniformes > Cobitidae > Paramisgurnus > Paramisgurnus dabryanus. The sequence continues at coordinate 36,273,612 of NC_133340.1, forward strand.
ATTTAATATCTAAAAATGCTTATGTCAGGTCTTAACGCCACGTTGATCTTCAAACCCAGATGTAAGCAATTCAGCTGATACTTTTGTAGATATCGCCTCATATATAAGCATTCTGGGAGGGGACATGACAGGAACTGTGTGTCTGGGTCTATTAATCTGTGCCATCTGCCTCGCAAGCCTCAATCTGAATATTTGCATTTCAGAGAGTATCTCCCTGGCCTCGGTGCGCTAGTACACATGCATGTTTTTATGCTTTGCGCGAGTCGTTGTGTGGGCGAGTGAAATTTATGGAGATTGACGTGACCACGGCTCGACATCAAACGAATGAATAAATTACAGTCGAAGTTCTCGGCGACGCTTTTGCTAAATTATCCGAAAGAATGACTCTTCTTAAGTGATTTACAATTTACTCCGCTCATTAAGTCTCGGTGCTTCAAAATGAGTATTGTTGAGGGGGTTTAACCTGCTGCGCTGTGAGAGGTAAACACGGAAAGCGCATTTTGCCGCTGTATTGAGTGCAATTATTTAGCATTTCCACCTGTCGGTTTGCTCTCATGAATTCCCAGTAGAAATTATGCTGCTAATCGTACGAATGGGAGTTGTGAGGAATTTAAGGAATTCTGATTTATCTTAATGCTTCAGATTCCCCAATGATTTCATAAATTATTATTTTAGTAGCTTTACAGAATAAAATCTAAAAATAAGAAATGCAGTTTGCATTGATTTTACTGCCTTTAGCTGATGAGATTATTTTTTGTTTAACAAAAACGGATATATACAAATTAAGGGGACATTTCACAAGATTTTTTTAAAAAGTCAAAAAAATCGTTGGTGTCTCCAGAGTACATATGTGAAGTTTTAGCTCAAAATACCATATAGATAATTTATTATAGCATGTTAAAATGACCATTTTGGGTGTGTCCTTTTAAATGCAAATGAGCTGATCTCTGCACTAAATGGCAGTGCCGTGGTTGGATAGTGCAGGTTAAGGGGTGGTATTATCCCCTTTTGACATCACAAGGGGAGACAAATTTCAATGGCCTATTTTTTACATACTCACAGAAAATAGTTTACCAAAACTAAGTTACTGGGTTGATTTTTTTCATGTTTTTTACCTTGATAGAAGCACTGAAGACCCAATTACAGCACTTAAACATGGAAAAAAGTCAGATTTTCATAATGTCCCCTTTAAAAATATATTTCATACAATTTATGGGACCAACTGAGCACAAATAAACAAAAAAATGCTGGGTTAATTTTTTAACAAATGTGAAGTCAAAAGGGATAACTCCAACCTGTTGGGTTGTAATTTAACCCATTATTGGCTCAAGTGTAAACATTTTCTTGGTTAATTTAACCCAACGACTGTTTTCATCCGTTTTTGACCCAACACTGGCTTCAACATAAATTTTTTATAGCGTAGTAGTAATTTTTACTACTAAATAAATAAGAGCATAAATGCATCCACCCATTCAATAATTTTTTCATACAAAAGCACAAAAATGTTCTACTATACAGATAAAACTAGCAACGTCTTTGTCCTACAACTTCCTCCAAGGGCGGTGCAAGCTGAACACAATGCTGCATTATAATGAACTACATTTCCATTTGTGACACTGTGATATTGCTGTAAAACTCCGAGCTGTAACTTTCAATAGCTGATGTGGGTGTTTAACACAATACTGTAAGTAATTAGTTGCCTGTAAGCTTTAGATAAGGAGAAAAAAGCTGAGCTTTGATGTTGATTACAACTTATCTCAGCATAAAAGTGACAGAATTAAACGGTGCCTGTTCGCAGACCCGGAAAGAAAATATCTGAAGTCTCACGTACAATCTCCCCCGTTTTCACATATTTAAATGGCAACTTCTGATATGCAAAAGCAATCAATTTCTGTACGTCCTTATCGGTCACATTTGAGCCTGGGCTTGTTTTTGTACACTGCGATTGGGTAAAATGCATCAGTTTTGGGCAAAGTTGCATTTCTCCTAGCAAAAACAAATAAAATAAAATAAAAGGGAAAGGCAGGGGTGTGCATAATACGATTGACAAAATAAATATAAAGAAAGATATTTTGAGAAATTAACCAAACCAACCAGAGGCCCCATTGACTTGCATAGTAAAAAGAATAATATGTAAGTCAATGGGGCCTCTGATGAGTGATTTGTTTACAAACATTCCTAAAAATATCTTTCTTTGTGTTTATCAAAATACATTTGAACAGGTTTGTACCAACATGACAGTGAGTAAATAATTTTTGGTTGAACTATGCCTTTAAAAGATGTATTACATCGGTATGGGGGGACTGCATGAATCTTAAACAGACAACATAAACACAAAAAAATAGTGTGGCGTGGCAACGGGTTACCATCAAACTCAAGTAATAAATATTACATCAACACAGAATAAAACAGAAGATGGATTTTATGGACCTGTGCGCTATGCTGAAAGGAAATCACTAGGAATATTCTTACCTATGCATCTCCTTACTGTCGACAACTTCAATTCCACACACATCCTCACAAGTACAGACATCAATCTATAACCAATGTGCTTTCATAAATCTAATATCGTTTTCCCTCAGGAGGCGTTTCAAGGAAAATCCCATATCTATACTGTAGGCCCATGCTTGTATATGAAAATGCTTTATGAATTATGCATAATTATATTAGCAAATTATATTAGCAGCTAAACAATTTTAATGAAAAGTACTGAAGTGTTTAATTTCTTTGTGTTTTGTTGCCTTTTGGCTTTATTGACAAAATAATGTTCGGCATCGACTCCGCAAGTTTGTGCAAAACCATAATGATCCATTTTAGTCCACCACGATCTAAAACTGTTTCAAAGAGCATCTTACGTGACTCGATGGAAGCAGGAAACCTGAGCTTTTGTTCGGAGAGGCTAACAAAATCAATGCCACAAATTGTTTATTTGATTAGTGAGCAAGAAATTCATAGACAATCTGTTTCTTCATTTACATTACATTTCTTTGTTTAAAAACTTTTTTAAGGCTGTAAAAAATTATATCACACAGTATCAACAAATATTTTTGTGTAACAAATTAAATTAAACAACTTCAACTTGTTTTCTAAGTTACGTCAACTTATCACAAGTCAAAACTTAAAAAAATAGGTTGAATTTACTTGCATAATTAAGTTGCCTAAACTTCATGCTGCCACTTTTTACAGTATGAGTTTAAATCCGCATCGATGTAGACTTTTGGACCCCAGCTACAATATTAAACACATCGAAAGTAAAAACTCTATATTGTGAGACAGGCAGTCTTTTATTTTCAAAAAAGTGACAGCGAGACTGCATTTTCGAGCATAGACAGATGACTTAAAGGGATAGTTCTAAAGTTTTGACTTTAGTCACGTGACTGCAGTGATGCGGATGACGTACGACGCGGATGACGTGTTATCTGGTGCCCCCTAGCTGTTTTTTTGTGCGCCCGGCCTTCGTTTACAATCTGAGGGAAACGCACGCTGTAAGTTTGAAAAAAAAACTTTGCAAACATGTCTGCATAACACGTCATTCGCGTCACTGCAGTCATGTGACTTTAGTCTCATGCGCTTCACAACAGACGCGGAAGCGAAGACAATGCTGAATAAAGTCGTAATTTTTGTTATTTTTGTACCAAAATGTATTTTCGATGCTTCAACAGACTCTGTCACATGGAGTACTTTGATGATGTTTTTATTACCTTTCTGAACATGGACAGTATACCGTACATAGATTTTCAATGAAGGGTCAACAAGCTCTTGGACTAAATAACATCTTAAACTGTGTTCTGAAGATGAACGGAGGTCTTATGAGTTTGGAACGACATGAGGTTATGAGTCATTAATGACATTATTTTCATTTTTGTGTAACTATCCCTTTAATAAGAATGCAATGATAAATGCTATGAAAAGCATAGAGCTAAATTATAACAGAGTTGCTGGTAGTGTATAACATTGAATATTATACAGCACTGCCCTTGGGGTCAATCCATCTATTTATTCAAACCACTGACTCATGAATATGGCTGTTAAAGCATGATCAAAATCATGCGTTTCTCTAAAAATTTATTTAAAGCCACATCCCTGATCCCAGGCCAGATCAGAGGCCACGTGCACGCAACCCTTTCAGATAGACGTTGTGATAGGCCGGCCATTAAAGATCAACAGATTATCGCTAGTGATGCTAAGGCAGTAGCGGCTGGTAGATTATTGAGTGGATTAAATGAATCTGGGAGATTAAAACTAAGATGCTGTAAGTATGTGTGTCTCTGTGTCAGAGCCGCTGTGTGTCTCTCGTAAATCCTCATGATAAAGAGATGCTAGCTGGTGTGCTTTAACACGCCTTCATTTACCAACAGTGCAGCTAACAGACAAGATTAAATGCTAGTGCAGATGCTAATGCTATCATGTCATGTGGTAAAACCTATGAATCAGATTTTTTTGATCTTTAGGCCACTATCTGATCTGGCTGAGGTATTATGGTCAAAATTAAAGGTAGATAACGTAAAGGTCAGGATGACTTAATGGATTGACTATGCCGAATTATCTATCTGTCTATCTATCTATTAGTGATGTCACAAGATGGCGCCAAACAGTAATCTTTATTGATCTTTATTGGCGCGGAGCGATTTTACTCGTACAAGTAGTACCGGCTATGCGTTATTACTTTGGAGCGGTTATTATTTGAAAAGAACGAACCTGCAAATGTCTCAACTGACCAATCAGAATCAAGCATTCCAGAGAGCCGTGTATAAATATTTATATTATGTAGAGTGCGTCATATACAAAGTGCTTTGGTTTGTGTTTATTAACCCTTTAGTTTCATTTCATCATGCAGCTATTCCTGTTAAAAAACATTTTATTTAAGTATTTTCATTTTCACCATGACCCATAACATGGGTTTATTTTTTGTACCTTTTGGTCAGTGTTCTCTGTCTTCTATTATATCCATAAACATTAACAGAAACCTGCTGATATATTATAGTACATTGCTAGTCTGTCATCCTCTGGCACACAACAAAAATTCAATTTTGTGCTGATTTGTATATTGATGGAACCTATTGATGTAAAGAAATACAGCAACAATAAGTGTATTTCTTTGAGTGTTTGAGCACCTGACCTTCCTGGTGCTTATATTTCATATCAGTGATGTACAATGCATGGTTTTCTTCTGATCTACAGTAGATATTTTTTTGGAGGCCAACCCAGAAGTTGGCGAGACATTGGTTTCCTCGCAAAAAAGGCCAGTGATTTTTCCAACAGAATTTGGATTATCGTAAAAATAAGCTCTGTGTTTAACAGAGGACATTTCACAAGACTTTTTTAAGATGGCAAATACATTTTTGGTGTCCCCAGAGTACATACTGTATGTTGCGTTTTAGCTCAAAACACCATAAAGAAAATGTATTATAGCTAAAATGTGCCATTATGGGTGTGTCCTTTTAAATGCAAATGAATTGATCTCTGCACTAAAAGGCAGTGCTGTGGTTTTACACTGCAGATTAAGGGGCGGAATTATCCCCTTCTGACATCACAAGGGGAGGCACCTTTCAATGACCTATTTTTTCACATGCTTGCAGAGAATGGTTTACTGAAACTTAGTTACTGGGTTGATCTTTTTCATATTTTCTAGGTTAATAGAAGCACTGGCAACCCAATTAGAGCACTTAAACATGGACAAAGTCAAACTTTCATGTCCCCTTTAAACACAAAGCTTGTTTTTTGCACTAATCCAAAAGTCTATGGGAAAATTTTAATGGGCTTTACAGCGAAGGAACCAGTATCCTGTTAAATTTTGGGTTGGCCTACAAAAATACGTCATCCCTGCGGCACTCTATACCTGCCATTCAAAAGTAATCTGTGAAGTTTGGATATAAACATTAAATTTAGATCGGCTGACAGGTATGCATTATTTAAAAATAACCGTGAGACATTTTTCTGTATCCCTGAAATTTCAAAGCTATTTCTACCTGCGCTACAGCAAATAGCATACGACACATTCCTGCATCAAACCCCTTATCTATCCACCACACAATGATCATGGAGCAATATCTACTTTCTTTTTCATTAAAGATGCATTTAACTCGGATCACAGATAGTTTCTAAGCATCAGGTTCTTTTTTTTAGTTTTTAATGTCGTTCCCTATTGTCAGGTAAGATGAAATCATGTTTTATTTAGCTCGACTGGTAGCACATGGTGAATCCTAGTGCACTGAACCATGTTTAATGTACCATAAGTTGCTTTGTATAAAAGTTTCAATCTAATGAATAATGCACAGTACATTCTCAGAAAAAGGTAGAAGAAGGTGCAAAAGTTGTCACTGGGCCGGTACCTTTTCAAAAAGTACACGTTTGTACCTAAAAGGTTCATATTGGTCCCTCAAAGGTACATATATGTACATTACCAAAAAAGTACATATTAAGGGAGCACGGATGTTTTTTTCGTGTCACTCCCACGTATTTTTCGTGTCATTTTATGAATTGTTTTGTCATAGTTTTTTCCTATTTTCTTACCATTGTCACTTGGGGTTAAGAAAAGACATCGGTGCTCCCGACACGGAAAAAATATGAATTTCGTGACATGGACACAAATAAAGTGATCAAATTTTTTCGTGACTATAACACGTATTTCCATGAGATCATGTTGCGCATTGCGTTAGCAGCACAAAGATCATAGGTTTGATTTCCTGTAATTGCATATTTATAACAAAGCACTTTAATTAGTCACGTTGGATAAATGTCTGCCAAATAATGAACATAATCACTTATGTAAAATTCAAAATATAGACAAATTGAACAGAATTGTGACCAATCTGTAAAAAAACCGGTCTAAATATGTTTTAATGATTTACTATTTTCTATATAAATCATAATGTAAAGAACATTCTGTGAAAATATAACCTTGATATCTTTAATATTGTCTGTGTAAGGTCATCTCAAAGATTGAAATCAATGTGAAACCAGTGATAAAAATCAAACATTTGATGCTCCAAATCTCATAATTAGATTATGAGACTTTAGCCTGGGTTTAACAGACAGGGTCATGCAATACATCTTCTTATGTCAGTTACCAAGCAATCTAACAGCTGTCATCATCAAAATTGAACTGACCTTAAGGAAAAACATCTACAGGGAGAGAGTAGCCGTGGAATGGCCGACCATCTGTCACAGAGCCGGATAACTGATGTCGCCTATGAACGATGAGAAAAACAAGAGAACCCTTGTGTTAATGGAAATGGCATTCACTTTAAAGTTATTAGTAAGGATGGCACAGAAACAGAGGACACTGATCTCAGACAATGAAAATATCAATACTGTAAGCAGTCGATATGGATTTCTGGCAGTCTGTACTCCCACTACTAAGACTTTGAAAAGGTAAGGAAATGAAAATATTGAAAAATTAAAGTCAAAGACACAGCTTTGCTGCCATTGGTACAGTATTCCATATACAGCGGATTTCTTTTGTGGAATATTCTTCATAGGCTTGGATATTTGTCATACAGTAGCCTATAATCAAATATAGTCACATGACATTGTGTCATATTAAAGCAATATAATGGCCATGGATTATAAGACAGATCATAAAAACAGATTTTAAGTTAAAAAAGTAAGTAAAATGATTTAACCTTGTTACAAACAGAAAACCTTTCCGTCTCATGTCAGACGTACCGCGTCAAATCAAGATACAGTAGTGAGGCATGTGACACAAAGGCTGGAAAAGAAAACTATTAAACTATTTGTCATCCTCAACTGTACTGAAGTCTGTTTCCTTCATTTGCAGTATACATTTCATTTCTCTCCCCTCAGGTAGACTACCGGTGACTATTTCATGACGCGTTCCTTCATTCTTTATATCCATTAGTCGCTCTGTTATGCCACCCGGCAACCCTCAAGCTTTCACTGTCAATCCCAAAAATGTCAGAGGGAAAAATGGTCTGACCTTGTTTTTCTTCAAGATCCAAAACATCAGTCTGTCTTCGCCGAACACACTAAATGAACATCAATCATTAAGAAACGTAAACATAATGAACGTTACCTAAATGCTTGTGACTGTGTGTACACGTGTGGCTGTGCATATTTTAAAAATGAATGAGTGAATTATCAGGATTTATGTAAAATATATATTTTTTTCCCTGAAAATAACCATAATTTTATATTGGTTACTTGTCTGACCACTTCTCATACTAAATGCAGGATTAGCGCTGAACAAAAATGAATCTGGGGTCCCTGCTGTTCTTTTTTATTATTCAACAGTTAACACTTCAGTCAATGGTAAAAGTGAGATCTTAAGACAAAGAATTAAAAACAATGTCTAAATGAATGTCTTTGCACCAGAAAAAAAATCATCTCTCATTAATTAAAATCAACACTTGTTAAAGATATAATACTGACAGTAATGAAGCAATTTAAGATAATTAGAGATAGTGTGTGAGTTCAAAGAAGGTTATTATATTACAGCCTAAGTAGAATTAAACTGTCAAACAAACAAAAAATGCAACTCATACTTTTACTAAGAATAAATATTTTACTCATAAAATTGTGTTTGGAAAAGATGAAGCTTTTGGTACCTATTTTATATCAAGCCGTAAACAACAGTTGTTTGGCCAATTTAATGGCATTATGGAGAAAATAAGACACAATTAGAAGTTTACTGAGAGAAAACTGGTTTATTATTTGTCAGTTGTAGTAATGCAAGTAAGGCCCTGTTTACACGAGAACACTCGAGGGTGAAAACGATTAATATTTTATCCGATGTGCCTTTCGTTTACACGGCCAATGGCGTTTTTGTGGCTTAAAAACGCAAAAAAGCGAAACCACCCTCCAGAGTTGAAATCTTAAAAAACGCTCTACCGTCGCGTTCCCGTCTAAAGGGTAAAAATGCAGTCTGCTCACGGTGGCACTCGTCGCATATGCGTTTACGTCACAGGCATGTGCCAGTTCAGGAAAATAACAACAAACATGTTGGCTTATTTCCATATGTCGGACCTTCAAGTTGCCATAGCAGCTCTGATAAATATACAAGAGTCTTTCCAGCGGGTGTGTATTAATTACCTCTATGAAATTGTTGACGCGCCAATTTGTTTGAGGCAAACCAGATGGCTTTGGACGAGACATGGGAGAACAAGGAAGAAGGTTGTATGCAGGCGCGTGGACTTGGTGTTGTTGTGTGTCAGTGCTTCACATTGCCACCTAGCCGCCTGGAGTGCATACTACATCGAATATCACACACTTTTGCGTCACCATATGCACGCAGATTCCCCCCCAAAACGCTCGTATAAAGGTGCAATAAAAAGTGATAATGCAACGCCACATTTGCGTTTTCTCTTCAGATCGTTTCCTTGTAAACGCAACCAAAAGGTACATTCACATTATAGGCAACTAGCAGTAGCAGAGCGACGCAATCTCATTGATTTCAATGGAAACTCGGCGGCATGCGGCGACAACAGCGACATTGTCCGTTGACTGCTGGATGGGCTTGTCCAGTCAATCATCAAAGTTGACATTTTTTTAACTTTATGCAAATTATGAGCGACATTCGGGAGCGACTACCAATGAGAACAAAGCAGTGGAGTTCACGTCATCCGCATCTCGTCAGTTACTGGAGCGGACGTTACTCATTTGTTTATGACAACAAGATATAGAAACGCCTCTTTTGAAAGAGACGAGCGACACACAGCGACAAAGTCGCTTATAATGTGAATGTACCTTGAGACATAAATATTTGCTTTATAAACACATGTATCAGGCAATTACACCAAGCATTTAATAATTAAAGGGATAGTTTACCCAGGGTTTCCCGCAGAAAATTTGTTAGTTGAGGTGGTAGGGTTGGGCAGGTGGTATTGGGGCCAAGGGCGGGGCAATCAAAGGGGCGTCATAATGAAAATTAAAATATTTTAATAAAATAAATAAATAAAACATTTATTTTTAAAACACTCAAATAAAACTTCATTTTGAAGAAACTATGACAAAAAATGAACACATACTAGATTATTAAAGAATTTTAATATTTTTAACAGATACCTCTAATGGGAATAGCTGCGTTATGAAGTGAAACTAAAGGGTTAATAAACACAAACTAAAGCAGATTTTGTAGATCGACAGACAGTTACGGTCCGGACCACGTCTTTCTCATTTCGGCCGTGTGGCGCACGTCCCCGCATGCGGTGTGATGCGCGTACACGCTGTTCTCCGAGATGAACTTGACGGCCTTTTTGGACAAGTTAGTTAAGGCGGTAGGGTTTCCAAGCTTAGGCGGGCCACCTAAACTGAAATATGCTGCGGGAAACCCTGGTTTTCCAATAATGAAGTTCTGTCATGAATTACTCATCCTCAAGTCGTTCCACACCTTTAAAGGTCCCATACTTCCTGTGTTTTTGAAACTTTGATTACGTTTACAGTACGCCACATAACATGTGTTTATGTTTGACATGAAAAAAATTTTTTTTTTACACAATTTTCACTGTTCTAAAAACGGGCTGATGTCTTCCTTGTTCTATGAAGTCCCTCCTTCAGAAATTCATAACGAGTTCTGATTGTGTAGTTTGTTTAGTGTGTTGTTATTCGACAGCAGCTTAGCTTAGCAGAGCAGTTTGAGCCAAAACTGGTGACTGACGTATTCCTATGGGCGAGGTTTAGTCAGAAACTCTTAAATTGACATAATTTAACCGGGAAGTAGAGGGCTGTAGTCTAAACTGGCCGTTTGCTGTAGGCTTTGAAAGTGTGTTTTTATTAAAGAAAACATATCGCATGGCAGTGAACTTTAAGCTTTATCATTTTGCAGGTATTATTTATGCTATTATAGCAACATTACACACTAACTAACGTTTGAAAAATGGGATCAGGAAAAATGTAACCTCTCCAGACAGCAAATAAAAAAATGAATTAAATTTTGCTTTTTGATTTATTGCACACATAAAATATTCTCATTGCTTCATAAAATTAAGTTTGAACCACTAGTCACATGGACTTATTTTAACAATGTACTACCTTTTTAGGCCTTGAAAGTGGTAGTTTTCTGTCTATGGATCTCAGAAAGCATTTGGATTTCATCAAAAATATCTAAATGTGAGTTTAGAAGTCCACAAGTTAAATAGGTGTATGAGTTCCATAAAACATGTTTCAAAATTTTTTGCTCGAAATAGCTTGTAGGAAAAGATTGTTTCTCTAGTAGACTCTGTTTCAGTGCATTTCAGATTGTGCCGTTTTGAGCTGGTCATTAGATATTTATGAGCTGCTGCTCCTTTGATCACGCCCCACTACTAACGTCATGTGCGCGTGCTCAGTGGTATCGTGAGCAGTACAGACCATACTGTGTTATTTTTATATATTATTTTTAATGGTTTATGTTGCCAACAGACAAATCAAGCATAAAAGTATCACTAATAAGTACATTCCAGGAGAAGAAACTCATGACACATAATGCTTCCAGAGTAAATTGTGATGTAGCAGTTTCAACAATACACTCGTTTCCCCTGGACAATGCTAACATATTCCGATTATGAAACATTTTCAAACGCATTTTTTTTCGCAAATGACAGAAATTTAGACCCGGCGGGGGATGTATACTCCTTGTGGACCGCGTGCTAATTGCTAGAAGCTAGCGGGAGGTCCGGACCGTATCTTGGGAAAGTGATAAGAGAATCGGGGGTACGTTAGCCTCGTCAGAAAAGCCAGGTCGGTAAGGCCCGGTCTCGGTTAGTTTGTCAAAACTATTACTTAGTTCATGTAGAATTGTAAGATAAAGACATTAATTTTTTTTTACTTTCGAAACCACGCAGCAAACTATCTAGCCTGCAAAAAATATCTATATAGCCTACTGTCTAAAAACAATAATATTAACATTACTATACATTAAAAAGGTATAATTTACGGGATTAGCATCAATGTATGGTCTCTGTTTTCAGATACAGATGCTCTAGCATCATAAATGTAGTATTTTGTGACAGGAGATGACAACATGCAAAATATAACGTGACTTCTTACCTTTTGTGTTGATATAACGATCGCGAATCGAATCCAGTCTGTTTCAGATGTGTGAATAATCCATGAAAGTCCAATAAATAACATCCAATGACCATTTTTGTCCACAAATGCGTATATTTCCGTGAAATATAGATACATTGTCTGTTGTTTACATCAGATTTCGCATGAACGTCTCGTAATAGTATAATATCGCCTACAATCTGAGGACTATTTGCGTCGTAACACACTGTATATGAGATTACACTTTAGGTTCCAATAAACACGCGTTAAAACTTTGTTTTTAAAAGTAGGCAGGAGTATAATCCATAATATCCAAATAGCGCTGTTATTTCCGTGAGACATGATAACAGCATAGAGGATATCAGCGAAGTAACTGCTCTCTAGCTACCTGCTGGGTGGAGACCTGCGAGTGGGGTGGTGGGCAGGAAAATTCAAACGGAATGTGACGACAAGGCTAGTTACGTCACAACCGCGCTGAGTTTGAAATGGTGCAATCTGAGACTCAATGCAGAAGACATTCAGAAACCTGTATCTTACTCAAAACAGCATGGATGGATTTTTTTCCAAGTTTGTATGCGTGTGGGAGCATCAGAGACACAAATTAACACCCCAAAACCCAGATAATATGGGCACTTTAATATAAAATGTAGGATGTAGCAGCCTAGCAGTACAGTTTACACAAGGACAGTTCAAATCACAACCTAACATAGTCTATACACCATATATAACCAAGCAGAAATACAACTAAAATTAACATGCACTGATTATATTATTACAATGGGAAACATTATGTTACATCCTTGACTGTTTTCCTGCCCATCTTTCCTATTTATCCCCAATCAAACTGAAATTCCCATCATCCTCTTCACTCCCTTACCTGAACTGTGTTCCTGCCATCCATTACTGTATGTTCATCATCTTTAATGTATATTTATACTCTGTTGTTTGCCATAGTCTTTGTCCGTTATTGTCTATTGTTGCTTTATGTTAGTTAGTATCTTAATCATTGTCTTTCTTTGAATAAACCTGTATATATCTCTCCTCTCAGCCTTCATCCTCCACCAACCACCCGTAACACATTCATGGCACTGACATAAAAGGCTAGGTAGATGAATTCTTGGATTTCCAGTTTAAGGTGTGACTCGATTGGACTTTTGCAAAGTTTAAGCTTTTGAAAGTTGCATTTAAAAAGGCTCAAAAATTTAAGAGGGCACATACTTCCATTTGAATGGTCATGATGCTTCTAGCTATAGTCTGTCATACAGCTCAAAAAATAAATGAAATCCTGCAGGTACAGAGACGGAAATCAGAAATAGAGAGGAAAAAATGAAACGGTGGTGATTGAGTGCGATAAATGGTAAGGAGATGATAGGAGGAGGAGGAGGGTTGTAGGGGGGTGAGCGAGATCTGGGAGCAGATCATTAGAGGCTCGGATGACTGTGCTGAGAGCCATATAATAGACAATATGAGGGTGAGAAAGACACTTTCAGACCAAAATGTCAAACAACTTCAGTCGTCAAGCTCAAAAAGCAGCACTGTTAAATGTCACATTGACCTAAACTTTAAAAAAGAAAAGAAAAAAATTAACAATTAAGTAAAAACATACAATAGGGACCTTTTGGGCCTGGTTAATACCCACAGGTCCTTATCTATAGTATGTGAAGTTTTCAAGTGCACACAATATGAACAAGACACAACAAATATTTAACACTACACAAACATTAAAGGAAATTCACACAGAGATTTTAATGGAGGCTTTGTTGATGTTGAAAGAGAACGGCCAAGGGCTAAAACCATTTTGTTGTCTCGCCTTTAATTTTTCATCGGTTGAATCTTTGATGTTGCAAAAAAATATAATTGCCAATGCTGTATTCTCTGCTTTCAAGCCCATTCCTAACCCCTTTTCATTCGTGTCGTATGATTAAGTAACTCATTGCATAAATAAATCATATCAAAGTAACATTTAAATCAACCAAAGCTCTTTTAAACACTCAGAAAAGCTTCCCAGCAGAGTTCCCATGTCTTAAGCATACCGGCACACGGGGATATTTTCAGTGATTACAGACATTAAGGATGTTAGTATTACCCGCCAAACTGGGTCAGGAAGCATTCGGGTCTAATGCATGACTGTGTGCTTCCGAGTGAGGAAAAAACAGTTTTTTTTCTATAATACATAATGGGCTGTTTTCATATTCAGGTCAGTATGTGGCGAATACACATCAATAATATGTGGAGATGGATGCTGCAAGTTGTTCCTATTAGCTCTGCATATGAAACAACATACGATTTAATTTTTAATTCATTGCAGGGTGTTTAGGCAATCTTTAAAAGATGGAGCCACATCAAGACAAACATACAGTAAGAAAAACAAAATAAGATACAGTGATGGTATCATATATTAACCCTATTATTCAAAAAGGAATTTGGATTACATTTGTTTTAATGACCCCCAGGCTTGAATAAACCATTATCAAATTAAAGCACATTTAGGCCCAATTCCATTTCTACCTCATACCCCTACACTTTCCCCTTCCCTACAAAAGGTGATGTGAAAGGAAATGTTAAGGTGCATTCACACCAGCCATGGTAGAGGCGGCAAAAACGTGCTATTTGCGAGTAGTTGGACGCTTGAACATTTAAGTTTATTCGCTTTATTTGCGCATGAAAGCCACGCATGAAATTGTAGTCATTCGAGACATACACATGGAAATTTGTGTCATGGGAGGGGCTTTAGCGACTCCACTGAGACTCCGCTCGCTTCCTGTTATCACGTCACTACTACAGCAATGTCCTGATTGGTTAATGCGGCACGAAAATCCGTTAAAGTTCAGATAAAGTAATTGCGTCTTTGCATTGACTAAACATGTAAATCACTCGCGCTTGCCCCTCTACCGTGTCTCTACATTAGCTCGTCCATGTGGTAGTTCTTCGTTTTTTACGTTCTGACAAAAAGCGGAAACACAAGCTGCCGAGCAACTTATTTAACCACATATGTATAATTTTTTCTGCGTCCGGCTACGTGCGGATGGCCGTATTCGCTATAAAGCGCTGTTGTACGCATACTGTGCGCGCACTTTCTGCACGGTCTCAAATTTTGGGCCACACACAGACGACAGCGAACATACAGTGTGTCATACGGACGGCACACGTACGCAAACATCCCTCGAATAATCTGCATGCTGTCTGTCTGCATCTACCAGAACACAACAAACAACCCAAAAGTAGTCCACAATGGACAGGTACTCTACAGGGATGCCTTATGATGAATCATCCAAGCGTTACAAATGTTAATCTACCTCAAAGTTTGCCTAAATTGTTCTACATTTACACTGCACAGATTTTGTACAATTTTATTTAACGAGTTTATTTAACACCAATTTAATGTTTATGTAAGATATATAAATAATTTTGTACTGCAGAACTAATATTGTATATTGTCTGCCTTAATATCGGTATGATGACAAAATTTCCAAAAACCCCAAAGCTCAACATTTATCACATGGCTAGACAGAGCAGACATTCCCATTTACAGAGATACCTCAATTGTAAAAATCTGTTGAGGATTGAGAAATGATTATGACATTTTTAATATTAGAAATCAGAGGATAAAGTTATATATGGATGTCAATGGAAGGTGTGTGACCGAATATGCTGCTTATTCACATTTTTTTTGCTTGTAACTTTTTCATTTCATCAGATATTTGCATGACATTTTAACAGACAGGAGAATTTTGTTAGTTCTTTCAAATGAAATCATGAACATTTACTGTTTTAGTTGGAATTAGTTTGTCATATTCAGACTCAGACCCATGGTTTTTAGAACGATGCCTGCAGTTCTGATGTTCTGACAGAAAAACACCTCAGGAATGAAAGCTCAAAATATTAAACGCTTCCGGTGGTTCTTCTTTAAGTATTTAGTAAAAAAAAATAAAAATACAACCATGCGGCAAGAAGTGGATATTGCATGACCCGCATTTTAAAGTAATAAGCTGGATGAAATGTTTCGCGCCAAAATTCTAAGTGTGCGCCCGCGATGTCAGCATTGCTACTTAATAAATTGTGAAAATAAAACATACAGTGGTTAAAACATTTTCAACTTGTCATTTTTTTTAAAAAGCCTAATAAAATGAAACAATAATTATAGCTATCGATGATATACATTTTAGCTCTAACTCCCAGCCCAATTAGGCGGCAATGTAGTAAACATTGCATCTACTGTACTTTGAAATAGGACGTATGATGTCATATGACGGTGTTCTGTATTAGTAGTGTCCCATTGCTTAGACTTAGGGGAATATTTTTAACCCTTCCCCTTTTCACTCTGTTTCAAGGGGCAAGGGAAAGTGTTAAGGGGTAGGCATAGGGATATAAAATAGAATTGGAATTGGGCCTTAAAGGTGCAATCAGGGAGTTTTAGCGCCTGTTACTTAAACTTAATCATTGAAAACTTTACTTAAAAGAATACCAATAAGGTTTCAGAACATGATGATTGGATTCAATAATTAGGGGAGAACTGGGGCGAAAGTAACGCTGGACGATAGTAACAAAGCAATTATTCTAATTTGATATAATTTTATTTTCATAGTGTTCAAACTGTTGAAAAATGTTTTATTCTCAACTATTTAAATTTGCACTGTTGGTTACTTTTTAAACATTTGATAAAACTGAGATTTAAAATTAAAATGTAATTTTAATATTTTTATCAAAGATAAATGAAAAAATATGTTTGCAGTTACATATTAACGAGGTCATAGTCATGTATATTTAATAAAAACACGTGTAACACAAAAATGTATCTTGTTTTGTTGTGTTACTTTTGACCCACTTGTGTGTTACTTTCGTCCCTGCAGGTGCAGTCGAAAGTAAAAATTCACTTCTTATGTTTAAAGTGAAATTATACTGAAGTCATTTTACATTTTTTCAGAATTCCACTTGGTATTTATAGACCACACTTGTGAGTTACTGACCACAGCAAAAATACATCTCTGTCTACAACATTATCTTTTAAAATTATGTTTTCTGAAAAATTTTACTTTCGCCCCTGCTCTCCCCTACTTTATTATTTTCCATATTTGTTTTGTTGTAGTCTAGTGGTTAGAGAGTCACGCTTGTAACCCAAGAGTTGCCAGTTTGAGTCTCAAGGCCGCCAGGTTGCGACTGTGGTGCCCTTGAGCAAGGTACCTTAACCCTAATTGCTTCCCAGGCAATGGGATAGATGCCCACTGCTCCGTTTTTTCGTTTTTACTTCTATTATAGTGTTCAATAGACCATGGTAACATATGGTAAAACCACAGTTCTTACGGACACACAATCATGATAGTGAATGAGTACCACAGTCATACACCATGGTATTAAAAAAATACTATATTTAAAATGCCACAATATTACCATGGTACATGTAGAAAAATAATGGTACACCATAACTAAAAACTCATGGTAAGAACACACAAGTTTTGGGTACTTTTGTTAGTAAAAACCCAGAAGTAGCGAGACAGCAGAACTCTATGTATGTCTTATTTAACATTCCAAACTGCATTGTGTCTGTCATTGAATATGCTGTCTCAGCTTTCCGGTAGAAGCAGAGGTTGTACACGCGCAGGTCAAAAGAAACAACCTCACACGTGTCCAAGTCCATTTCTTCTATACAGACTCGATGGAACCATGACTTTCGTTCATCCCCCATTTTCAAACCTCTTTTATTTGCATGAAATGTGAGCTGTTCAGGTGCACGCTAGCACAAACCACTGTAACGCTGGATTAATATTTAACGACACTGTGGTCTGGTATCGATCATGTGACTTGGTGGACAGACACGGGCTCTCACAAAAGGTGCAAATGTTACAAGAACATCATCAAAATAAATGAGTGCAAATGCAGACATCGGCCCAAAGCAAATTAAATAGCTTGGTGCATTTTAGCTGCTATTTTAAGATATATTTCTTTCAAATGTAGTGAAAGTAACAAGTTTCCAGAAAAATGATACTCAAGTGAAGTACAGATGCTCAAAAAGTGTACTTAAGTACAGTACTACTCGCGTCAATGTACTTTGTTAGTCCACCTGGATGGATGGATTGATGAAGTGTGTGTGTGTGTGTGTGTGTGTGTGTGTGTGTGTGTGTGTGTGTGTGTGTGTGTGTGTGTGTGTGTGTGTGTGTGTGTGTGTGTGTGTGTGTGTGTGTGTGTGTGCGTTCAGATCAGTGAGTGGATGTCTCCTGCTTTTCATCAGACATTCAATCAGCGCTCATTACAGAGTCTTTTGAAGCATGCGCTCAGTGTATGATGTTGTTTTTAATGAGGACACGCGCACACACATACACTCTCTACCTACAAGTACCCTTTACTGCAAGTAAAATCTGCAATAACAGACACACAAACTGTCCATACTTTTAAACAAAGAGCATACATGTGAGTGTTTATGAGAGCTACAGTACAAAACTGAAAGAAAGATCAGAGTAAGCTCATCGCTTTGGTTCAAGGTAAGGGATTTCAGCAGTGTTTTGTGATTTGTGTTTATTTAATGTGCTGTTTTTGTGTGATGGTGGTGGCGTTTGGCTGAAAGAGCAGGAACAGGAAATAGTGCAGATGGTGCTGACTGACTCTGGCACTGCGGAGAGCAATCATGCTGATCAGCGCTAGTGGCAGAAACACAGCCGTGTGCGCACACACACAAGCAATGCTGAGAATAAGACTACGGTGACGTTAACACCGGTTGTTTATAACTTGCATTAATGAAACTTTGCCCCCTAGTGGTGAGGACTGGACATAATCATCATCTTGTTTGAAGCCAAAAGTTGTCTGTGGCCCAAGTTTTTGAACAACACTGATGCTTTACATCCCAAATGCATAGTATCTGTGTTACATAAAGTGTAAAATAAAGGTTAGTTGGTCTAATTATTTTGAATATCAGAAAGCAAGGGAAGCTGAATTTTATTTTATAAAAAAAAATGCATACTATTTTCGTATGTTAAAGGGATACTCCACTTTTTTAAAAAATATTCTAATTTTCCTGTTAAACATTAGATTTTTACAGTTTTACAATCTCCGAGTCTGGCTGTACCACTTTTAGCATAGCTTGGTGATAAAATAGTGCAATGACATTACGCACTGCCCAAAAATAGTCCCCTGCTATTGAAAGTAACTAAGGGGACTATTTTCAGCTGCTGCGTAATATATCATTGCGCCTCCTGCAGCCATGTTACAGAAGCAAAGTCCTTGATTATTATGCCAGAATGAGAGTATAGTTCCTAGCCATATCGGCCTAGAAAATCGCAACTTTTCATTTTCCGTCGGTCTTAGTACACGATGTAACTATAGAGAGTCAAGTTTTAAAAAGGGCAAAATATCGAAACAATTTGGTCATTTTTGAGCGCGATGCTAAAGGGTCTAATCAGATTCAATAGATTGTGCTAAGCTATGCTAAAAGTGGTAGCGCCAGACCGGAGATCGCCTGAATGGATTCCAAAACTGAAAAAATCTTTGTTTAACTCTATGGGAGCTGGTAAATGAACCTATTTTTAAAAAGTGTTTGTGTCCCTTTAACACCATAGCTGGAAGTGCATTGCGTTAGCAGTAAGAAAGATCATGAGTTTGATTCCCAGGTAACACGCACACTGATAAAACATATAGCTGGAATGCATTGACCCTGTCCCAAATCGCACACTCCGGACTTGTGGACTTCCTCAGACTTTGATGACATCATTGTAGTGCATACCTTAGGGACCCTTGACGCGAGTCCTTGAGGGCGCACCAAAGTCATATTTTCGGACATACTCGAGTGTCATGCCGGAAATAGGAACAAAATATCAAGGGTGGAAGGGGGGCGCTGATGAGGGTAAAAATTACAGATGGGACACCCTATGGACTCGTAGACTAAGCAAGCATGCGCAATTTGGGACAGGGCCATTGTAAGTCACTTTGGATAAAAGTATCTTCCAAATGCATAAATGCAAATGTAGTCCATAAACTATTTGATGTTCTTTATTTTGCATTTTCTAATGGCCAAAAAGGCAAAAATATTTTTGTGTAAAATTGTGTTGCAATCTTTTTATTACAAGTATGCTTTCTCATCACGACTGAAGTACAATTAGTGAATATCATAGAAGTATGCAAATGGAATGCAATCTACCACTATCTGAGAGGGTTCTCTTTCTTTCTCGCTCTCTATCTCATACACGCACACGCAAACCATACTTTTTTGATACAGCTTAATACAGTCTGTAAATCAAAAGTGAATGATTTTGCTGGTTGCATTGTTTTTATATGCAGTAGGGCTGGGCTAGTCAACTGGTGGCCCGCCAGTCATCTTTGTCTGATTTAAAATCAGTGTGGTTCCTTTTACCTTTCCAATGCACATGACAAATGAAGGCTGATAGAAACGGAAGGAGAGTCAAAAAGGGGCAGCGTGTGGTGCCAACCATCTGTGTGTGCGTAATTTTCGGATCCAATCTAAGCTTTGGGTGCACAAAAACAAACTAGTGTGACTACACTACATGTGACATGCCGAGTGGAAGTAATGTATTTCAGTGTGTTCCAATCAAAACACAAGGGAAAATCCTTAATACTTGATTCCTTTAAAAGTTATTGATTACTAATAAGTCAATTATTAACTATAAATATATTTATCTTGATGACTCTACGATTAAGATTTACGATTAAACTGAAATTTCATTACGACTGCCACTATGGGGCGAAATCTGACAGTCGCATCCGAATGTAGTGTACAATGGAAAGGCGGTTTAGCCTATATGTCTTTAACTTATTAAAAACGAAAACATGAAGTGCAATTTTAGTCATTAGGAGAAGACTGGCTATATGTTGTGAATACTTGAAATATGATAATTTATAAAAGTTAAACAATTAAAAAACAAAAGAAGTTTAAGAGCTCTGCATTACAGTTAGTGCTATACAAAAATACATGTGTTGATTATTTACACTTACATTTTTTTTGTGCAGTGTTCATAATTGAACAATTAACATTTGGCTTTTGCAATGTTAAACTGCATTTGCTTTTAAAATACAAAAAAAGAAAAGAAAATATGAGTTTTCAGTAATTAAAAGGCAAAATACTGGATACAAGATCTGTGCATCTTTTTTTGAAAATGCATGCATGTAAAAACAACATAAGTTATAACATATATAATAATCATATATACCGTAAATTGGTAAAGGTCAAAAATATACAAAAGGTAAAAATAGGGGTAAAAGTTTGGTCAGCATCATATTATTTTTTTTTTAAATCTGACTCTAAATGAAGAGTAGTTGAAGACCCCTGCTGTAGGGTCAGAAAGTTTCACATTGATTTGCCCTTGTGTATGTGTGTGTGTCTCCAGGACCCAAGCCACCGACATTTATGAGGTATGGCAAGGTGAGAGAAAAACATCTGGTGTTAGTAAAACTGGCTGAAAAAGCACTGGTCACAAGCCATGACCACTTAAAACCAGAACACACACACTCCCAAAAACTGTCAGACGTCTGGCCTGCTTGCAAAACCACTGGTGAGATGTCAGAATCACTTACGATATCCCGACTCTTACAAAGGTGTGAGTTCTTGCTCACTTTGGCATAAACCCACACACATGCACATCCACAGAGAAAGTTCAGTCTGCATCATGGTCCAAACAAGCCTTCAACAAGACTCACACCTTCAAACTCGCTCTTCAGATTCAGAAACAAACTGCCTGGTTGTCTGCTCTGGGACTGTCTCAGCAGGTGAGAAGAGCTTCTGAAAGCTATAGAAAGTTCAACATCTCACATACTGTCTGCACACTGCCAGATGAGAAACACCATTTGCATGTGACAAGACCCATGGCCAGACGTCCACTAGACTCAACTCTGGACTTCATTTTAACCCATTGCATCCAGCGAAAAGAGATGGCACAGCACATGAAAATTTAAAATACTGAAAAAATCCAAAATATGAAAATTCCTTCATTTGCCATCCCAGATGCACAACCTATCAAACTCAACATTATAGACTTTCTGCCATAATGAAATTTACTGTTTTGGACTGTATGTTTTATGGATACAGGACATTTGACTGCCAAATGTGACCCTGGACCACAAAATCAGTCATAAAGGTCCATTTTTTGAAATTGTGATTTATACATCAACTGGATAAATAGGCTTTCCATTGATGTATTTGTTAGGATATGACAAGATTTAGCTGAGATCCTATCTAGAATCTGAGGGTGCAAAAAAATCTAAATATTGAGAAAACCATTATTAAAGTTGTCCAAGTGAAGCTCTTAGCAACACATATTACTAATAATACATTTTTTATATGAAGAGTTTGGTTCCAAAACGCAATAAATCCATTTTGATTAATTTCGGTAAAAACGTGTTTTCTATACCAAGAAAGTGACAAGATGAAAAACACTATTTCTGTTACACACTTTCACATAGCATGTTTAGGCTACAATAAAATAAAAAAAATCAAATCCATAATTTGATTTTCAAAGATTTATTATAAAAACTGATAATTTTTTCTGCAAAATGCAATAAATTAATCTGTTTTTTTCTTTCAAAATGCTATAAATCACTTGAATCAATATTTAAATGTGCATTAATCTTTGCCATGTTATATTCACTTAGTTGACTAGTTGTATACACTGATAAAAAATAAACATTAACTCTTTCACCGCCAGCGTTTAAAAAAAAAGTTTTTCATGATTTTCGCCAAAGTTTAATGAAAATGTTCTTCTTTAAATATATAAACATACAATATACCAAATGAAAGAACAGACCCTCTGCTTTCAAAAAAAAAAAAAAAAACGTTTCATCCTACCTTCAGTGGTTCTTTTGTAATCAGCTTTTGAATAATGGTAGGTTTCTGCAAAAACACCATATTTTGAGCAAAAAGCAGAGATAATTCCATTTTTGTGACGGACTTTTCATAGAGATCCCATTCAGCGCGATCTTTAAAACAGACACGGACATGCAGCTGCTTGCCATAGGGCAATACTTCCGGGTTTAAAAAGTTGCAGAAGGTGGATAATAGCAGTATTGCGGAAAGACGGAAAATCTTGTCAATGGCGGGGAAAGAGTTAATGGCATTAATCAAAACACTTTGTCATATTAAGAACACAGTCATTGCAGCTGTCATCATTGGGACTTCATTGCTGAACTTTTTGGACTGCGATCAGCTGTAAAATGTTTTGGTCCTGCTTGATTTTCTTTGACTTCATGTAAAATAATGGAAAGTTTTTCATAAGATCCCCTGGGGTTAATGTGTTAGCATGACAGAAGCTTTATGCTGTCTGGAGAACAAGCAACAGCTGGCATTTTTCCTTCGCCCGAGTGCCTCTAGCGTAAATTATTAGATTTTGATGACTTGTTTCTTTCCCTTCACAGAAAACCACCACAGGTTTATCAATGCCATCAAAGTATTATATTGTTTATATTGTTTGTTGATCACAAAGTACAAAGTAGATAAGGGAAACTAGCATTCCGTGTGTATTAAACACGAGGCCATTGTTGTTTACAATGCATGGGAATGGTGCGCTGTGATTTGTTGAGCGGATTTATTGCATTCGGCAGAGGAGGACTGGCGTTAGTCACATTTCAAGAAAAAAGGGAGGAAGATGACCGAATAACACGGCGTATATAATGGATTTTGCGTAAAATTAGGAATTTACTTTTTAAAGGACAAGTTCGGTATTTTAGACTTAAAGCCCTGTTTTCAGATTGTTTATGGTCAAA
The DNA here is from genome assembly GCF_030506205.2 of Paramisgurnus dabryanus. NCBI lineage: Eukaryota > Metazoa > Chordata > Actinopteri > Cypriniformes > Cobitidae > Paramisgurnus > Paramisgurnus dabryanus. Next base: position 36,297,294 of record NC_133340.1, read on the forward strand.
TAGAATGGTTTTGACTGAAATTTCGACATTTTCGGCTGCCCTGAGAATTTTCGCGTGTTTGTGTTTCAGCTCAGACCTCTACAATGGGTTTAATGGTGCACTGGAACAATCCTTCCTAAAATGCATTAAACTTTCGTTTACAAAGACTTGAAACTCACCGAGTGGTCAGGGGTGTTCACTGATATGCTCACACAAAAATCGCTGCAAAAGATGCTTTCCAACAGCTGTTTTAGCATTCGTTGTTAACTTGTGGACCTATTTCCCCAAACGCCTCACACCCGTACATTCTTCCGCTTAGAGCTTGAATAATAGACACTCCAGCCCAGGTGGTGGCGCTAATCCGCCTTTGCCAATTGCAAGAATAGAAACAAAGTTCCCGGCGCGGAGTAATACCGTACCTCACAGGACGTCTAATACAGTCAATGGAGTTGGTATAAACTACGATAAAACCTGTTGGAATGCGTCTTTTGGAGCGATTTTTGTGTGAGCATATCAGTGAACACCCCTGACCACTCGGTGAGTTTCACGTCTTTGTAAACGAAAGTTTAATGCATTTTAAGAAGGATTGTTCCAGTGCACCATTAAACCCATTGTAGAGGTCTGAGCTGAAACACAAACACGCGAAAATTCTCAGGGCAGCCGAAAATGTCGAAATTTCAGTCAAAACCGTTCTATTTGACCATAAACAATCTGAAAAGAGGGCTTTAAGTCTAAAATACCGAACTTGTCCTTTAATACTGATCTTATACAATACTGATTTTGGCAGTATTTTTTTTTAAAATGCCGTTTATCGCTTTTAAAACCAAACTTATCATATATTTACGGTATGAAATTTACTAAATGTCTTAATGGAACATGATCTTTATTTTCATATTAATATTATTTTTTTCCATATTTAAGGGCTATATTTTTTCTATATTTGGGTCCCCTGTGCTTCTATCAACCTAGAAAATGTGAAAAAGAACAACCCAGTAACTTTTGGTAAAAAAATAAAAATAAATTGGTAATTGAAAAAAAGATGATTGACATTTCGCTCCCCTTGTGATGTCAAAAGGGGATCTTACTATAATAATATCATGATTATAACTATCCAACCACGACTGCCATTTAGTGCAGAGAGAGAGAGAAAGAAAGAGAAAATAACAGCACAATTGAGTTTCATTTTTAATAACCCACCATCATGGCGATCAGTGTTTGCATTTCATCAGCTAATTTGCATTTAAAAGGACACACCCACACATTTCTGCTCACACCTACAAAGTGGCAATTTTAACATGCTATAACACATTGTCTATATGGTATTTTGAGCTAAAACTTTACATACGCACTCTGGGGACACCAAAGATTTATTTAAGTCTTGTGAAATGTCCCCTTTACTATCCTAATGATTTTTGGCTTTTAAAACCCCCCGATAATTTTGACCCATACAATGTATTGTAGGCTATTACTACATATACGCATGCTACTTATGGTTTTTTGTTGCAGGGTTAAAATAAGTTTAAAACATGATTTTATTTTAGAAATCCACAATTTTGCTTCAGAAGACATCCCACTGGATTCGTTTGGATTGTTTTAGTAATGGATGGATGTGCTTTTTAAGGCTTCACCATATTGGCTCCATAATAAGACGACAAAAAGATGCCATTTTATTTATAAAATTATTAGTTTGTGTTCAGTTGAAAAAGAGAAGCCATATACATCTAGGATGCATCACCATTCACTTTCATTATGTGAAAAAACGTTTGTGAGATGTTTTCTGCATCAAAAAGAAAGTTTTACAAGTTTAAAACGACTTGAGAGTAAATTATTTCATTTCTGGCTGAACTCTTCACCTTAGAGTTGTATTTACTTTAAATATTCATTTATCAAATGCACTTTACACTTCCTTGCCTAATGAGATAAAATGATGATGTCCGATTTAATGCGTCTGCTTTGAAACCAAGCAAAACACTCATATACTCCACACACACACATACAGTACTGTACTTATAAACTTTGATTATAACTTAGAAAGACATGCGGGGCATTGTCCAGACAGCACACCTACAGGACACACACATACAGTGCCAGACAAATATTCTCAAACTGCATGAAATGCGAACACACGGTTTACCTAAGGGTCTTTGTCTCACATACACACAGATCACTAGAGGCTGTGCAGTTCTGTAGTCAAGGGCACTGGAACAAACCCAAAGCGGCCCCCCGCGGTCATCTACAACATTTTGCATGGGGAAAAAACATCACAGACATCCCAAACTGTGTGTGAGTGTGTACCAGCATTTCCCGTTAGCAAGGAGAGGACGGTATGAATGCAAGATTGTTCAGAGTTGTGCCATCACAATGCAATTCTCTCTCTCTCTATTGAAATTATGCAGTGTTGATTATTTTAGATGTCTCAAATGGCTACTAGCATTACATATGCAAGCATCGAGTTCATTTGGCGGTACTCTGGAGCTCTGATGGAGAGCAAAGTGCTATTAATAAACTGGCCTGTGACCCGGAGGTTCACGTGCATGACAAACATCCTTTATGAGTTTATAAAGAATTTATTCGCACCCTAAGGGCGCATTTAACATCCACAAACATTCACAGCGCAGGTCAAAGGGTCAAGGAGAAAGTGGGAATAGAAAATAATTCAATCTTGTTGATCTAGTTCGGCTCCGGAAGACTGCTACAATGGAAATAAAAAGCCAGGGGAAAGTTAAAAGGGGCCATTTTAAGTAAAGAGAGTGGGTGCTTTTGTAAGGTTGTAAGTGCGTTTGTGACATCTTCACGGTTGACGGGCTATAATGTTGAAATTATAGGGATGTGCGAGATGCCGTGACTTTTGCGCGAGGTGCTTCCTGGCAAAAGCTCTAATTTAGAGTCGCAACACAATCCGAAGCTACGTAAAAGAAGAGAAAAACAACTGACTTCAGATCAACAGTGTTTCTCTCTGTCTAACCGAGCCAAGAAAAGCTGCAATTAGGTTTGCAATTAACCCGTTGTAAAATCCGGTTTATGGTTATTGCAACCCCAGACTAGCACGCTCAACACATTCAGCAATAATTAATAGTAAAATGTGCGCGATTTCATAAAGCGGACCTGAAAGCAAATCGACAGCGATGCTGATGAAAATTCATTCACGCATACATTCATCCTCCCAAATGAGACTGGCGGGGCGTCCTAATAGCAATAAATTCGACATTTCAGCCACACAATCGCTTCGTGTGCCGTGGGTGAAAGCAGACTTTTTAGACTTCCTGTAGGGCAGCGCAGGAAGAGCATGTCTAACCAACTTGCATCATTAATGAGGATAATTATCATATATTACAGAAATTAGCATAAAATTAGCAAGGCTTCAGTCCCTATGAGACGCCCAAAAGAGACACAACTTGGAGACGCTCACGAACGTGGATACACTTCACCGCTACAAAACAACAAGCGCTCCTAGCCACGGCGTTAGCGCTAGCATTAGCATTAGCATTATTATTTATGTTGTGTGGAACTCTTTTGTTTTGACAGTTTATCAGATGCAATAACATTCTCAGATTGCCCACGATATGCAAGCCCATGTAACAACGTGAATAATTTAGCAATTTCGCATTCAAATTGTACTAAATAATGAATAAGAGCAGAAAGGATTCACCTCTAACGTCTCTCCGTTTACACAAACGGGTAAATGCATTTGACGTAGTGTCTGTGGGATAGCTGCTAGTGGATCCACTCACTGCCCGAAACAAGGAAAACCGGCAGGAAGGTGAATGCTGGGTGTTATAATGACTGATAAACATTTAAAATGGCAACCATCGGCTAAAATTAGCCATGAAATGTGACATGATATCCTTCCAATGTTGCTTTTAGGTAACAACATAACAAACTTAGCTTGTTCCTCACACATGTGCCTTTAGTTATATAAATCCATTGTATGACACTTTTATAATGTTTTGTCATTTGAACTTGACAGCCCCGGTCCCCTTTCAGTTTCATTAAATGGAAAAGAGTGGGCAGGATATCAATATCCTTCAAAAAATCTGCTTTTCTGTGCTACGAAAGGAACATTTTATACAGATTTAAACTGACATTTGAATAAATGGTGTAAAGTTAATAGCATGGCAGATTTATACATAGTGTGTATTTGGCCTTCCAAATCTGAAAAGAGCTTACGTATAATGGAGGTGCACTTACTGTAGCCAGATTGTGGTTCTTGAAGGGTACATATTTGTCAAAAAACCAAGACACTACCTTGTGGAGGAAAAAACTCATTATGTACAGGAATTGAGGAGATATGTATGGTTGGCAGGGGTCAGAAGGGTGGAGGGAGGTTGAAAAATGGCTGCCTGCCCTGAGCTGGAAGCTAAGTTGAACAGGCACAGGTGTTAGGGCTACGGCCAAGAGGGAGGAGGAGAGCCGCTTCCCGAATCACTGACATACACGCTGGCACCAACTATATAGAGAGGGATCGCACGGAATTCTGGCAGGAACATCTCTTATTTTCTCACTCTAAATCTTTCTTGCTCGTGTATGTCTCTCGCCCCCCCTCTTCCTCCTGTTCTGTCTCTCCACAGCAACTCAACAATTAACCAGGCAGCATCTGGTGTTGCAGAGGTGTATTCAGTTTCTCTCGAACAAACCAGACAGTGACTCTCCACCTCTCTCTGGCAAACAGAGTGTAAATGGTATTATTTGGCAGGACTGAAGATTTTTAGCATTGCTGTTTTCAGAAAATCCTTGTTATTCGTTGGCACAGACACGACGTATTTGGAGCGGACAATTGGAGGAAGTGCTTGCCAATGTCTCACTTATGTAAGTGCAGGGTATTTCTGTAGATGTGCTTTTCCATCCTCCTTTTCTAGGTGATATTAATATGATAAACCTTTTATCTTTAGCGCTTTGCTTTTTATATGACGAATGTTGGCTAAGAGAAGGTAAAGCGATAAAAACTCAAACTATGTTAGGATCACTTCACACAGTCACATCCACACAAAAGCAAACGTCTTCGTACTAAAAGATGCTACTATGTACAGTACATCATTTTTAACTAGAACACTAACATATCATCATCCTGAATTGGGAATAAATAAAAAAACAACGTTGTTAACTACAAGAACATAACATATCGTCATCTTTAACTAAACAGTAATACACATAACCATAGTAAACTAACATATATAAAATTTTAACGAGTAGATTACATCCACAAGTCAATGCAAAGGTGTGAAAAGATGCAAACTTGCACGGGGTGATGCTAATGACGCAAATTGGGTGAGTAATGCTAATGACGCAAATCCCAAGAGTAATCTAGAGTAGTGGTTCTCAAACTTTTTCTGCGTGCAGCCCCCCTTGTGTACGACGCACCTTTGCGGCCCCCCAAAGGAAATTTATTGCAAAAACTGTTCTAAAACTCAACTTTTAATTAAACAAAACATATTTAATGATACAAAGTAGTGCTGTTGGTTAGTAGCCTTATTTTTTAGGTTTAGTTGCACAGAATTCAATATAAATTAATTTATTTTATAAAATGTCATAAAACTGGGGCCCCCCTGGCACCATCTCGCAGCCCCCCTGAGGGCCCCGGCCCCCAGTTTAAGAACCACTGAACACGATGCTTAGTGTTTGGTGTGTATGCAGCATTAGGTCTACACACTGAGGCTAAATTGGGATGTCACTTCACCTTTTAATGGTTAATCCTGTTCTTTACACACACAGTTCAATAATAATTGTTACGGGGAAGTGATACTATCAAATTAACTCCCACAAAATGCAGGTAGTGACAACCGCATTTAAACAAATTATGGGTAGTGTTAACCGAACTGAACAACTAGTTGCCGATGAAGTATTTCAACTAGGGCTGTCAAAATAACGCGTTAATTTCGATTAATTAATCTGTGAAAAAATAATGCGTAAAAAATAAATAACGCAGATTAATCTATTTTGTATTGACCTTTGAACCTGGAAAAGTTTCAGCCACCATTCGATGGTAAAATGAAGGAGGGAGACGAGAATGCGCTGGCGGTGACTGGATCATTGATTGGAACATTTACTTATAAAAAATGTAAAGAGGCTGATTTTTTTTTTAAGGTTTTTCAATTGCACAAAAAAGCCCTGCAAATGATATTGCACTGTAAAACTTTTGGTAAATAATCTTCCAGAAGAACTTTTGAATAAATTCCCTTAGCATATTACTGTAGATAATTTTGTTGATTGTTATGGCCTTTACTGGAACATTGAAAATCTTTCTGTATGTGTGGTAGAGGTCTACACGGGTCAAAAAATGCTTACCCAAAGAGACCCGTAAATGTGTTTCACTGAACCGACCTAAACCCATCTCTTATTGTAAAAGTTGGACCCAGAGCCGTGCAGAAACAAGAAAGTCAAAAATGTAATACCTGGAACCAACGAAGACCCTTCTATTATTTGAAAGCTGGACCCGAACCTATGAATACAGACCTGACTCGACACGATTGGCAAATATTCTTCAGCTAAATGGTATTTATTAATCAATAAACAAGTTGCGAAAATGTAACTTTTTGTCTCGGGTATTACCCACAATGCTAAAAAGACCTGGGACCCGAAGTAATAGATTGGGATCCGACCAAGACAATTATTTAAAATAAAGACCCGAACCCATATGGGTCCCGGGTCCTCGGGTCTCAGGTTTTCCATGTAGATCTCTAATGTGCGGTGGAAATAATCCAGAAGTACAAGCATTTAGTTATGTGTGTCGCCAGATCTTGCACATAAAAAACAGTGAACAAAAAATCCCATGATAAAGCAACATAAATCCGAATGCAAAATAATGGGACCGGCACCTTCCCACTTTAATAACATTAAAAACTTGATTGCTTTATGAGCCAAAGTCACAAACGGTTAAGTGCCACAACAGAAAGCAAGCCCAAAAAATATGTGGACATGGCAACACTGCAGCACAGCGCTCTGTGAAGCAGCCTCACAAATGCATACAACACACAATGCCAAGACGAAGGTTTATAAAAATATGTATGCAAAACATAACGCTGTAATATTATTAGTGATGGGGGCGAGACCGCCTATGCTGGGTCTGAGTCTTTGAAGGGTCGAGACCAAGTCCATGGTTTTCAAATACAGTCGAGTACGAGTCAAGACAGAGTCTTTGAGGAAGCAAGTCTGAGTCAAGACAGAGTCCTTTAGGAGTCGAGACCAAGACCATAAAAACATGTAAGTTTTCACCCGAAAGTTTGAAATTTCAGTTTGAAATATCACCCGAGTTGATAATCAACAGTTAGGCCTACAGACTAAGCTAGATTGGGAATTGTTTAGAGGAGCAGTCTTAACGTCTTAATATGGACTATGCTTTTACTATCATTAAAAAAATCCCTACCACATGCGTCATCTTCTGCCTATTTTTCTAGAGATAAATTAACGGCTCTGATGGCGGTATCTTTGCATTGCTCCATGGGATGTCATTTTCAAATAATGCCCCTCAACATTGCATTTTATTATTATTGTTGTTAAAATGCGTTGGTCTCGAGGACTTTCTGAAAGTCTGAAATTACGAGTCCTTCTCCTTCCACTGTGGTCTGAGACCGATTCAATACCGATTCTTTGAAGGAACAAGTCAGAGACGAGTCAGAGAAAGCAGAAACTGGACTCGAGTACTACATCACTAAATATTATATTGGTCAAAGCAGTAAATGGTAACCATGCAAGACGGCAGAATGTTGCTATTCACTCCTGCATTTAAAATGCAGTTTTCACTCTCGAACTTTAAAATGTGCATGGAGCTTAACATGCATACGCACATTTTATCCTTAATCTGAAAAACAATACAAACTGTACACAAACAACTCTGACATAAAACATGTAGGTAGATAAAGATAATGCTGAAGATTATGTCTGACAGATGTTTTTCTTGTTGTCGTTTGTCCTTTGAAAAGCGCAACAGGTCCCAAGAGAATCAGAGAATTGAATTATTGATTTACTGCTGATTTGAGAGCAGGAAAATGCAATGCCTCAAAACAGAATAAAAAACACCTTGTAGCTACATCACCTTGCTCCATAATATCTGGTTAGACCCCAATACAAATAAGTGATATGGATAGATTATATTATATGGGCATGCCATGCAAATTGCATGTATCCATTTATCCACAATTATAGCAATTGAGCTATAGCTTTAACTTCATTTAAAAACTTCATAATCCTGTTTAATCCATAACTATGCATTTTTATATGATTTGAATCACAACCTGGTCAGAATGCACAACTAATTTAATGAAAAATAACTCAACCTTGTATTCCAAAAATGGAAAACTCATCTATAAAATTAAAAATACAATTTTTTTTAAACCTCAAACGCAAAGACGACCTTGCTCATCCAACCAGGAGTCTTCCATTTGACCCCGAGCAGCACATATAGAGACTGACCTAGTGTTAACAGCCAAATGGACTCTTTCCGGGCTTTTTGCACCTTTTCACACCCTCTCCTTGTTCAACTCTCCCGAGACCTGAAGAACAGAAACCTAGTTTAGCGTTTTAATAGTTTTCCACGCCATGCGACTTCAAAGGTCAAAAGAAGGGCACGGGCAGCACGGCCAGGTTCCTCTTAAAAGCAGGGCTAAAATATCTGAGCGCAAGACACACTTAGAAAGCGCGAGGCCCGCACCTAATTACGGCACGTGCCCTCATTCCCTTTCCTAAATTGTCCTCTGAAGTGTGCGTCTGTCGTCATGGAGAGAGCTTTTTATTGTGCTTGTTAGATAAGAGGCTGGTGATATTGTGGCTCTGGTGTTGTAATGGGCCTTGATTAGCTGCAAAAATAGATTTGTGTGACTGCCGTGTAGCCGGATACCTCACCGAGACAAAATTAACATTAGTGTCAATTAAATTTTAATCAGAGCAATATGCTGCGAATGGGAATGAGACGGGGAGCGTACATTAAAACAACGAGCTATGTGATGAGATGGTTGGTTCATTTTCCTAGTCGTTGAGGAGAAATATTTGGCGCTTCAGCCTAATTTTTTCCTGCTATACACACTCCTCTGCGTTTCCAATTCTCCCATCTATTTTCTGCTCTTCGTTATGCAATTTATTTATTTCATTGGTCTTGCTCCGGTCGAACTTGCCTGGGTTACCGTAGATCAGGGGTCTTAAACTCAAATTACAAGGTGTGGGGTTTCCATCAGGGGCCAGTTGAACAGTTACAACTAATACAAGTGCTTTCAGTAGTTATGCGCTTGAAGTCCTTATCAATCTAAAATAATTGTTAGTTTGAGTCGTTCATAACATGCATTTGAAAAACCAACATTTGTCATAAATAATCATTATAAATATTCTTTATTATCATGAAAATACCTGACAAGGTTTGAGTAACAGCAATATAAATATATGATTAAGCCATTTCCTGGAGCTGCGTGTGTAAATGGTACTTCTCCTGTGTCCATATTGAGTTTCTGCACAAGAGCGCCCCCTGGCTTCTAGATGTTGCGGCATTTCACCGTAATTCACTGAGAAGCACAGAAAGCATCATCGGCCGATTTATCGGCCCAACACTATTTTACTGGACCTCAACAGTTTACAGTTTCAATGCAGTTTAAAATTGCATTCAATGCAGCTTCAAAGGGCTCTAAACATCTCCAAACGAGGCATAAGGGTCTTATCTAGCGAAAAGGTTGGCTTTAGAAATATGCACTTTTAAACCATTACTTCTTGTCTTGCACTAGCCGTGTGACGTGCTAGCGTGACCTTACAGAGGAGACGTGAACGTTCTGATGACGTATGATATCTGCGTGAACAGGGTGCACAGCGGCATGCAAAACACATTCACAGGAGAGATTTACAGATTTACAATCTATCTGAAGATGTCCTTATGCTGCGTCTACATCAAACGCTAATAGAGCATCTGGCTCAAATTATTTCAATGTTAAGTCAATTTGAAGACACAGCTACACATGTCTGGAGGTCTCGCGGCGCGAATGAGGCATTTAGCGCGTCTAGTTCACACGAATGATGCGAATGACACGAATTTGCGTCTGACGCCTGAGTTTTTGACCTTTGGCGTCAATTCGCACCAGGTTAACGAATCAAGAGCCTGCTTGCTGCTGTGGCGGCAGGCCCGGCCGGAGTCACTCCTTGCCTTTCCCACAAGAAGCGAATTTCGCCTCGGACGCGCATTAATTATGCTTCAATCGCTTGCTTTTTATGCATGTCTATTGCGCTCTAGACGTGCGAATGAATTCGTAATGTTCAGGCAGCAAACTAGACGCAGTAGACGTGAATTTGACACTCTATTCGCATTTGGTGTGAACGCAGCATTAGACCTTAGCAACTGCATTCACTCACAAAAATAATGTTTTCATAGATTTACACGTGTCTGGAGGTCTTGCGGAGCAAATGAGGCATTAAGCCCGTCCAGTTTACACGAATGATGTGAATGACACAAATTCCCGTCTGACGCCCGAGTTTTTGAACTTTGGCGTCAATTAGCGCCGGTTTAAGAAATCAGGAGCCTTCTTGTTGCTGTGGCGACAGGCCCACCCAGAGTCACTCCTTGCCCCTCCCACAAGAAGCGGATTTCGCCTAGGATGCGCATCAATTTCCCTTCAAACGCTTGCTTTTTATGCGTGTCTATTTTGCTCTAGACACGCAAATACATTCAATGTTCAAGTGGCAAACTAGAAGCGGTATACACGAATTTGACGTTCTATTCACGTTTGGTGTGAACGAAGCATTAGTCCTTAGCAACTGCATCCACTCACAAAAATAATGTTTTAATAAATTTACAGTAGGAAACTTACTAAATATCTTCATGGAACATGATCTTTACATAATATACTAATGATTTTTGGGGTAAAAAAATCAATAATTTTGACATATACAATTATTTGTTGGCTATTGCTACACCCCTGCGACTTGAGACTTGAGAGGTTTTGTGGTCCAGGGTCACATATAAAGACAAAATATTATAGAATGGGTACCCGCAACTATATCTGTGTTGTGTAGCGCATAACTGCACATAACTGTCCTTGGTAAACACAAGCAAAAATTGCTCCCTACTACCTCTTTGGTTCACTATGAGGAATTCAATATAAAGGGAATAAGAATGAGTTTTGGCAAACGGGAACATTATCAGTCTTCAGGCCTGGAAAAGCTTTGTTTGTAGATGCAAGCATGCTTGTTTTCATTACCCAGAATCGCCTATTCACATTCATATTTAAAGGAAAGTCACGTTTATTTGTTTAGCACTTTACACAATCTACGCTTTAATGCATCATTAGAGAAAATCATGCGCTAATGTCTTAGTGGCTCCCAGCGAGCGACCCATAGGCCAGCAACACACCGTGTAATGAAAATAATTTGTTTAATTAAAAAAACTTTCATAATAGTAGAGCTTAACGTGTACAGTAATGAATAAATATAATATAATAAAAATACGCTGTATACACAGATTTTTGGTTACACAAATAACTTTTCTTGTTTTTTATACAGTCTGTTTAACCTTTTACCGTAGTATAAGCACTACAGTGAACTTTTGTGCAACAAAAATTATCATACAACCCAACAAAGAACCTTTCATTTCTAAAAGTGTCCATTGACTTGAATTCATTCTTCTTAGAATCCATCCAACACAACTGAAGTAATTCAGTATTGGAATGAGTTTATGGATAAACTATATTAATACTTAAAAGGCCGAATAAAGCAGCAGTTTGACATCTCTGCCATTAAATAATTATGTACACGATCTTTATAAAACATAAATACATCTTATTCTTTCTTGTCTTCATCCATCCTGCAGGAGAAAGGTTATACCAAGGTGACCAAGCTGGTTTTTGGAGCATGATAATTGGTTAGACCACTGGATCTTAAACTGGGAGCCATGAGATGGTGTCTGGGGGGACCCCAGTTTTATGACAATTTATAAAATACATTCATTTATCATAAATTAAACCTACCAACAGCACTACATTCAAAACGTTTTACAACGTTTTGTGTCATACATTTTCTTTGGGAGGGGGCACAAAGGGATGCACCATACACAAGGGGCCCCGCACCACTAGGTTACACAATGGGTGTCCCATTTCAACCTCCGTCTTAAAGCTTGTAGATCAACCCACCACCAAAACCCCACTGGACTAGGCAAGGGTCATAAATGATAGTTAGACAGTCACTTAACCTTTAAAACCTTTATAAAAATGTAGAAAATACCAATCCAAAACTCTTTCTATACTGTACCTCTCAAAAGTCTCTTTACCATATGGCCAATCACCTGCCAGCTCTCCGCTTTTCTCCTCATACGGCCTTTTTTCCTTTCTCAAAGCTGTGCCTCTTTTACAATGAGTCTCCTCACATCTCCCATCTCCAAAACACTTTCCCCCTACAAATCTCTGAAATTCATCGACCTTCCATGCGTCTCCGTCTCTGTCAAACAGGTATAGGGTTTTTTAAATGAGGTGATACAAACGATTTTTACAGGCGTGCCACGGTTCCAGAGAAATCTAAGCCGAGGATATCACCGAGACTATTGTCTGCCTGCGTGCTATTCTTAATGTGCTCCATTTGATTTAATATCTTCTAAAGGTAGGATGAGAAGAAACTGGGTCACAAGTGTCCCTACTTTTTTAAATAATAAGCGACTATGGGGCGTGTGCGCGTCTAAGGTAGTAAAGAAAAGAGTGCAGAAAAAAGCGCGAGGTGGGAGGGAATCTAATTCAGCGAGAGAAATGGCATTTACAGGGCAAGCGGGAATGGAGCGGGTATTGGAGGAGAAGAAGCGACAGGAGTGGGTGATAGCGCTGGCAGCTAACTAGAGAAAGAGTTTGTGATTGCCTCTCAGCGCCCGTGGTGACATTCGTCTGATGCAGAACAAGTGAAAAGGGGAATTTACATTACTAAAGCTCAGCGTATTCGTTCTTCACCCCCCATGCATCTCCATTGATAGCGTCTGCATTCCCCGCTGCTGATTGCTCTCGGCCGTTTCTCTACATGCATTCCACTTTCTAAAGTTTGCTCTCTCTCTTGCTCTCTATCTCCTCAATGAGGATAAATTGCTGGAGCTCTTGATTGTGAAATGCTAGTTAGCTTTTTGCTGAGAGAACCTTGCAGCGTTATGGTCTGGGTTGCCATGATTGCATTGAGAGGTTCTGACCGAGTTGTTTTACTGGCCACTTGGATTGGATTCTCAAGGAGAGTGATTTTAACTCCAAGTAGGTGATTATCCAGCATTGAATGCAACCCTAAACTTTAGACTTGAGTTGTTTTTTCTGCAGCAGTTCTACAAAGCCAGATGTTTGACCATAGACGTTTAGTCTGGTCCACACAATGCATTTTGGCTCACATAGGAAAATTAGCTTTTCGATTGACGTGTAGGGCAACCGACCAAAGCTCAAAGCATTCAAAAGTAATGAGAACCAAAAATTGTGTGTGAACGTACAAAACAAACATAATATTTTGAGGTCTCATTTAATTTGAAATTTTGCTCAATTTAAAGGCACGCAATCTGAGAGTGAATGCAAACATATCTACTTTATCCTTACTTTTACCGCTATAAACATCATAGGTGTGTTTGACCTTATGTGGCGCTGCGCAGACTGATCTGTGGATGTAAATGAATTCAAAGGGACTTAACAATCCCACGCCTCTAGTGGCAAAAACCTCTAATGGCGAAATAACAAATTGTGCGTTCTAAATCTAAACTAACCTAATTTGAATTTGAGAGTGTATGCTAGGCTGGTAATAGTGAAGTTCCTGCAAAGTCATTTTAGAGAATTGTTTCTCAACACATTCTGAATGTTAGAAATGTATTGCTGAAACACGTTACAAAACCTGTGATGTATACTAATACTGAGTTGTTGAGTAACACCGTTAAACATTTTTTTCATGATGCACTGGAGCTACCAAGCATGGCCCCGCCCCTAATACAATCGCAAGCATCCGTTCAGGTTGTAGAGGTGTTTAAAAGTTGAAAGAGACGGCACTTCCTGCTTTTATTTTTTATGTCCATTGTGGTACAATGTTGCAACAAACTTTCATTTTTAAATAATTTTAAATGTAAAGGAAATATTGTTTGATAATGTTATTGTCCAATTTTAAGCAGGAATTTTTTTTTATAGCATAATACGTAACATATAGGGTTCATGCATTGTTAACAGTTAAAGGGAAAGTTCGGCCAAAAATTATATTAAACCCATGATATTAACTAGGGATGCACCGATTGGATTTTTTTTGGCTGATACCGATACCGATTTAAACAGACAACTTCTGGCCGATACCGATATTAAACACTTGTATACAATACTATACAGTTGGTCTATTAGTTTATTTCTGCATCCAATTACTTTTACTGAACATGGATTGGATCTAATTAACATTCAACTGACCAACATAATAAGAGAGGCACAAATTAAGCTAAAACAACCTTCAAAGGTGGTTTTTGCTATTCAGCATTTATTTAATTAACAACATTAACTCATTTTTACATATAATGGATTTCTTTATGCAGTTAATTAATAAACAATCGGTATCGGCCTTTCTCGTGCTATTGCCGATATGCCAATGGTTTCAAATTCATCAAAAATCGGCCGATAAATATCGGCGACCGATACATCGGTGCATCACTATATTAAACCCATTCCAGCATTACCGGAAGCTAGTTATTTTCATTTATAAAGTTTTTAATATGGATATTTCTCCGCCCGGATTACTCTCAGAAGGCCTTTGTTTATCCCCTGGAGCTGTTTGGAATACTTTTTTGAAGGATAAATGCGCATTTTTTTGACTTGAAGGAGTGGAGCCCGTTACTTTACATTTTACCAAATGATAGATCTATGACATTTTCTAAAATAACTGAAAATGTGTTCGTCTGAAAAATCTCGGACGGCTTAGGGGTGAGTAAATCATGGGTTTAATATCATTTTTGGCCAAACTATCCCTTTAAGTCTAGGAGTTGGTCTTTGGTATAAAGATAAAATAACAATAAAAAAAGAAAATTCTACCTGGTAAAGTCACCGCGCACGGCCCCAGTAGGGACATTTTCACCAGTACATTAGTGTGGATGCAATAATGTGACCATTTACCGTCTCAACATCAGCGCTCTGAGAGTACTCTGTTGTTCTCCTGTTCGTATTACTTCACACTTCGAGGCTTTTAATGCAATGGTTTGCTCAAAGTGTGTGTGCGAGGAGTCTGTAATGATGCTTTTTGCCCAGAGTGTGTGTTTGATTGACAGATGGGTGTTTGGCCTGAAAACAAGCCGCAGTAATTAGCCTGGCACAAGAGCATCTGGTCCTGGCGTACACCTGCACCTATTGTACTCGAGTATGCGTGACATATTGTTATTCAAATCATATTGGCTAATAACGTTATGCAGCTCACTTAATTAATTTTAGAAATGTACCTGCGCTTCGTAACAATAATTCAAAAAAATGGGTAATGGGCCAAAAGGGAGGTGTTGCGGAGAGCTGATCACTACACAAGATACCATTTTTGTCTTATACTTGACATGAATACTTTATTATCTTTATTTTATGTAAGATAGTTTTATGTAAAAACAGTCGATCACAAAAAAATGACTTTAGTTCAGTGACAAATGGTCTATGTACTGTTGACTATGTAAAAAGTTATAACTTGTGTTATAGAGACTTGATTATGCAATTCAAAATGTTTCATGGGATTTAACGGACGCTGTTGTGCTGCTATGATTTCTATTGCCATGGTAACAGCAGCTTACCGTATCTGATTGGCAGATGTCACTTAGGGATTGTGGGTAACGTAGTACTTCATTGGAATTCTAATAAAAGGCGGCTTATTAAAAATAACATTAAATTCCCATTGACTTATAGCTTCTTCTGAAGCATATATCATTTAACAAGCTCGCAGCTCAAAGCGGGTCTGTTTTTAAAGGCTCATACATTATTGCTGAAAATCAATTTTCTCTATAGCGGGGAAAAAAGACGTTTTTATGGAATCCTGCTGCATCCTATTATGCTGGTGAAAACCGTTTGATTTGTACATCATTGACTGATAGGTCAGAACAAGCATAGTAATCACAGCACTATGAAATGTCTTATTAGTAACAGTTTACAGAGGAAATTAAACATGAAAGTCCACGGGTGTTTTGCTGAACAAACGCGTGCACGGCCCTTTAAAGATTACGTTCTCTTTGATTTCAGGCTAATCACTGTACAGAGAGGGATATTATGATTCTTTAAACAGAGAAAACAAAATCCATGTGCGCTCGCTACATCTGTGTTTACATTCATGCTAATTAAACTTGTGAGCAGAAGTGTTTGTAATTACTGAACAAATCTTCATTTATGTTTAAAGGCTACCTGCTACCTTACTCCCCCAATCCCAGACCCATCTGTGACATAATGATGTCAGATTACTTTGTTTGTGGTAAATGTGGTATTTATCGCTCTATCTATCTATCTGTATGTCTGTCTGTCTGTCTGTCTGTCTGTCTGTCTGTCTGTCTGTCTGTCTGTCTGTCTGTATATCCATCTATCTATCTATCTGGCGGACCAGGGAAGAAGTAATGATGTAATTATATAAAGAAGTGAAAGAACTGTTCATTTACAGACTATTCAAAAGTACTGATTCATGAAAATGAGTCTGATTCCTAATCACTGCTATAAAGCCTATGCAGCTGATGAGCAGAGTAATTCAGAAGTAAAACCCAGCTGCATTCACAGGTGGGATTGGCCAAGAACGTACAGTATCTTGGCGTACTGGAACATCACCTTTGGTTTTCCTGCCGCACCCGCACAGATGGTTATACAGAAAGAAAGCCACCACCCGCAACACACCTTTAATGCATCGGTGGAACACTACAGATGGTGTGGAGAGGAAGACGTGGCCCTCAAGCTGAGACAAGATGCCTGCCTGAGATCAGACGACACTAATGCGACTCCGGGATGGTGATCAGTCAAGCACAAAAGCACACAAAAGACACGCACTTGAGATTAACTTCAGCCGTGTGTCACCGCTAGCTTTGACCACACCGTAGCAGAACAGATCTCACAGTGAAGATTTATCCTCTACCCTGAAGACACACACACACACACACACACACAGATATGACTTCTTAAACTATAACTTCCATCTGTGATAAAAGCTTGAAGGTAAGCCGAAGGTGAAGTCTGACAAAAAGCAAACCCAGCCTCTCTCCATCCATACCCACTGCTTCTTCCGTCTCATCTCCATTTTCTTTATTCTTGAAAAGCTCTCACCCTGTCTTTTTCACAGGTTAACTTTTCACTCGACGGTTGGCACAGTTCTGCTGTGTGTTAATGTGCACTGCCAAGACCCTTACTGGGGTTTTATACAAATCCACTGACACTAACTCTTCCTTTTCTCATTCTTTACTCTGACACATGCTTTGCATGGCCCGGCATAACGTTGAACAGTTGCTGACAGCTTCAAAAGTGGTTGACAATGCTTGACATCTTAAAGGGGTAATATGACCTCCATCTCCCTTTAACCTTCGGAGACTGGGCTAAACTGCTGAATCCTACACAGCAAATGTAAGGCTTTAGATGCAACAATATTCTTGTTTCAATACAAATATCTACAAATCCCAATTTACATCCTTGACACAGGCTTTCGGTCTCATAGTCTTCACTTCTCCAAGATCATCAATTGCCATTATAGACGGTTTCAGCAGTAACAACATACAACTTTACCCAACTGATTTTTAAGGGCACCTATTTCATTGATAAAAACAATGTTATTTTGTGTATTTGTTTATGGTTCAAAATAAACATTCTTTTCAACATACTGTCTTCCTGATAAGTTTGTTAAAAAATGTATTTGAAACGCGCTGTGTCACTGATTGGCCAGCTAATCTGTACGTTGGGATTAACGTATATTAATATGAATGCCTCTGATGTCAGCCGGAAATGTGACGCTCCTTACAATGTTTGAAAGATTCGGTCACAATGCAATGCTAATAGGAGTTAGAGGCAGGATCTGATTTGATCCAGAATTTTTTTTACTTATGATGGTTAAAAGTCTCCTCACATCCTGATAGCAATCACTATGTTAAGTTGTTTAAATGTATTTGTAGAAATTAATGTCATCTGTGAAAGGCATAGGACCAAAAAATTTTCAACCAATCATAGATATCGGTCTGAACGGACGTTGCTTTTTTTGTCCCTCATCCATAAGCGTAATTTGAATGCCAACAAGTTTGATGAAACATTGTGTTGCTTATGAAATTTGTGTTCTTTTGAGGATTAGCGTAACGACGTCTACACAACCAAAATTGTGCTTTAACGAATTCTAATGTAAACCAATTGTTTATGTTGGTTAGTTTGGTAATGTTATTCACTTTGCACTGGAAAGTTTTCTCACTGGTGAATGAGCAACCTGATCTCACGAATTTCCGTGGCATAGTCATAGAGAATGCCACGGAAAAATTAGCAAAAATTCAGTGACTATCCCACGGAACTTTGTGAGATCATGTTGGAATGACACATGAGATGTGGTCATCTGATCTGTGCGTGTTCATGTGTTTTGAAAGAGGCGTGACTTTGATGGCGATTTGAATGGACGGTGGGATCGTGATTTCATTGCTAGTCGGCTACGTTAGCGTTTTAGATACCCTTCCTTTAACTTACAGGCAGAGTTTCGAAGCGGGAGAAATTATGATAATGTAGGTCTTCATTACGTTACCAATCCCAGGAGGTAAACTGTTGCCTACAATCCATGTGTTTGTTGTAATCCAAGAAAAGAGGTTTACATTGGAGACGATAACTCGTGTCATCATTTACTTTGGGGTTTGTACCTTTTGCATATCGTTAACATGTACTAATACACACTTACACACAAAAGGAAATGTAAATTCCTGAATCTGAAAATAGGTGCCCTTTAATGACGTCCATTTAATAGGACAGCATCATTGTGCCTTTTCATCTTAAAGATCAAAATTAACTAAGCAAATAAACTGCATCAAGAAGCCAACATTCCTACATTCCATCATGCAAATGCCTGGATAGAAAAAGATTACAAAGTCCTTGTAAGCATACAAAGATAAGTGACCTTCTCTGTTATTATCAATTCATTTTAAAGCACGCCGTTTTCTAGCACTACCCTGTTGTTTCTATTAACTTCATCTGCTGACTTTTCAAACAGAAAGCTATAAAAAGATATCAACTAGGTATCTCTTATTTTATTGTCTTTGAATATAATGCTGGAAAATACCAATATTCATAGTGTTAGCTTACCCTGCACTATAATACTCTAGTGGGTTGAAGCTGTCCGAATATTTGATCTAAGGTGTGAATACAGCTTAATTCAACAGTACTGAATGCTATATGATATATAAAGATCTATACATATCATTTGACTTTTAATGCTACAGTTTGAAGTGGCGATCGTTTGAATTCTCCAGCACATATTTAAATATACAACTAAGATCGTGGTCTGCTGGTATATAATGTAAGAGAATAATAAGGTGGCACTAAATAATAAATATCTTAACAAGTACTAAAACCAAGAAAATGGAGCAGATAGGAGACCCCCGCAGTTTAACAAAAAAGAAAATTCTGTGACCCAATTTAAAAGCGAGTCGTGTCATTTTAAGGTAAGTTAATTTCAAAAGTGCCTGTGTAATTAATTTTAACTCAAAGATTTGCACTTGGTTAAATCGGAAAAGCGGACCTCACTTTTTTACTTTCTATTACACATTTTATATTACAGATTAACGATTATAGAGTGAAATTACTGGAGAAACCGTATGAAGACCCATCCTCAATCTCCGACCCTTAGGATGATCTCCGCTTCACTGAACCTGCAGCAGCTCTGCCGAGGTCCACCTTAAAGCTCACCTTGAACTGTCAATCAGAAAAAGGAGTTCAACGGTCACCGGCATCGCATGGCAAACCGAACAGGAGCCAATTACAACCCAAAGCCTCTCTGTTGACAAAAGAGTCCTCCAAACTGAAATAGAGTATAGATTTTTAATTTAAAACCGCAACATCAAGGTCGAAACGCTCTCATTATAATAAAAAGAGAGAGAGTTATGAGATAGGGAAATTACGTTTGAACAGAAAATAAATGAGTACTTTCTGTTGCAGTTTAATATGCATCCTCAAGCCAAAATATGCACGCTTTTACACCGCTTCTGTCAGCCAATTAGCTATGTGTGTTTATTATTTTTATTGCGCACTGCCACTGTTATTTACTGATTTTAAACCCTTTCAAAACGAGGACATTAAATTGTAAACGCTGCTAAATAATTCTCTAAGCATCTCGTTGCACAAAATGTGCATAAATCAACATTTAAAAATAGTGCGAGCTGAATCTAAGAGCCGATTGAAGTCCGACAGTAATTATCTTAAAACGCATTACTGAAGGAGGCAAATTCATTACAAAAGCAACACTTTGAGGGCTGTGAAAGCGTTGCTTAAAGAGAATGAATTTAGAGATGCAATATCTCGGAGACAGATTACTTTGCAGTTCACATGGTGAACCAATAGATCCTAAAAGAACCAAATCACCAAAGATATTGAATAAAATGATGTAGCACTGCTACTATACTAGCCGACAATGCAATGTTTAATATGGCAGCTCTGGCGATGGAAGTCCCACCAATCATCAATTGATAAAAAACAATAATTAAAGGGATAGTTCACCTTAAAATAAAAATTCTGTCATCATTTACTCATCCTCATCTTGTTCTAAACCTGTATGAATTTCTTTTTTATGATGAACACAAAAGAAGATATTTTCAGAAATGATGGTTAACACACAGCAGATAGTGACAATTGACTTCCATAGTAGGAAAAAAATATTTTGGAAGTATTGTGATACATGATGAAGAAAATATTTTGATAAATGATGTTAAGCACACAGTTGGTGGTACCCATTAATTCCATCATATTTTTTTATTCCTACTATGGAAGTCAATGGTCATTATCTGCTGTGTGTTTTCCATCATTTCTCAAAATATCTTCTTTTGTGTTCATTAGAAAAAAGAAATTCATACAGAAGAAAATATTTTAATAAAAGATGGTAAGCACACAGTTGGCGGTACCCATTAAATTCCATCATATTTTTTATTCCTACTATGGAAGTCAATGGTCACTATCTGCTGTGTGTTTACCATCATTTCTCAAAATATCTTCTTTTGTGTTCATCAGAAAAAAGAAATTCATACAGAAGAAAATATTTTAATAAAAGATGGTAAGCACACAGTTGGCGGTACCCATTAAATTCCATCATATTTTTTTCCTTCCTACTATGGAAGTCAGTGGTCACTATCTTAAGTGTGTTTACCATAATTTCTCAAAATATATTCTTTTGTGTTCATCAGAAAAAAGAAATTTATACAGAAGAAAATATTTTGATAAATGATGGTAAGCACACAGTTGACGGTACCCATTAAATTCCATCATATTTTTTTATTCCTTCTATGGAAGTCAATGGTCACTATCTGCTGTGTGTTTACCGTCATTTCTCAAAATATCTTCTTTTGTGTTCATCAGAAAAAAGAAATTCATACAGAAGAAAATATTTTGATAAATGATGGTAAGCACACAGTTGACGGTACCCATTAAATTCAATCATATTTTTTTATTCCTACTATGGAAGTCTATGGTCACTCTCTGCTGTGTGTTTACCACCATTTCTCAAAATATCTTCTTTTGTATTCATCAGAAAAAATAAATTCATACAGGTTTAGAACAACATGAGGATGAGTAAATGATGACATAAATTTCATTTTAAGGTGAACTATCCCTTTAATTGATAAAGACTGAAGATTATCTGGGGGAAGGACTCAACAAAGAGTCACATGAGGCGCTTGCCAACCTGTGCACATGTTCAGTCGCTACAGTAAAACCACTTTGAGAAAAGGTGTTTTATCGCAATTTAAGCTTAAGAAACAATAGCTGTGGTACAGTTGATATCAGGTTAGATTGATAATAGACAATATGTTGTTTATTTGTGATTTTAGAGATATCTATTTCCCCATTCAAGTAGATGGAACTTGGCACGACATTCCTAAAGGGACTTTGCCCCTGCAGAGAAGTTGCGTCCTTTTGCCTGCAAAAAGTAAAAAAAGTTTTTTTACCCACACTAATTAACTAGTCCCAGGGTGTTCTGAAAAGTTCTGAAAAGTAGGAGAGGACAGCTTAACTCATGAATATTATTTAGGTGACGTAACATCCGCACAACAGTGCTTGCTGAAAGGCAAGTATACTGTATGAGCACTAGTCATAGCAAATTACTGTTTAGGTGTTGCTTCGGTTGACTGGGGAAACGTCCAGCTGGATGCCTAGTTGACCATCCTGCCCACCAGCGATCTGGCTTTTTATGGTACATTTTAATAAATGTGAGTCAGAAAAGAAAGAGAGAGTGTGTGGTAGAGAGAGAGAGAGAATGAGAGAAAGAAAGAGATGGAGCCACAAAAATAGAGAAAGTGTGAAACATGGAGAGGTGAGAGTTTGACCTTTCATGTTTGTGTCTGGTGTGGCTGTCGTGATGTTGCTAGGGGGGCATCTTGACTGGCGGACCTCCTCGCACCTGATCTGAGCGTGTGCGTGCGCCATGTCACCTAAATTTATCTCAATGGCAAGTGTGAAAATATAGCATGGAGATACCCACACATTCATTACAAATACATCACATCAGGAACAACACACAATTGTTTTTCCTCTGCCTTCTATAGCTATGTCACTAAGATGATGAATCATAAACATGATACAAACATTTTTGTGTAGACACAAAGACGAAACATCTTCATCCATTCATATTTGCAATCCTAGATGAATGCAAACTCTCACATGACATACAAAGATCAAACTGACCAAACCCTGTGCAAAAACCCACACAGTCTTAAAGTTAACCCAATGCATCTAATGACACCACAACCAAACACTGCCTCACACACAAAGACGCATTAAATCAATGCTCTAACCCTGCACAAACAAAAGACCCACAGCACACTCGCGAGCTCCCTGAACATACACAGATTGTAATCCGTGTAAACATCGACAAGAGGATAGCTGTCACTTTTGAGCTATCTGCAAGCTCACTGAAACACAGGGCAGGCCTGAGGTGCAATACGCTCTTCTTCGAACCTTCCTGTCAACATTTCAACCTGCATGCACACACACACACACACACACACACACACACACACACAAGAAAAAACAATATTATTCTGCCATCATCTCAAGCTGTAACTGGTCTAACTAACAGATTAAATAAAGCAGGACTATGTGATTCTTCTAGAGGTAGCAGACGTAGGTAGCTGTCAAAATTGCTCATGCATCAAATTGACTGGAGATGACAGGTTTAAGATTTATTTAATGCATACGCACACCTTATGTGGATGGCGCTGTGAAATAAATGGTCCAGAAATGTTCAACTGTGTCATACAGTCTATGTGTATGACTGTGTCACCTTGATCTCTATGTGTGACTGTGTCCTCATTGCGTCTAGATAAGTGGTTCTCAACCAGTGGGTCTTCACGCCAAAATGAGTCAGATGTTTGTTTTGAGTTTTCTAAAGAAAATATGTGACTGTGTCCCCATGGTCTCTATGTTTGTCTCTGTCCTCACTTTGTCTGTGTATGACTGTGTCTTCAGAGTGCCTGTATATTATTGTGTCCACACAGCTTCTGTGTGAGAGCACAGAATCTGTGCTTCACTATGTCCCCACAGTCTCTATGTGTGACTATGTCCTCACTGTCTGTGTATGTTGTGTACTCAAAGTGGCTGGGTATAACTGTGTCCACATGAATTATGTGTGAAACCACATTGCCAAAGTCTCTGTGCTTGGCGGTTTCACCTTTGTCTCTATGCTTGACTCTGTCCTCACTGTCTGTGTATG
Organism: Paramisgurnus dabryanus; assembly: GCF_030506205.2. NCBI lineage: Eukaryota > Metazoa > Chordata > Actinopteri > Cypriniformes > Cobitidae > Paramisgurnus > Paramisgurnus dabryanus. The sequence goes on from NC_133340.1 coordinate 36,321,084, forward strand.
ATTGGGTCTTCAGAGTGCCTGTGTATAACTGTGTCTACATAAATTCTCTGTGTGACCACATACCCACAGTCTCTGTGCTTGGCTGTGTCCCCATAGTCTCTATGTGTGACACTGTCTTCTCAGTCTGTATGTTTGTCTCTGTCCTCACCTCCTCTGTGTATGACTGTGTCTTCAGAGTGCCTGTATATTACTGTGTCCATGCGGCTTCTGTGTGAGAGCACAGAATCTGTGCTTCACTATGTCCCCACAGTCTCTATGTGTGACTATGTCCTCACTGTCTGTGTATGTTGTGTCCTCAAAGTGGCTGCGTATAACTGTGTCCACATGAATTATGTGTGAAACCACATTGCCAAAGTCTCTGTGCTTGGCGGTTTTACCTTTGTCTCTATGCTTGACTTTGTCCTCACTGTCTGTGTATGATTGGGTCTTCAGAGTGCCTGTGTATAACTGTGTCTACATAAATCACCGTCTCTGTGTGTGATTGTGTCCTCAGAGGGATTGTGTATACCTGTGTCCCAGCTTCACAACTCAACCAATGATGTCTCCGTTGGTTCTAAGCGAGTGCACGCAACAATCACTTAAAACGCTCACCCTGTATTTTTGTTATTTGGAGGTCACGGACTGGAAAAGCAGCGTTTGCTCTACATTAGAAAATGTTTGTTTTGCAATGGCAGAATAAGAAGTGTTTGCAGAGCTTCTTGAATATCCCCCTTGACAAATGACTCATCCATCAAAGTGAGGTAAACTGATTTGTTCATTTGCGTTATGTCGCTGCCGTGAGATCTTGATTGCCTCTCTGCATCATCTTTGAGAAGTTCACGCTAAACCACCCACACAAAAATACTTTCAAAATGTCAAGATGCTGAAATGTAAGCAAAAATGAAAGTTTCGACGCTTAATCCAGATACATCTGCAACACCTCAGAGAGAAAGACTACAGGAGATTAAAGTTAGATTTGCACTGTATCAGCATTCCGGTCATGCTCTTAAATAAATGTAATTCCGATCCCATTTTTCTAACAAATTAAATATGAACCTCTAGATTCTATCGTGCAGGTTCACTGCTTTCTGTAGACAAGAACATTTTCCCCTTGACATTATCCATATGATTGCCGAACCCCAGGCCCCAGTGGAATTTACCCACGGTAATACTGTCGCTGTTCTAACCAGGAGCCATCTGTGGCAAATCCAACTCAGTTCAATTGACCTGTCTGATTAATTGACTGTGTTCAATGAAATTCAATGTAATAAGACCATAATGACTGCACAGCCCCGATAAATGATTTTAATTACAGAAAATATATAGTGTGTGTTTGTCCGTATGCGCGGAGGCGTTTGTTCCCTTTAGTACAGAAGGGGGTGGGCTGTACTTCCCAAGATGGATATCTTGCATGCGATTATTATAACATATGTAGCTATAACACAGGCACTAATGGGAAATAAGAAAAGCAACACTTAATTTTATTTTTTCTTTAGTTTATTTTTGAAAATTGGCTGGGAATACGTGTTGTAAAAATACATTAAAAAACTATTTATTTTCAATTTCATTGTCATATATTCAGCCACAGCGAGACACTGTACAAACAAACTATTTTGTATTGCCTCTTTCAACTTGTCAAGAGTCAAGACTGGTTATGATAATACAGGTGCCTTAGCTAATTCTGCACAAGTTGTACGAAGCCTTTTTAAATCAAATTTATTGTCTATCATTTTTTTTATGCCACGCAGTGCTGATTGGAACATCCATCAGCTGTGCAGTTTACTTGGACACTGTGGCCTTATGCAAATGAGGAGAATGAATAAACCAATCACTGTAGCAGCTCAAGCTAAGCATAATTCACATTTCCTGCAATACGGTATAATATCAGAGGAGATAGAGATAGAGAGAGATTTTGTGTACAGTAATGTCTGATGTACTATGCTCTAAATATCAATAGAGGGTTTACTTTAAGTTTTCCATTTAACTTTTATTTAGTAATTTATTTCTCCATTAATCACACTTAAAGACACATCTTGCAGGATGAGGGCATTAACATAAACCCATCCAGTAAGAACTTATTAGCTGGAAGAAACAGTAACCTTAATAGTATCTTTAAAGCTGCTTACACCTGGTATCAAGATGCATTGGGGTAGATCAGATCACAAGTGGACAGCACTGAATTATCAGAGAAAGCTCTAACATACACTATATATTGCCAAAAGTTTTGGGACACCTGCCTTTACATGCACATGAGCCTGAATGACATCCCATGCTTAATCTATAGGGTGTAATATGGAGTTGTCTCTCACATCTGACCAGGTATAAAAGCCCCTTTGATTGACTGTTTAAATATTATTTGATTGATAGAGTGAGGGGATTTGGCTGCTTATTCGACGTGGGTTGTATCGCACTTCTAGCTCCTTCTTAGATTTTTACATACCTATGACTTATTTTTTGGATAAAATATTAATGTCACTGTTATTTAAGCTAAAATCATACTTGTTTATTCCCACAATTAAAAAGATTGGCATGACTTCCAAATAATTTCACTATTGTGGTTTGATTGGATTTTACTATTTTTGGGTGAGCTATGAAAAATTAAAAAGTAGCAATTTATTAAGAAGTCTCAAAGGTGTTCACCTTTTTTTTATTCTATTAGCTATCCAATTTCAATTATGTTACTTTTAATCATGCACACCACAAATTATTTTAAATTATTAGCAAGTATTCATTTTTTTTAATTTTGTAAAGTTTTGTCCTTTAGTTTGTTTTTCTCTGTATAAAATTGCAGAAATTTACACTGTTAGAAAGGTACAAATGTATACCTTTTCTGTCACATGGGGTAAATTCTTTGCTGCCATTTTTTTTTTAATCAAACTTAATATTATTTATCTTGACTAGAGATGAGTTGCAACAACTTATAAAATATAGTTGAAACATGTCACTTATTGTACGTTGCAACTTAATTGTAGCAACTCATATCTTGTTAAGATAAATAATAGTAAGTTGAAATGACTTGTAAATCCGAGTTGATTAAACCAAAAATTTAAGGCAGCAAATAATGTCTTACAGTGCAGCTGCTTGCCAGTAACTTACTGTATGTTTACAGTTTGTTTAAAGTCAAATGAACATTAAAGGTTAACAAGCATTTGTTTTTTACAGAATAAAACTATAAAATAACAGCCTCACGCAAAGCATTCTGGGAACCAGAAAAAACCCTTTTCTGTTTTTTTCTTCAGATTTTGGTTCCCAGAATGCTTTGCATGATGCTGTTATTTTGGTTTATTATGTAAAGATAAAGACTTGTTAATATTTAATTTTCATTTAACTTTGAACAAACTGTTGCTAGTAAATAACATAAATATCTACAGGCAAACAGCTGCCAGTAATACTGTAATTTCTACAGATTATAATTTTTTTGGACCTTAATGCTGCGTTTACACCAGCCGCGTTTGAGGCATCAAAATCGCGTCTACCACGCCTAGTTTGTCGCTTGAACAATTTGAATGCATTCGTGCATCTAGAGTGAAGTAGACACGTTGGAAAAAAAAGGATTTGATGCGTCAGAGGCGAAATCCGCTTCTTGTGGGTGGGGAAGTGCTTTGCGGTTGTCTGTTTGCAAGATGGCTGATGTTGATTGTGCATTTATCGAGAGAGTTACCGGTTTATATTTGGTCACCTTATTATGGGGGAAAATAAACGGCACTGGTCGATAAACGTCACTTGACTCAAAAGTGAAATGTGTATTTATAACTTACTAGGTTGCCCAATGTCCTCACTGACACTCTTCCAAGCGAGGTCCTTTTTATTCCTGTTTCTATAGAAATAAGAACTTGTGTCGTACAGCTCTGGGTGACTGCTCACGGACAATATCAAGCATTCCTTCATGTTGAATGAGTGACTCCGGGCGGGGCTGCCGCCACAGCAGCAAGCAGGCTCCTGATTGGTTAACGCGGCGCGAAATTCCACCAAAGCTCCAATTTTTCAACTCGGACGTCAGCCGCAAATTTGCGTCAAACACAAAATGCACAAAAAGCACCGTTCATCCGTACCGCGGCAGATGCTCAATTCGCGCCATTCACGCAACTAGAATGGCGAATTGGGCGGAATCGTGTCTACCGTGAAGCGCTAAACGCTTCATTCGCGCCGCGAGACCTCCAGACGAGTGTAAACGCAGCATAAGGATCTATTAATCTATCTTTAAAGGTACAGTTAACAGTTTTGTACCCCTAAAATGTAAAATAGTTCCTTCGGGTACACAATAGGTTCTTAGGGTATAATATTGTGCCCCAAAAGTCACAACATTTCAATGTTTTGTATACCCATAATGGTACAAAAATGAACCTTTGAGGGTACCACCCCAGCGACAGAAAAGGTACAGTTACCTTTTTTCTAACAGTGTAGTGAAAACGTTTTAAAAGGATATTTAACAATATATAAAAATTAACTTAAGTTGTTGCTCCGTGAGCTAATTTTTAATTTGCCCCAAGTTTGGCCCACCTAATTGTATCTTGGCCCAAGCTTGACCAGAGCACATTTCTTTAAGTCTGGTGTAGCCTTTCAAATGAATGCTTCAATTACAATTATGTTAATTTGTTAAATGTACAAAGGGTACCGCATAACAAAAATGACCTCCACACACACAATTTTAAGACCACAATTTCTCCTTATTCCACACTGATGGCTTTGGCGGTGAATCTCGGAGTGAGCGAGATGTTGAAACTGCTGGAGGCAGGAGAGAGAGAAGCACTTTGAACATCAACGTTGGATAATTCTGTAACGGTAATCTGTGGAGCGCAGATAGCGTGTTTGGGATATGAGTGGAATATGAGAGTGATGATATCTCGTTCAGGCAGGCTCTGCAGCAGCGCTGATTATTAGGATAGATACGAATGTTGTTTGATTAGGCAAATATGGAATGCAGATGGCGCGTGTACGATAGTTGTCGCCGTCAATAGCGGCCGCCGCCCGGTCAATGGCGTGACACGCTACAAAGATCCATAACTTAGATTTAACCTTTTCACCTCACACAATGTCAAGAAAACTAAAACCCAACACATAATAATCTTCTAAGGAGACAGAACAATAAAACAAAGCAGTTATTTGCGCTGTCCTCTAAACGTTGGTCTATAAGAGGAGGGGGTAAACCTCTCTGCACATCAAACGAGATGCTAATATGCACATAAATCATAACTCTTGTGAGTCATGATTGGGGGTCAACAGCAAAGCCATGGACTGATTCAAATTCATGTTAGAGAAAACCTTCAAATTTTCACTTCAGGTCGAGACAAATCGCTCAATACCTGAAAGACAAGGGAAATTTAAGCAATGTGTTTTCCTCTCATTCGGCAGCGGTAATTTCTCATTTGTAATCCATTTTTCTCCCACGGCTCCATGGTCTCGGAGTCTGGGAACACATATGGGATGCGGAAAAAGGAAGGCGAGAGGAGACACATCATTTGACTCGGGAAAAAAACAACAATCTTTGAAGTGGGCCGCACGCACAAAGAGTCCCGTACTCTCATTTAATTGCAAATTCCAATTTTCTCATAAAATGACCTCGGATATGTAAATCCTTGTTGAGGGTGCTTAGATGGATCAGATTATCTAGTCTTCCACTATAAGGATGGAAGGCGGGCAGACTGGCAAATCTTCTTTAAAAAGCTTTAAATGCAAAAACAAGTCCCTGCATGGCCGTCCACATTATCATTTACGAATGGAATGGCTGTGAGAGGACCCTTACAATAATGAAGAACATTAAGACCAGCGAGATGCATTTATATGTTCTACAATGATTCAAAGAACTGAAAGGTCTCGTAGGACTCTTAGTGTTAATTAAGATCATATTTAGTTTCTAGCTAAACATATGTTGCTTGTCTCTGGTGTGTTTGTTTTCTATACATATCAAGAGAGTTCATTTATAATTGAAAATTCTGTTGTATTTTTTCACCCTCGTGTTGTTTCAAACCCATATCCTGTTATTTTTTCTATGGAATATTAAAGGTCGATTGGGAACCCTTTGGCTTACTCGATTAGTGCCAAATCATTGCGTAATCTTTCCATTCCTTGCCGATCCTGGCCGTACGGATATGGTTTAATTTTCCACCGTGGGACTGATATTAGTGTCCTTTGGAATATGAAACAAACATGTCAATCATTGATTTGGTATCACAAGATTTTACAGATTGTATGTGATGTAAATAGCAACCGTGTTTTGGAGGATGATAATTTCATTACTTTTTGTTTTTTACTTTTTGTCTCAGAGAAAAAATTTAAATAGATAAACTAGTCAGGCGACATAAGACATATGAGTGACGATCCAGAGCGGTGACGTATAGACGGTTTCAGCTGTAACAACATAAACAAACGGCTTTCGTGGAACAAATGTAACTTCCGGCAAAGAAACAATAACAAAAGAGTCCTTTTAGGGCCCACGACTAATTCAACATTTGAACCTAGTATGCTGATCTATACGCTCATTTAATACGTAACGTTATGTACGCTAAGTATGCAAAAAGTATCGTTTGGATTAAATAAATGTTTTAAGTCATAGCCATCTGAAATGACATAAGAGTAAATTATGAGAATTTTCATTTTGAATTTTCAACTGTTTATAACGATTTTCAATAATAAATTACTGAAAGTTTTGGTGTGTTTCTCATTTAAAGCATTCATATAGTTTTTGAAGTCTTTGAATACACCTCACAAGTCACATGGATCAGCTTTTGTGATGTTTTTGTGACCTTTTAAAACTTTGACAGAGCCCCAATCCGAACTCATTGAGGTGTCATGGAAAAGAAAACGACCAGTACAATTTCTCTGAATTTTCATTGAAGATAGAAAGTCATAGTGGTTTGGAATGACATAAAGGTGATTTTTTAGGGGGAACTATTTCTTTAAGGTCACCTACGGCACACTTATATATAAAACACACCCGAAAAGGCCGTCTGTCTTTCAAAAGGACCCTTAAACACATCACTGTCTATATTGATATGATGCTGATGAGGTCTGAAAAAGCTCTCTCCCACACAGATGACTTAGTTCATAGATGGCTTATATCGAAGGCACCCGGCAAGATCACTGAAGACATTACGAAGGTGACTATTATCAAACGAAACATGGCAGTAATAAGCTGCCTGCAGTGAAAGAAGAAGAGACAGGGACAGCACAAGGATCATTTTCCATTTCTAAGTGTGGATGAAACAGTCAGTGCCTCCAGCATGGCCCTCGGTGACCTGTTCCAAACATCCACATTGCACACAGGTAATTTCCCGCACTGTGTCAGGGAATGTGTGCGGAAAGCAAGACAAAGAAACAAAAGGAGTGAGCGAGAAGAAGGCCATCGAGGGGAATGCACAGATAGCCAAGCACGGAGACCGAGATTTAAGAAAAGCCTAGTGTTGAAACGTTCCCCTTTGGCGAAGTGACAAGCCTGTAATCAATATCGCTGCATTACAGAGGAAAACCCCTGGAGGACTGCGAGGAGTTCTGAGAGGAACCTGACAGTGATGAGAGGAGATATTAGCTGTGATGTCGCACCAATATGAAATTATAAATTTGCTTCAGAGGGCTCACATTGACACCCTGGGATCCAAGCTGCACACAGTAGAGGCTTTGCGATGTGGAATTACACTACAATGAATGGAGAGAAATGGTCTGCACTCCTGTTATTTGCTGGCAGCGCTCGTTGAAGAGGTTTCAATGCTGAATTTGGAATGAGGACTCCAGTAGCATTACAGCAGCATCCTTCTGAATTCTGTACCAATACATAAGGCGTACCTGTTAAATTGACATTTACATTTATGCATCCTGCAGATGCTTTTATCCAAAGCGACTTACAGTACAATGCATTCAATCTATACATTTATTTTACTGTGTATGTGTGTTCCCAGTGGATCGAACCTGTGACCTTTACACTTCTGCAATGCAATATTACCAATTACGCTAAAGGAACATATGTGAAAGTGACAGGTTAGTGTGTACTTTGGGAAACACTCTGGCCACATATTAATCAATATATTTTTAACAAGACACGATTTGTTACAAAACAACTAGAAATTGGATGTTATTCCTGTTGTAGCTTTCCGTTTGGGTGGTAAATACAATTCTGGAAACTATATGTAATGGGCAATAAGTGAACTGTTTCTTGAACAAGAATTCCTAATACTAGTATATACAGTAGCCTATATACACTTACCTAAAGGATTATTAGGAACACCATACTAATACTGCGTTTGACCCCCTTTCGCCTTCAGAACTGCCTTAATTCTACATGGCATTGATTCAACAAGGTGCTAAAAGCATTCTTTAGAAATGTTGGCCCATATTGATAGGATAGCATCTTGCAGTTGATAGAGGGCACGAAGCTCCCATTCCACCACATCCAAAAAATGCTCTATTGAGTTCAGATATGTTGACTGTGGGGGCCATTTTAGTACAGTGAACTCATTGTCATGTTTAAGAAACCAGTTTGAAATGATTCGAGCTTTGTGACATGGTGCATTATCCTGCTGGAAGTAGCCATCAGGGGATGGGTACATGGTGGTCATAAAGGGATGGACATGGGCAGAAACAATGCTCAGGTAGGCCGTGGCATTTAAACGATGCCCATTTGGCACTTAGAGGCCTAAAGTGTGCCAAAAAAACATCCCGAACACCATTACACCACCACCAGCCTGCACAGTGGGAAAAAAGGCATGATGGATCCATGTTCTCATTCTGTTTACTACCCTCTGAATGTCTCAAGAGAAATCGAGACTCATCAGACCAGGCAACATTTTTACAGTCTTTAACTGTCCAATTTTGGTGAGCTTGTGCAAATTCTAGCCTCTTTTTCCTATTTGTAGTGGAGATGAGTGGTACCCGGTGGAGTCTTCTTCTGTTGTAGGCCATCTGCTTCAAGGTTGTGCGTGTTGTGGCTTCACAAATGCTTTGCTGCATACCTTGATTGTAACAAGTGGTTATTTCAGTCAAAGTTGCTCTTCTATCAGCTTGAATCAGTCGGCCAATTCTCCTCTGACCTTTAGCATCAACAAGGCATTTTCGCCCACAGGATACTGGATATTTTTCCCCTTTCACACCATTCTTTGTAAACCCTAGAAATGGTTGTGCGTGAAAATCCCAGTAACTGAGCAGATTGTGAAATACTCAGACTGGCCCGTCTGGCATTAACAACCATGCCACGCTCAAAATTGCTTAAATCGCCTTTCTTTCCCATTCTGACATTCATTTTGGAGTTCAGGAGATTGTCTTTACCAGGACCACACCCCTAAATGCATTGAAGCAACTGCCATGTGATTGGTTGATTAGATAATTGCATTAATAAGAAATTGAACAGGTGTTCCTAATCTTTTAGGTGAGTAGGTGCAGGGGTTTAAAACCAGCGAGTGTGTTGTTGCCTCTGGCCATCTAGCTATCCTTAGCTCTGTTATACTGTGCAAAAGTCTTAGGCCACCACCAGACTTGTTGTTTTAGAGTTTTAATGTCCATCCATATTTATTTTTCAATCTATTTTATTAAGATACAAACAGAAAATACAGGAAATATGTACAAAAAAATAAATTTTCAGGACTAGATGTCTTCTTTAGGCATCGTCCGTTTAGTGTGCAAAAACAACAAATCTAATTCTGGCATGGTGGCCTTAGACTTTTTCACAGTACTGTACACCAAGAAACATGCAAGTATGACACAAAACTACCCTAGATATTGTAATTATGCATTTGAGAAGGTATTAGTATGATTAAAAGATTTGGGGCCTAGTTGGAGTTAAAAGTTAATAGTTAAGTGGTGCACCTGTTTTACTTCATTCTACCGCATCTACATTACTGATTCCCCTTTGGCTCCTTGCAAGATTTCCACAACATTTCTTACAGGCATATTAAACACTATAGTATCTGCAGGAGTGTCAGATGTTTAGATGTGCGAGTGATAGAGGGATGCTAAAAGAGAAAACAGGACGACAAGGGAGATAGAGAGAGAAGAGCTGATTCAGCAATATGAATAATGCATGGACGTCATTATCAGTGGACTTGATTCAAGAGCTTAGCTTATTTACTCATTCACTGGATTCAAGGCCAGTTATTTAAGCCTTTGTCTGTGTGTCCAAATATATGTGTGTGTGTGCTTGGAAGATGAAGACCAAGAAAGGCTGATGCTGATATTCAAAGTGACTGCATGAATGCGTAAAGTGCACACAAACTATTAACTTTTAAAGTGATGTTATGGCGTATTAAGTGAGCATTTATAATCTGAATTAATTAAAGGTGCTGTAAGCAATTTTGTGGAACGGCACACAGAAAATGTCCCCATAACCTGACAGATATCACGGAAATTATGTCCTGGAGCGTCACACCTGTTTCTGCGACAGCATTAGACTGTGTAAACTGCAAAATAAAACTAGTCATTTACATTTACGCATTTGGTTTAATCGCATTCGTGACTTACAGTGCATACAAGCTATACATTTTAATAGTATGTGTGTTCCCTAGATCAAACCAATGACCTTTTGTGCTGCTAACACAATGCTGTAGCAACTGTGCCACAAGAACACCAGTTTAGCCAATCCGGATGATGACTAAAGCTGGTCTAGCCGGTCACATATGCCGGGCTGGATATCAGTTGCTTCTGTCTGACAACCAGCTTAAAAAACAATCAACGTATAAACACACACTCATACGTCATCCTTGAGTCTTCAACATACACATTCTGTACCAAAGTCATAAATGCTTGGGTGAATGGCATTTGTATTAGTTAGCACATATATCAGTTACTACCATGAATGTATATTTTCATTTTAGCTATTATAAAAACTTTTAAGAAACTAGTGCAAAACATTAACGCCTATGCATTGACGTACCTTTGTCTCATTAAAAAGCTTACTACTGTACATGAATTGCTTCAATGCGAGATGCACAGTGATGCGTGATTCTTTGAAGGACGCACCGCAAATGCCACAAAAGCAGCTTTGAATGGATAGGGCCGTTCTCACTTATAACTTTGCCCTCTTCTTTTAATGGATATGTGTATTGCTCTGCAAAACAAAAAAATAGAAGATCACTAAAATCACTCAACCCAGTAAAATCAAATACATTTATACAAGTATAGTAGAAATCAATCAAGGCCACACGCCTTCAAGTACTCCTCCATTTATACCACAAAGATGTGTTTTTTAGATGCTATTTGATGAGGTTTTAAAAGCAGTATAGGGTGTCCAATTCAACTACACTGCAATCATAAATGTGTTCTGAAGACAATTATTGATTTTATATATTGGATATACATATATTTTAACGTATTACACGGCTCATTGGAATGCTTGATTCTGATTGGCCATTGCGACATTTGCAGGTATGTTATTCCCAGATTACATCAACATCCGCTCACAACTAACATCCATACAAATCATTTTGACAGGTACAGTTTAATATTAAACAAAAACTAAATATAAATATGTTTTTTAATAACATATATGATATTATATTTACAAATGATTCAACCAAATAGCATGTTCGTGACATTTCAACGTCTTCAAAGTAAATGGAGTTTCCTTGCGGGAGGTCTGCAATCATTAAAAATTAGCTCATAAATATTTCCAATCAATATTTAATGATCTTTACCTTACTTATGAGGTAAATAGCCATGTAATAAGTGGGATAATACAGGCAGTCGGTTGTTATCGTAAAATAAGCCCCTTCAGTGTGATATACATTACCCCTTACATAATAAATGTGACATGAGCACATGGTACAGCCGTTTAAAGCCAGTAAAATAATAGATTAAAGCTCCTTTTTTTTTTACGTTTTTCAATTAAATTAATAATGTAAAAAATAATATGAATTTGTAATTTAAAAAATATGTTTGTTATCTGAGAATGTTCCAAGAACATTGTGCTTTAAAGCCCCCGTGAACAGGATGTCGCGATCGACTACCATATTGTGACGTATTTCTAATTGAATCACAATTGAATAAACGCTCCGCCCAAGTAGTCAAGCTGATGTCATAAGAGAAGGATCGCCACAAGAGGGCGGAAGTAAAATTTCAGATTTTAACATTTTGGTTAAATTTTTTATAAAAGAATGAGCACCACAGATAAATTGTTTATAATAACCACAGCGATATTCCATTAAAAAAGAAGAATTCATGGGGGAATAAGGCAATCAATCATACATATTTGTAGAGGTAGACAGATTAAACGGTTTTGCAAATTAATCGGCACCGATTGTTCATTGGTGCAGGGCCGTGCAGAGACAATTGGAGGGGCAGGTGCTCAAAAAATAAAAAGGGCACTTTGCTCGCCGATACGCAAGCACACAACTGAAACAAATAATAAAGTAATACAGAATAGAAAGATGATAAGTCTAATGTTTTTCTTTATTTTCCTTGCAAATAGAGTGAGAGAGAAAAATCTATATAGACTGAGTTTTATATCTATATATTTATGCATTTGGCAGCCACTTTTATCCAAAACGACTTACAGTGCATTTCATTTTGTGTTTGTGTGTGTCAACAGTATATGCAGTTTTGAAATTATATGATATTATTGCATTGTGACATTAAGATATTATTACGTTTACAGTCTTGTGTTTTTGTTGTCATATTTAAAATATAATTCTATTCTATTCTAATCCTGTTCGAAATTTGTATACAAAGAGAGTAGCCTATAGTTTTGAATCGTGTTTGTGTTGTGTTTTTGCACACTTTGATGCCTTAATGACACGGCAATAAAATAATGACATTCATCTCTCCTTTCATTCAATTCATGAAGCCTCTAGTACTTTCTTTATTTTCAGGTAAACTAAAACTGGTTGCAAAGCTGGAGAGTTTTTGACTGAGTTAATAATTTAGCACGAGTATGGCTATATTACCCAACATCAGCTCACATTGTCTTTTATCAAAGGCGAGTCCAGGAATCGTAAATTCAATATGATACAAAAATTAAACGAGTTTTTTTTTACCGTATTCATCGGATCTTGCTCCTCCAACAAACTCCGCGTGACAGGTGGATGACATTAGAACAGCGCGAGAGCGATTTGAAATCAAACTCCTCCGTATGATTTCCCGAATATTTCTCACGGTACTTTGATGTCATGTGCGTTTCGGTTCTTGCATTGCTGCGTGAAGTTGAGCACACCTAAAAACTCGAGACAGCTACCTGTATGAACACCCGGCAGAGAACGTCCCTGCCTTTGCCTCATCCATTGTTTTTATATGGGAAGAATGTTTTATTTTCAGCATGAGAAATACAAGGTGTGCCGTGTGAAGGTTGAAATGCGTGAGACTTGAGAGCCCTGTTTGCATCTAACGTTCTAGAGATGTTAATACACACAGACAGCAATAAACAAAAGCTGTGCATGCTCTCCTCACGTTGTTCTTGTAAAATAATAATAATATAACAAGCATATCGCTTCGGTTCAATGCCGGCTCGAGGGGATCCTCCCTGTCCTGCGCACCGTGTCGTGCACGTGTGGGCGCTGCCAGCGCTGTGAGCTAGCTAGTGATGATCGTCCCTAAAGAGATTGTCCAATGAAAGGTCAATACGTCATCATGTGACTAATTTTATTTGCGTCTAAATTATTTTTTATTAATTTTACTAATAGTTATATTGGGCAGGCCTTCACAAAAGGGCATTTAATTACAAAAAAATGCCTTGACAAAAAGGGCACTTTGGTCATCCAGGGGTAAAGGGGCAGGTGCTTGGGCACCCGCCGCCCCCCCCTCTGCACGTGCCTGCATTGGTGGAACAATCGGCTATCAGCAAAAATCCATGTGATAGTTTTTCCGAGTTGCGTCCATTGCTTCATATCATGAAAAAATTTTGTTGACTAGATGCCACATTAGCAGAGAAACAACAGCAGGAACCTAAGTTTGTCGTCAAGGCTGACACAACTTTAATATTAGTATACCTCAAACAAAAATACACGCAGATAAATCTAACCCAAATGTTTAATGTCATGATTATCACCATCCATTTGCATTAGTTTATATCCAGCTGGTTACTTTTATTTATGATTTAGCCGGCTGCATATTTTATACTTCCATTTTAAAAACTATCGGTCGATTAATCGGTTATCTGCAAGTACGGACCAACCTAGGTATCGGTAATATCGGTCGACCTCTAGATATTTGCAATAATTTTAAATATGTATTCTTCTTTTTAAATGTTAATTTATTTTATTGGTTATTTATTTTTTCTAAAATGTTCCGTTATTTCCAAATAAAAAAACGATTTTTTAATTTAATGCAGGTAAATTTAAATCAAACCGGAATCCTAACACTAACCCCACAGTAATGTATAATGGGTAACACTTTATTTCACGATGTCTTTGTTACACATGCTACATGTAATTATTATAGTTATAACAGTTAATTATGCATAATAACATGCAACTAACCCTAAACCAAACCCTAATCCTAACCCCAACCCTATAGTAAGTACATGTTGTTAACGATTATTATTTAGAACTTAAATGTATAATTACACTGTAACAGTGATACTATAAAATAAAGTGTGACCGCATAATGTTATTTAATATAAGTATTAAAATGTGTAGTTAAACTGTTACAAGGAAACGGGCGTACTGGGACCAAAAAGTGGCCCTGGACTTTTTCACCCACCACACTCTGCAAGAAGCACAGTGAGCACACTGTCCCAACATAAATGCTATATACTTATACTTTTTAGGAAATGAAATTTATAATAAAAAAATGCATTTTAACTATCTGCCAATGACATCTTACCAATCAAAACGAGGTTAAACCTGAGGCTTTGACTCTCTGATTTCATAATGCCCGCATTTCTGTAGCTAAAATCACATATATCTTAGCAGAAAGTTGAAAAATGTTGCATTTACCTCACACAAGCACAGCCATGTCCCCTGTTGCCATGGGAACATTATGGAGTGACGTGATTATGTGACGTGAACATCATTAAAAAGCTCCAAAAGCTGAAAAAGTTCCCGCAATTTTTGCAAGTTCCCACAATTTCATTGCATAAAATTGCATAAATATCCCCCATATTCTATCACATTTTTTAAGAAAACGTGCCCCAACATCAAGGATTTTTGCACGCAACAATCACAAAAAAAAAAAACACTTTTTCTGGAAGGACTGGTTAGAATGCTGCACTAAGCGACTGCGTGTTTTAAAGGAGGCAGCAATGACAGCAGCAACTTACAAGTATCCAAATAAAAAAACAAAGTACATTATTATTATTTCTCTATAACTTGCTTGTATAACAGCAAACTGGCCAACATTTGCCTCTGCGTCCATGTAAGCTTTGATCTGGTACATATAAAAAAAATCCCACCGGCCCACATTAATAAAATGGTCTGGGCCCTCTGGCATTTGCCAGAATTGCCAGATGGCCAATCTACCCATGTAAAGAAACCTAAAACTAACTTTTAGCCATTTTTTTGTTCTCAAGATTTTGGACATTGCTGTACTGTGCTGAATATGAAGAGGTAAAATGGTTGATCATTGGCAAATCTGTTACAGCTTAAGCTAGATTTCGCTTAGGTAATTACTTCGGAAATGCCAACGTGTCTGTACTACTCCATTAGCGCGTAGATGAATCACAAAATTAAATTCTGTGTCAAGTGCTGCAGATTATTGGGTATTAATTAGTTGATTTATTGCGACAAAACAAGGTGTTTACGGACCGTAAATTCTGAACACATGCGCAAATGAGCAGAGGCATTAGTCATCCACAAAAGGCCTCTCTGCAGAAGCAGTCCTTCAGTCCTGCAACAAAGACACTCAGAATTCAGCATGCGGCGTCATCTTTTTTTTTACAGATTCACAGTCTTGACAGAAGCGCAAAGAGAAGGAAGATGGTGCGAAGAGGGGGATGAAAAAGAATAGAGCGGTTATCATTAAAGCGGAAGAAGACCGATTCGGTAAGAGATGAGACAATGGGAATAATTCGAAGGGACGGGTGGACTTTCCTTAAAACATCTGCGCTCATGTTTTATTTAGCAGGACTAATTTATAATGTATGTTTTTTGTGAGTTTCGGCCGGTGGGTGAAGAACTCGAATCTTGAGTTAAGTGTATCCAAGGTTTTTTAATATATTTTATCCTCGAGTCAAGTCTGCTTTATTTATATAACACTTTATACAATAGAGATTGTATCACAGTAACTTCACAGTAAGAAACAGTAACCTTCAGGCACATATAATACAGTGAAGCAGTTCTGGTTGGGTTTTATCAATTTTAAGTCAACATATTAAACGTGTTGTAATTGTTTACATTGAATAGTGAGATTGATAGTATACCCATCATCTTTATTAACTTGAGGACTTTATATTAAGCCATAGATAGATTATTGCTATGTGGGTGATTCTCACGAAAACTTGGTTTTAAAAATGTCAAGCATAAAAATGTAAAAATTGCTTAAATTTACTTTTTTTCCCACCAGACATTGAAAAACAAAGTCTGGAGTAAATGGGAACATTAATTTAAACACTTTTACTTATCATTTAACACTTTTTGTAACATAATTTAAAAAATTTGTCCTAAAAATTCTCATTACCGCAACAGTCAGAAAACATCAACACTGACATATTTTCAAAATGACATGACAAACCTGAAAGAACATAATTTGGAGATTCTGCACATGCATTTAAAATCAAAGTATTATGCTTCTATTAATTAAATTAACATTTAATAAGCATCTGTTGCGGTAATGATAATCAAAATGTTGTGTAAGCATTCTGACAAGACAATATTTCAAATTAACTGTAAAAAAATGATCTTACCTGGTAGCCATCTTGAAGTAACTGGTCCATGTGCTTGGTCACTCAAAATCAAACTTTATTAAAATTCTGTATGTGTGCTTAAACTGTTCTCAAAAAGTGTTGCGGAGGATGAGAACATCAGGCATGGACACATCATTTTCCTAATTTTTCTTCATTATTATTATACATGAATATTCAGTAAATATTTTTTCTGTCATCTAAAGTAGTCTAGCAAAACATCCATTTATTTTTTTTTCTAAATATTTTTGTGTTAATTTGATTAAATTACAACATAACGCATGTTCAAACACAGCCGGACACATTGCGGTAATGAGAATTTCAGCAGAAAATTAGATAAAATTGACAAATTATAAATTCTTATGTTGAAATCACACATTGTGCAAGGTAGAACACAGTATTGTGTTAATTCTGATGCTTTTTAATATTACTATATTACACATTTTATAGCTAAAATCATTAGTGCCTTGGTGTTTCAATGGTTTCGTGAGAATCACCCACATGAACAAAACAGTGTCCTTGTAAGGACTAGAATCTGGTTGGAGCCTTGACCTTGTGGTTAGCACCTCTGCTTCATCCCACTGAGCCTTGGTGCTTATCCAGGAAATATCCCTATAATATCCTGTTATTTCTCTACTGTACAAGGGGTCAACCTGTTTAGCCAAGTCAAGTTAGCCCTACTTTATTATATACCATATGCATATTACCACCATTTGGACTGTAAATAGTATTTAGGATTGTCAAGACGTCATTTTCCTGCAGATCCAGAGTGATCGCATATCTTTTCTGGCTCAGGAGATTGTTTCGTAAGTGCTATGCGACATTTGTAGACTTCACAGAACGTACTTTGAGGTAGATCCTTTACCAGACAAGGAGATAAATGGAAAATGGCAGGATCTGGTAGTCTCTGAATCATTAAAAAAAGTTAAAAAAGTGTCTTTACCATCTGATCTGCAAGTAAAGGGCTGCAAGCTTTTAAGAAAAGAGCTAAAAGAGAGAACCTTGGATTGGATGGGCCCATTCCTGATCCCGAGGCCTCTTCGGTGTCTCTTAATCAAGATGGAATGTACTGGAGTTTCAGTCTGCTTGCCTAGAGGATGCCAGCAGCAATTTCTCAATTAGTAACACTAAGGAGAGAGAAAAAAGAAGAACAGGGTCCATAGGGGTATATAAAAGACACCTGGAAGTTTAATAGGATTAGATTAGTAGACAAGAAAGACAACCGCCCCCCAATGTTCAAACGCTGGGCTTCACAGAGGGTGCAGATTCAGAAATCGAGGTCAGACTTTATGATAGAAGGGAGAATCGACTCTTAGATGCGGGCAAGTTTGCATCTGAGGCGACAGTTTTAATGAGGAGCCTGGTAGAACATTTTTGGCTGCATCTCTAGCTATGTTTCCATTCAAAGTTGCAAATTAAACTTGTGTGCAAAACTGGAATTTACGAATTTGCGATTAAAGTTTCGAAAATGCACAATGCACAAATGCGCTACTTCGTCATAAACTTTTTTTTCATATTCTTCATATATAATAAATTACTTGCCTATCACAGTGCGCAGAGGAAATGCAATTAATGCGTTTATGTCATCTTGTATTGTAAGATGGAAGAAGCCTACTGTTTGGGAACGCAGTTGCGTACAACAGTTCTAGAATGTCATTTTCCCAAACAACTTTGATGAGACATTTTGGATAAAAGGCCATTCACATTATAACAATAATCATAATGTAGAATGTAGTTTTATAGTTTTATAGCGAATTAACAAAGTTAAAGGGCACCTATTTCATTGCTAGAAAACAACGTTATTTTGTGTATTTGGTATGATACAATGTGTTTGTGTGCTTTATGATAAAAAAAATCACATTATTTCCACATATTGTACATTTTTGTAGCTCCAGATTTCACTCTCTTTCTGAAACGCACAGATTTGTAAAGCTCTGTTTCACCGATTGGCCAGCTAATCTGTATGTTGTGACTGGCCTGCATACTAGGGTTGTTGCGGTGACAGAATTTTCCCACCGGTTAATCAGCGCGTGACAAACCCGGTGATACCGGGTGGGAGGGGCTTATAAATGCACATACAGACGTGCCCATTTTACTTTCACTTTTGAATTAGATGCAACTGTTGTTTAAATCCAGCGCTTGCGTACGCTGTGTTAAATCGCGTATGAATTTGCGTGCAATTGCGAGTGCAACAGCTGGTTTAAGTGCTTGAGTCAATGTGCGCAGGTACTTCTGAGACCGTCAGAAACCCGCCAGTCCCAAGCAGAGCAACCGGCTATTCCTCTATAAAGCGCTGCTTGAATGATGGGTTTATTATTATTCTTAATGAAAAACACAACAACAAAACGATCTCGCTTATATTTAACATCATATATGTATACTATAACAAAAACGAGTAAGCACGCGGCTTCTGCCATGATCGTCTGGTCAATCAGCTTGCCGCAGTCTGACAGAAATAAATGAAATCTGCGCATTCAGCTCCGCTGAATTTAGGCAGCAGACACTTTCAGTTCTTAGTGTTTGCTCTCTCTAACGAAACTAAATGATTTATTTACAAGAGAATATCAAAACGACAATGAAAGACGATGTCGCGGTGGGCAAGTGATCCAACCGGTGAGAGGCTGAAGCACCGCTAAACACAGTTTCACCGACTATCGCAACAAAACCTACTGCATACCTCTGACGTCGTCGGAAAGTCTAAGTCTGAAGCGGGAGGAATTATGATAATGCCCTTAAGGCATTCCCGAATGACCAAATTGCATGCCTTTTTTGGAGGAAAATAAATGATTTTATTCGGTAAATGCTTTTCCAATCGCTGTTAATGCGCATGTTTTGTTATTTTATGATATATTAACTTGCATCTCTAATTATCAGATAAAAATATATCTGCTTCAGTTAAGTTTATGCGCATATTGGTGTTTTAATTCAGCTTTTTTATGCGATACCCCAAAATGCGCATAAAATAGGTTAATGGAAACATGGCTTGTGACTAGGGGTGTAACGGTTCAAACTACTACAAACTTCGAGTTGATTGGACAGGTACTCTCACCGAAAACACACGCAGAGCTTATTCAGAACCATACATTAGTGGGTTTATGTGTTGTTTTTTCAGCAAACTATATTAGAAATGCGTGGTTGAATCAAACACGGGTCACCGTGGTGCACGTGCATCCCGAACCGTGGGAGGATACCGGGACGATTTGATTTCTTTACAGAGAACCGTTACACCCCTACTTCACATACAGACACTTTCTCACTAAGCTTTGCTTTGCATGCATACAGTACAAGTTCCTGCAAAGTATTGGGGAAAAATGCTAATTACGTTGATTATTTAAAGTAATGTAATGTATATTTTTAACAGATTTTAACTGAACGGCAACACAGTTGTTAGCGGTGCAAATTGCTTAACTTTTAATGCCAGGATAATAGATGATGTAGTAATTCAACTGAACACAATGGCAACTTCTGTTGTTGCTGCGCAGGTACGACGAGCTTAGTGAATCTGAAAATTAGTTAAACAGTAAGTGTGAAAACACAAGACTTCAAAAGAGACTCAGAATCACAAAGATGACAACAAACACCAATTAATCTTTTAATTATTAAATGTCTGGGTTTATCATAATATTATGATATTTGCATTCCCTAGCCTCACACCTGAAAATGAAATGTAAAACAACACCGAACAGCTAAAGAAGTGTAAAAATTAACTGGGTAAAAAAACTAAAAAAAGATTCTGAATGATGGATTTGAGACTCTTTAATTTCTTCCAACATGCTGGAACCTGCATTGCTTTGAATACTGATGAAGAAATGCATCCATTTACAAATTCAAACAGCCTGTACATCCACTTTATTTTTACATTTAAATTGCATGTCCTCTCACCTCCAGATCTGCATTTATGACTTCATTAAGTGGGATATACACGTTTATGACAACCACCCACATACTGCACTAAAAATAATGTATTGTGAAATCATGACTGCAGATTGCCGGTCAGTTAGACATTATGTCTGGATGCTTGTACAAGCACTGTCATAGACAGAAGTCATTTAAAGGCACATGCATATTAATAAAAAGTGACACTTGCAGATGTCAAGACACCTACACTAGGCAAGGAAGGGAAATTTTTTTGTATAGCACATTTCGTACACAGAGGTCATTTAAAGTGCTTTACAGTAATCCTAGTAAACGGGCCAATGGGTTGCAATAAAGACTGAAAAAAGTAGTGAGGTCTTAGGCATAGAAAGGAGTGTATAATATTTTTCATTATAATAGGCCTATATACATATAATACTTATTAGACAGTCAATAAAAAAAAGATCTAAACATCATTTTTAAAACAACCACTTCAACAAAACACTTGGCATGAAAATCTTTTTTGGTAAAAAGGTGAATTCAGAGATTAACCGGTGCGACATCCAATCATAAGTGTGAGATACTGAACCTCATTTTCCCTTTAACACACACAGCCTGCCTCGATGCCAGCGTGGGACCCGGGTCAGTCACAAAACAGACCAGTGGGCCGTACTGCCATCACAGGAGAATAGAACACAATCTCAGCCTGTAATAGTGTCACCCGGGCCGCCCCAGGGGTGGCCGTCTTAACTGCACCTCTCCTCACCCAACCCGAACAATGCAGTCCACAATTACTGCCTTCGCACACACATAAAGGGAGAGAGAGGGAGTGAAAGACTCTTATAAACGAGATTTCCATTCTAATCTAGCGTGGGAGCCCACGGGAGCCGCAGTTGGAAGGATTTTCCTTTAGCTTTTTGTAAGGATTCATGCATTTCTCTGATTTATGGATATAAGTCGGGATGGGGCAATATCATAAATAGTGGGGGAGAGCACAATATCGGTCAGCGCCACAGTGTTAAGTTTCTTTTCTTAATCTGTATTGATCCAGAATTCCAGTGCTTTAGATTTAATAGACAGCACAGAATCTTCCGGCCGAGCTCTAAAGCTCAGGGGAGGAAAAACGTTGAGGAGATTTAGAGAGATATTGAAATCGGAGATAAATCAAATCAAATATAATTTATAGCCAAATTAAACTATTCCAGAAATTGTTTAGAGTTAAACTTCAGCTTGCCATTCACTGTAAGATGTAGTTTAAAGCTACACAGAAGGTAAAATAAAAAACACTCAGTATCTTTATTGTTAAAAAAGTCTATTTAGATATTTTTAGTTTAAGGTATTTACAATAATAAAGTAGCAATGCACCAAAATTACATTCTGGGTCGAAACTGAACCAGAAAATTCTGAATGCCAAAAACCAGAACAAAAATAACAAAGTTTTTTTATATATAAATTAAAATGTTTTTAAATTATACGTCTGAAAGCAATAATGACATCTTCGACCAAAATTTCTGTGCATCACTATAAGGCAAATAAATAAAGCTACTGTTGGGCAAAAGCATTATTATTCATATATATATATATATATATATATATATATATATATATATATATATATATATATATATATATATATATATATATATATATATATATATATATATATATATATATATATATTGTTATACTGGATGAATTTATCTTCACATCCTGATGGCAAACTAAAAAGCACTGTAAAATCACTGCACTGAAAAAAATATTCATTGAATTTAATCAAGTTTTTTAAGGTAAGTGGTTGCAATCAATTTATTTAAGCTACATTTAAACAAAATAATTAGTAATGTTAAATAAAATATTAAACTTTTGTTTAAATGTAGCTTAAATAAATTGATTGCAACCACTTACCTTAAAAAATTTTATTAAATTCAATGAATATTTTTTTTTAGTGTGTAATATCAAATCAACATATATTTTTATGTTACTTTAACTTAACAAACGGAGTTAAATTTTTATAAGTAATGTCAACTTATCACAAGTTAAAATTTAAAATAGTAGGTTGAATTGACTTGCATAACCAAGTTGTTTTATCTTGTTGAATTTTTTTTTTACAGTGTGGTCTAAATATTATATATGAAGAGTTTGGTTCCAAAATGAGATAACTCTGTTTTTAAAGCAACACCAAACATTTCCAAAAAAGTTTCAGTCTTTCATCCACTCGAAACAGGGTGAACGGCACTTTCACATTCGCTTTGAAGCCCTCTATCAGCCAAAACCGCACTAAAGAAGTTTTCAACCGTCGGGGCGCGGTCCTGTAGTTTGCGTGAAAACTACAAAAACTTGCTTTACGGCACAACTACCATCCAATCAGAGCCAGCTTTGCTGCAGTAGGCTAAATTATTAACGACAGTGGTAATGGACAATTCCGCTTCCAACCTGTAGGGGGAGCAAAGAGCAAAAACTCTTTAGTGTTGCTTTAATTTTTTTTAAATCTAGTTTTTTGATTGTGCATTCCAATTAAAATCAATCAAACTGCAGTTGTTTTGTTTCCCGATTGAATGACGTCAATTAAACAGTTTTTGACTAAACTCCGCCCACAGGAATACGTCAGTCGCCAGCTTTGTCTCAAACTGCTCTGCTAAGCTAAGCTGCTATCGAATCACAACACACTAAACAAACTACACAATCAGAACTCGTTAAGTATTTCTAAAGGAGGGACTTCATAGAACAAGGAAGACATCAGACTTTTTTAGGACAGTGAAAACAACGCTATACAGATAAGTAAATTGTGTGAACCGCAAACAACACAATCAAAGCTTCAAAAACACAGGAAGAACGAGACCTTCAAAGCGATATTCCAGCCAAATCTTAAAATAACCCCATGATTTACTCACCCTCAAGCAATTTGAGATACATATGTCCATCATCTTTTAATAAAAGTCTTTTGCGGATAATCAATGTGATTTTGTACCAAAAAATCCACATTTTAAACTTTGTAAACTATGATAACTAGCTTTCGTTAACTACAGCATCTTGTAATCACACGATTCACGAGAGTCACTGCGCAAAGTAAATATGGCAACCAAGGCTCACTTTGCTAAAAGTAAAAGTTTGAATGCATTTTGCTTTAGTTATATGACTAAATATAAACTTAAAGGGGACATATCATGAAAATCCGACTTTTTCCTTATTAAAGTGCTATAATTGCTTCTATCAACCTAGAAAATTTGTAAAAGAACAACCCAGTAACTTAGTTTTGGTAAACCATTCTCTGCAAGCATGGGTAATTGAAATCTGGCTCCCCTTGTGATGTCAGAAGCGGATAATACCGCCCCTTAATCTGCACTATCCAACCACAGCACTGCCATTTAGTGCAGAGATCAACTCATTTGCATTTAAAAGGACACACACAAAAATGGCACATATTTGCTCACCTACAAAGTGGCAATTTTAAAATGCTACTGTATAATAAATTATCTACATGCAATTTTGAGCTAGAACTTCACACACATACTCTGGGGACACCAAAGATTTATTTTACATCTTTAAACAGTCTTGTGAAATGTCCCCTTTAAGATTATTATTCTTGGTATTATATGCAATTTACATGTTTTAGATGTGACACACAAATTGAATATACAATTTGGTAGATCGTTTGAGGTGTCTACACTTCTTCATACAGCTCTAAGTATCGATTTACAGCATTCCTATTTTCTGCATGGTGACATTGACCTTACCTCCGAAACGTCTGACTGTCTCAGAGGAAGAAAAGTGAAGCAGACAGACAGACAGAGGTCACACTGTGAGACAGAAACCAGGATGATGGAGGTGAAGATGAGAGGGTTTGAAGGAAAGTACTTCATGTGTAGCTGGATTTGTGTGCAAGATCTGAGGATGAGCCAGAGGAAATCTGTGTGAAATTATGCTAATCCATCTATATAATATGCAGAGAGTCGCTACAAAATCGTTTTTTCTCCTTTGCCATAGAGGAGGAGGAGATTTATCCCACAAAAGGAGGTGGGTTACGCAGATGCTTAGCAAAATGAAAAGAAGATGTAGGCTGTACGTTGTCCTGTTAAGATGAAGATTTGTTGGACATCTGAATGGAGAGAGGCAGCATGATTGCTACATGAAAAACATCAGAACTGAAAGAAAAAAACAGAGTCAAAAACACAGACAAGCAATCATGCATGTCTTGCGATGAATTGCCTGCCATATCAGTTGCACTGGTACAGAGATGCACTCATGCATGAGGACTTTGACAGAATATACTGTGGAGTATAGGAAAATATATTTAGCTGAGTTCTGGTTATAATATCTCTACTCCCCAACGTTAACCTGTTAATGATTTCAATTGCATGAGACCCAAAATACAAATACACATAACAGATGCTATGTTTTCGATACTTTCTGGTCTCTGTCGTAAAGCCACCACGGAAGTGACTTAAACTGCAATTCATTGACTGGCCACTAGAGAGTGGCTCCAAAAGGGAGTCAATCCCATTGACCCCCACATTAAAATGCCTTTATAGCAAAATAAATGTTTACAAAAACTGTTTTGGCCAATATAGCTACCGTATCAAGCTAGGTGGTTGCCCCGCGGTGGTAAGTGCGCCCTTCGGTGCACGTCACAAACTATGAAAAATATAAAGTTCAGTCTCTCCCAGTAAGATGTCTACAGGTTGGTGTTAACGCAAACAGCCACCAGATGCGGAGTTAATGCTCTATTTGCAAGGGAAGGCAACTGATATCAATGATGACCCGCTGGCTTGGGGCGGAACAATGAGGCAAGATATTGTCTGTTTCTCAATCCGGAGGCCGCATTTGTAAGCTGCATACATCATCAAGACTGTCTTATTTCATAACATTAACAATTAAAAAGTTGACTATTATTCTTTATTAATCATACATTGTTGTATTATGCTTATGACTTGCAAATGTCTGAAAATAATAAACCAGGCTTGATGACATACAGCCTGCATATGTGACCTCCAGAAGCTGCAGCCTACGGATTGAGAAACGGCTGTTCTCTCTTGGTCACTCAAAGTTGCGAAAAAGTATCAATCTGCGCTACCAGTACACCATCCGAATGCGTTTTCAACCCCAAAAAGGTTTCTCACTTGTTGTTTCACGAATTGAAGTGCTACAATAAACACGCAGATATGCGCGTATCCCGTGGGTGGTCCGTGGATCGGCTCGACCACCCACCGAAATGGCCAAGCACATACGCACAGTTTCTTTACATTTTACACATGTCGCATCTAAAACTACACGGAAAACGTGACCGTGCCGCTTACCTCTCATTCAAATCGCATGGGTGCTTCAGAGCGTCTTTCGTTACTAAGTAACCTAAGCATTGCTTGCCGCTGTGTCGAGCACCCACCGGCGAGAAAGAATTTGGTGCCTACGAACACGCTTGTTTGTTAAGAACTGTATATCTGATCATCGTTTACAGTTTTATATTTCAAAATATATGTGCATTATGTATAAGACCTATATGCATCAATGTGCATGTGCACATACGCGCATGCACGCACCCCCCCCCCCACACACACACAATCTATAACCACCGCACCACCACAATTTGTGCGTTACCATCCCAGTGGTAAAAAACTGCCACCGCCAGAGCCTTACTAGGTGGGCATGGCTTCAGCAACCAGCCCCAACCACGTTCCGCCATTTTGACCATTTTCGGTTATTTGCGAGTGATGCGTGGTAACGTGCTGCCAAGGTGCCGACCGTAGGCTTCGTCAACTACTGGCTTCGAAAATGCTCCTCAGAAACCTACAGGTGACATCATGGACTCTACGTACATATTTTTACAGTCTATGGTTTTTGTTAGCCTGTGTAAGCACATATTTTGTTTTAATATACGCCTTTTTTGCGGTACTTTGTCCATTCTATGCCATTTTATATAAATGATTTAGGTTACATGAGGCCAAAAACTTTGTACTTTACATGACCCAATATATCCATTATTTTGATTGGTCAACCATGCCATCCATTTGTCAAATACTTCTCTGCACATCTGGAGACTGACTAATATCAAACTCTCGTCCAGGCCACTTTACAGCTTAAATGATCGGACCATGATTTCACTTTATTTATTTATTTTGGTGATTCTTGCAATCCAAATGACTGATTTTGTTGTGGTAACTTCCAGAAATATGTGAAGAAATTAAAACAATTCTAAATAGAATACCAAAAATTCTTAAGTCAGTAATAATATAAGAAAATTGGACTAATAAATACAACATCGAAATAAAACAGTGCTTTAGGTTATGCTACTGTTTGTTCTTAAAGATTGCTATCACTTTAAGATGGACAGATGGAATAATTTCCAGTGAAAGTGCTGAAAAACCAATGCCAATTTTAATATAAAGATCAGAACATGCTGACT
Source organism: Paramisgurnus dabryanus (assembly GCF_030506205.2). NCBI lineage: Eukaryota > Metazoa > Chordata > Actinopteri > Cypriniformes > Cobitidae > Paramisgurnus > Paramisgurnus dabryanus. Next base: position 36,348,065 of record NC_133340.1, read on the forward strand.
TTCAGAAAGAGCAAAGACATTAAGCATTCACTGTAAAACATAGATTTAAATCTACATATTTTATAAAGGCTGGCGAATCACTTTGCAAACAAACAAAAGCATTACAACTAATTCACTTAGAGGAAAATCTTTGAGGTACTGCTCCCAGCCTTAAAATGATTATTGAAATGGATTCAGGGATTTTTCTTTTAATGCTATTAAAAACACACATAATCTTGTGTCCCCGTCACCCCCTATAATTCCCTAGAAATCTGCTAGCTCTATATCTGGAGTAAACTTTTTGTTTTTTCCTCAGCAGCCTGCTCAAGTTATACAATTTACAGCCAGAGTTATTAATAAAACAATACACTAATACAGCCCCGCTTTATTACCAGCGAGCATTTGTTATGGTGCTGCTGTGACCTCAATTAAATTTAAAGGCCATTTTACTGGCTTAGATTTTCTCCAGGGGTTTAATCTCCTTAGACCTGAATAACCCAAAGGCAGCGTGACTTTAAAGCCCTTTGTCTTTCTCAAAATGAAAGAATTCATTTCATGTAATAATTCACTTTAATTATTATGTGGAAGATTTACATTTTATGTTTATATGGTGGTTTCAATATCAAATAATTCATTCAGGAATTTTCTTCCTGCAGTGCTTTTGTTCAAAGGGATCTGGATAAATAAACATTAATGGCCCTATCTTGCACCCAGCGCAAGTGACTTTGTCAGTGACGCATGTATCATTCGTATTTTGCACCGGCGCACAGCGGGTTTTTCCCTCCACAGACGCACGTCGGCAAACTAGGGAATGAACTTGCGCTCCATGGGCGTTTCAGCGCAAAAAAGGAGGCGTGATCCGGCGCAAACCATCCCTGATGCTATTTTGCAGTTTCAAAAAACAATTGCGCCACTGACCAAAAAAAAACTAGTCTAAAGTCAGTGGTGCGTTGCGCGTTGTTCATTATGCTATTTTAAGGGCACATGCTTGACCATAATGTATAGTGTGCACAACGCGCGCACACTTTGCTTTTCTAATCTACACAGATGCAACAGTTATTTTTGCAAATCATAAATTGTTACAATAAAAAATATTAACACATGAGATAAGGGAAATCATTGTGGTGAGCATTGTGGTGATAGTTTTTATTTATTGTGTGGCTGCGTTAAAAAATTCTCATGCAAATAACGATTAAAATATTTTCATAAGTTTGTTGTGTGGCTGTATTACGTTTATGTTATGTAAATAATAATTAAAATGTTTTCTTAAGAAACCTTAATGTATGTGAACTGGATTTGTAAGTGCACTTTGGGGTTGGACTGCTTGCGTTTCTTGGGTCCGATTTCAAAGCCCCCAAACCGCCTTCAACACTTTCAGCGGTGAGGGTGGACGCAGCGATGTCCTCTGCTGGCGTCAGGTCATGTGTGGAGACAGATCCACCTCCCGTTACACGGCGTGCCCGATTTATGCTGGCAAGCTTGGGATTCCCCCGTCTCCTGACATTATAGCGCTTGGCGCAACGTCCTGGGGATGCCAGCTGATGAGACTGTGGCTATTTCCTCTCACGCCTGTTTAACCTACGCTGATTTGGGCGGGTTTCTCCTATCCCCATACAAAACAACTTCTCTGCCTTTGACTGCACTTACAAGAATGTCGGTCTCCTCGGCTGTGAACCGCTCCTGGCGTACGCCTGGTAAATCCGTCATAATACTAGCAACCCGCCATGGAACTTGCGCCCTTGCGTTTAAAGGGAATGTTGGATAGCGTTCTGATTGGTTTATCTGACGTTACGCCCAAACCACACCTATGAATAATGAACCTACTTCAGACCAACCCCTTTTTGATTTGTGCCTGGCGCAAGAGTTATTTCTCCCGCCGGGAAAATAGCAACAACACCCAAGATCCGCCCACAAAGTCACTTGCGCATTGCGCTTCGCACTTGCGTTTCAGATCGTTAAAATAGGGCCCTAAAAATGTTAAAAAGCAACCATTCTTTTTTAAAAGTAAATGGACTGAAGATCTCACAGCAATGCTGTCACGGGCCAAACATGATAAAAAATTAAGATTACTGCTACAAACATGCACGCTCACATGAAAAAGATTATCAAAAAGGGAGAAATATTTTAGACCTATAAGATACTTTAGAATTAATGACATCATAATGAGACAATTATAATACTTGGGTAATAAACATCTGCCAATATTAGTACACTGCAGTACAATAGAATATCTACATGACATAAAACAGTGTAAAAAGATTAACAATAATATTATTCTAATTGATAACGCAGCAGGTTGTTATTCCTCAGATCACTCGCACATCGTCTTCACCCGTTTTAAAAACAGAAGATGAGAAGAGAGCTTAAAGCAATAGTTACAACCCAACGGGTTTGTCCCTTTTTGACCCAACGCTGGGTTGAAAATAACCCAGCATTTTAAGAGTGTATACACAAATAAACAACATATTGCTTTATTATGCAACTTTGAGTCAACTGAATATTTATTGCATCGGTTGCTCAGGCCTAGACACCACACAGATTTAATGAGTGATACTTGTGCTTCATGTCAGTCTAACCTGACCACACGGTAAGGACATTATCTTAACACTTATGTTAGTGATCATCAGCGGTTATAGCAAATGTAGAGGACCGGCGAGCAGCCAATTTCTTTGGCCCGGAGTCATCTTTTCTTCAGTGGATTGTGTCCAAATTAGCGTCAGTGTAAAAGAGGTATGAGCAATACATTGTTTACTCCTGGGGTCATGTGAACTACACTGCAGTGCATTTATTAAAAATACATCATTAATTAGATCCTTGTTTTGTTTGGCACTTTTATGCACTTTTCTCGTCTGCTCAAAATTGGCCCACGGAAATGCTTGACTTTGAGTACTGTGTGAAGAACTGCCTACAAGAATAATTTCAACAGTATATCACCACGTCAAGACCACCTGTCAATCAAAGCTCCTCCCATCTCATTAATGTATCATCATCAATCTACGGAACAGACTTAATGAATTTCCTCCCCCCGAGGTGATGTTAACATACAGAAAAACATTAAATTGAAAAGCAATCATCTTCGGTAAGAAATAAAAACAGTATTTTCTTTAAGCACCCCCTTTTCCAATTATCCATCTCATGTGCATGTTCTGATCAGTTCCGTCAAAGCGTCCAAGACTCAAAGCTCGCCACCCGGCCCCCCGCCTCACGTCCCACTGGGACATGCCGTATTTACCCAGGGACTGATTAAGCTAATATTGAAATGTAATTCAGCAAGAGCCAAGACCTGCCAGTGCGTCTATCACAAGACCCATTTAAACTAATGAAAGAGGAAGAAGGTTCCCCGCAGGTGGGTCTACATGATTCAAAGCGACACCGCTGACAGTCAGCAAACAGACAGTGGGGGTGATGATGATTAATCTTCATAAATTAAAGTTGATCTGAAATAAACAAAATGTGTCAGAGGGTAAAAGGAGATGAGATAATGAGGGAGGGGTGAAGAAAGTGAGACAGGCCCATCTGCTTTGAAAAAGGGGGGCTTTACCTAGTGTATGAGCAAAGACTGCACACTTTGAGATACTAATGCATTTTTGATGCAGAATAGCAATCTTGACCGATCTGGAGGTGGTTTATTACGTTTCATTTAGATTAGTAATGACAAACAGCACACATTTAAACGGCACATGTCCAAACACCTTTGGAGGTGAAGGATGCCCTTGAAGGTGAAGTACGCACAATTGGAGACATAGCCCTGTGGCTCTAACGTATTGCACAATACAAACTCACTGCATTAACAGTATATTAAAAAAATGATTTCAATTCTGTTCCTTACACAAGGCTATTATGTGGCTTGGATTAATGTGCATGAGTCATATGGACTATTTTATGATACTTTTGTGGTACATATGTGTCCTGTTTTTAAGTATGAACCTTTCAGTCTCCAATTATTGTAATTGCAAGGATAAATGCGTATAATTCAAGATGTCTGCTTTTTAGAAGACAGAAAGACACACAAGTTATTCCATCATGCTTATATTTTCATGTTGAGATGCAAAAACCCCTAAGTGCGTCTTACATGCTTTGTGTAAATGAGCTTTTCTATCAGGCTGTTATGTTTAGGTTCAGTATTTCCACTTTAATGGCAATAAAAAAGTTATTAGTCAGTAACTGAAATGCCTTATTAATACAAATGTCACTTTAGTCAGCTCATTTAAACAAATGTGACTGGTTTTTTTTCGCAGTAAAACCCTTTAAGTGCAGGCAAGCTTATATGGCCAAAAACTCTACTTTTACAAAAAAAACTCGACTTTTTTGGAAAAGACATACTGTAGTAAACAATTGCAAAATCACTAAAGATGCAACTGCAAGCATTGCAAATGATTATAGTCAAAATGGCGCTGTTATCCATGCGACTGCCACATTCAGGTCCAAGAACTTACAAGGGACACAAGTTCGAATGTTATCAACGCATGCCGTCATTCATCCAATTAATTTTTCATGCACATAACATTAAATCAGAAGTGATTTAAACTGCAATTCATCGACTGGCCGCTAAAGACTGGCTCCAAAAAGGAGTAAATCCCCATAGACCCCCATGTCACAAAAATGTCCAACTTTACTGCTAAAATAAATGTGTTTACAGTCTGGTACAAAATCTTTTTTGGTCTATATAGCTAATTTTACCCTTCATGACAACTGTGAGGGGGGTGAATTTTTTTTGTAACTCATCCGTTTAAATTATATTAAGCTTTAAAGTTATGCATAATTAAGGGTGTGGCCACTTGAGTGGCGGTTGAACAGCCACTGCTGTCACTAGAGTCGAGCTAGGGGGGCGTGGTTTCAGTAACCAGCCACCTCAGCTTCACCCACGTCCCGCCTTTTTACCCATTTGCGGATATCCGCGAGTGACCAAACCATTTGTAACCAAACGATTCTTGAGCCCATTCACTTCCAAAGTTGAAAAAAAATTATACTATTAAAGGGACATTCCACTTTTTTTGAAAATATGTTCACTTTCCAGCTCCTCAATGGTTTGATTCTTACCATTTTGGAATCCATTCAACTGATCTCCGGGACTGGCGTAGCACTTTTAGCATAGCTTAGCACAATCAATAGAATCTGATTATGCCATTATCATCGCGCCTAAAAATAACCAAAGAGTTGCGATATTTTTCCTATTTAAACTTGACTCTTTTGTAGTTACATCGTGTATTAAGACCGACAGAAAATTAAAAGTTACGATTTTCTAAGCAGATATGGCTAGGAACTATACTATCATTCTGGCGTAATAATTAAGGACTTTGCTGTCGTAACATGGCTGCAGCAGGTGTAGTGATGTTACGCACTGCCCGAAAATAGTCCATTGCCATTAAAAGTTACCAGAGGGACTATTTTCGGCTGCTGCACAATGCCATTGCACCTCCTGCAGCCATTTTACGTAATAGCCATGATTATTACCCCAGAATGAGAGTATAGTTTCTAGCCATATCTGCCTAGAAAATCGCAATTTTTACTTTTCCGTCTGTCTTATATAGGAGGAGTCAAGATTTAAATAGGAAAAATATAGAAACTCTTTGGTTATTTTTAGGCGCGATGCTAATGGTCTAATCAGATTCTATGGATTGTGCTAAGCTATGCTAAAAGTGCTAGCGCCAGACTTGGAGATCAGCTGAATGGATTCCAAAACGGTAAAAATCTAATGTTTAACTCTAGGGGAGCAGAAAAATAAGCATATTTTCAAAAAAGTGGAGTGTCGCTTTAAAATATCTTAAAAATATCTTCCTTCATGTTCATCAGAACAAAGAAATTTATACAGGTTTGTAACAACATGAGGGTGAGTAAATGATGACAGAATTTTCATTTTTGGGTGAACTATCCCTTTAACTGTTGTACACTGTTGAAAAGCCACGTCAGAAATGAATCCCGCGCATCTCCTGCAGCAGCATTATAGAAATGTAATGTCTGTGCGGGTGGGCTTATTTGAATCATATGAAATGAAAAGGAAAGTTATCATATTAAAGCCAAGCTCCATCTGCTATAGTAGAACTGGAGAGGGATTGTTTTTTGCATCTCTCATTCAGCTGCTTAGTTTCTTTTTGACCCTGAAGTGTCTCATGTGCGTACTAAAAAAAGAGACAAAGTAATCTATAGAGATCGGGAGGAAAGAACTGGTTTTTATCACGTCTGTATAGAGGTTTATAAAGTGCCATACAGCCATTGTGTGACAGAAAATGCTAGTTCTCATGACAGCCCTTTGGCTAAGATCGGAGCAGCTATTGAAGGGGTTGAAAAGACAGAAATTATTGCTTATGATAGACCAATGTTTCCTCTCCACTCCATCATCTGCACAATTCTGTCCCCAGCTCCATCCACCTTATTTCTGAGATAGCCCTAAGGAGTCACATTTTACAGTGGGCTACCCGCTCTGAACGCTTTGCTTTAAAAGGCCTAAAGCAATTAGCGATTCGGCTCCCTGCATTGTGCAATAAACTGATTTGATTTTGCATTGTCTCCCACTTTCACACTTCTGGTTTGAAGGACGACACGGGCAGTAGCGGGGCTTCTCATTAGAGCAATATGTGTGACACCTTTTACAGTTGTCAATTCTGAGAGGAGGGAGATGGTTTCTGATTGGCCCCCGGCGGACGACATGTCACATCAATGAATAACAGCACTCTGATTGGTCCAAGCCTGCGGAGCAGAAGCTCACGGATCTGCGTCAACTTTTCCCCTTAAAAGACGAGCGAGAAAATAAATAAAAAATGAGACCCGGTCAGAAGAGAGGAGAATTTTAAGCCCCATAGAATGAGATGAGAGATATGAAACATCTGAATTTGATAGTGGTTGTGAACACAATAGTGGCTGTTTTGACGTTTACAATTCTATTTGTTTTGTGTGTCTCAAAATCGAGGACTGCAAAAAGTGCAATTATTTTTTTTAAATGGGTCATTTTATAAAATGGGTGCCTTTTCCAGCTTGATCATGTTTTTTTATAGCTTTCTATAGCTCAAATAGTAGAGCGTGACCAATGCCAAGGCTTAGATTCCCGGGAATACAAATTCCAAAAAGTTAAGTAGTTCAAAAAACAGACACAGCAATCCAAACTTGCTGTCTGCCTTTAAATTTCCCAAAGACAAACAAAGTGTATCAGCACTACTCTTCCTTCCTACATGCTACATTTAGTTTCAAATGGTTTCCAAAATCACCACGAAATTGCTTCCATCCTCCATAGGTGCACAACCATTGACAACACAAAGGATTCCTTTGAACACAAAAAACTAATGATTATTTCATCTTAAACCTATATAATTTTGAAAGCATTTATTTGTGTGCGACATGAATCAAGATCTTTATAGATGAGATGATCCCCAACCAAAAGTTACAAATTGGTTGGCCTCTGATTCTAAAGCATTTTTAACAATTTAAAAACATAATACAATGCTCTCGCCTCCAAAGACTTTTCTGGAGAAGCAGGGGAGGAGAGACAAAAGATGAACTAAAGGTGAGAAACTAGAGGAGAATTGTCATGGGAGCTGTACGATTATCTGAAGGGTGATAGAGACATGCTGTAACAAGCATTCAAAGTAGATATTTGTTCAGGAGAAGCCACAGAAAGAAAAAACAGTGCCCTTGAGAAAAAGAAAACGAGAGCCGGGCGAGGAAAGGCAGGAGGGTAGAGGGAGGCGGAGAGAGAAAAAGAAAGATATGTGGGTCGTGAGGGATCAGGGTAAATTGGAGGGTTTGGAGAAACAAGTGTCACAGGTTCAAGACCCTTAGAGCTTCAGGGAGGAGGCTACCAAACAATGCGGGCGAGAGAGGCGTCGAGCATGATGCCTGGCGCTACAAAAAATGCATTTCAACCCACAGGAAACAGAACAAACAAAAGTCTCTTTAAAAATGTAATATAATCAGTAAACAACATATCTACATGAGTAAACATACTTGAGTGAAGTTTGTCAAGGTCACTGCCTACATATACTGTAGTTTAATGTTATTACATAATAAACTGATTTCACTTAAAAAAGCTAAATAAAATCAAATAAAGTAATGGAAAATGAATGAATGAATAAAACAAATGGACAAATATAGTGAATGCAGTCCTGAGAGGTGGACAAATAAGTAACTAAAGGAAGGAAAGAAAGGACAAAGGAAAGAAAGAAAGAAATGAATGAAGGAAGGAAATGAGGAAGGACGAAAAGAATAAACAAAGGAAAAAGAAAGAAAGAAACGAACAAAGGAAAGAACAAATGAATAAAACAAATGGAAAAATACAGTGCATGCAGTCATGAGAGATGGGCAAACAAGTAACTAGGAAGGAAAGAAAGAAAGGAAATAAGGAAAGAAAGAAAGATAGAAATATACAACAGAGGAAAGGATGAATAAAGAAAGAAAAGAATGAATGAAGAATGTAAGGGAAGGAAAGAAGGAATGAAGAAAAGAAAGAAAGAAAGAAAGAAAGAAAGAAAGAAAGAAAGAAAGAAAGAAAGAAAGAAAAAGATAGAAATAAGGAATGAAGGAAGGAAATAAAGAAGGAAGAAAAGAATATACAAGGAAATAAAAAGAAAAAGAAAGAAAGTAAAAAATGAACAAAGCAAAGAACAAATGAATAAAACTATTGAACAAATATAGTGCACACAGTCATGAGAGATGGGCAAATAAGTAACTAGAAGGGAAAAAAGAAAGAAAGAAAGATAGAAATAAACAAAAGAGGAAAGGATGAATGAAGAAAGAAAAGAAGAAGAAATGAAGAAAGAAAAGAATGAATGAAGAATGTAACAAACAAATGAAATAAAAAGAAAGGAACAAATGAAAGAATTAATGCAGTCACAAGAGACAGACAAAAAAGTAAGAACAAATGAAGGAAGGAAAGAAGGAATGAAGAAAAGAAAGAAAGAAAGAAAGAAAGAATGAAAAAGATAGAAATAAAGGAATGAAGGAAGGAAATAAAGAAGGAAGAAAAGAATATATAAAGGAAATAAAAAGAAAGAAAGTAAGAAATGAACAAAGGAAAGAACAAATGAATAAAACGTCTCGGTTACGGATGTAACCCTCGTTCCCTGAAGGAGGGAACGGAGACGTCACGTCGTGACCGACGAATTGGGAACTCGCTTAGAGAGACCAATCTGCTTCGAATACTACTAAAACGCCAATGAACTTGGCATTGAGATATTTGCATAATGCTGGCGCCGCCCCGCCAGGTGCGTATATAAGCAGCAGGTGCAAATAGGGAAATTAGCTTCTTATTCGCTGAGAAAGCCGGAAAGTGTGACCGGCCGTAACAGCAGGTGGCAGCACCTGTGGCGACGGGACGTGACGTCTCCGTTCCCTCCTTCAGGGAACGAGGGTTACATCCGTAACCGAGACGTTCCCTTTCAGTCGGTCACTACGACGTCACGTCGTGACCGACGAATTGGGAATCCCTATCAAAACGCCACTAGGGGCTGACCTCTTCCAGTGTCTGCGTAAAGCCCTCCGGTTCCACTTAAGGATAAGGAGAATTAGGTTTTAAGGCAGAAGGCCGGGCACTAGATGTTCCTTTAACCCCACAGAAGTGCCAGCGACTGGGAAGCGCCCTACCTGAGCGGGATAGGAACGCTGCGGAAGCCACCGCCCCTCTTAAGGGCTAATGGTGGGCGAAAGTCAACCGTAGTTGAGGTAAAATGACAGCCGTGGCTGTGTAAGCAAAGCAGTGCTCTGCTAAGGGAAACGTGGGCTAGTAGGATTAACCCCACGGAAAAATACTCACAAAGGAACCCGGTGGGACACAATGTGGAGCCCGAGCCAACACGTAGGTTCGCGAGGATGCAGCTAGTGAAGGCTGACAGCCAATGCTCCGCAACAAAGGCTGCCAAGGCAGCGGAGGAAGAGCAATTCAAACCATTACGCATTTTTGCTCTGAAGGCCTTCCATACTGACACAGTTATGAAGCATCAGTTGGAGGCTGCAAGCCGACCTGCGAGTCTGCTCTCCGTGCCCTCCCTGGTGAGGAAAGAACACGAGAGGATACAGGCTCGATACGAACACTGTAAAATCTAATGAACGTATTAGGTGTCGCCCAACCAGCAGCTCTACAGATGTCTGTTAGCGAGGAACCACGAGCTAGAGCCCAAGATGAGGCAACGCTCCGTGTGGAGTGCGCTCTCAAATTAAAGGGGCAAGGAATACCCTGAAGATTATAAGCCAGGGCGATAGTATCAACTATCCAATGAGACATCCTCTGCTTAGTGACAGCTTTCCCTTTCTGCTGGCCACCATAACAAACAAAGAGCTGGTCTGAGGTCCTGAGGCTTTGCGTGCGATCCACGTAGAGTCGCAGTGCGCGTACGGGGCACAACAAAGCCATGGTTGGGTCTGCGTCCTCCGGGGGCAGCGCTTGCAAGCTCACCACCTTATCTCTGAAAGGAGTGGTGGGAACTTTTGGGCACGTAGCCTGGTCTGGGCCTCAATGTTACACTCGAGGCAGCAGGACCAAACTGAAGGCACGAATCGTCAACAGAGAATGCATATAAATCCCCTACTCTCTTCACTGAGGCCAAAGCTAGCAGGGTCAGAGCTTTCATTGATAAAGCTTCAGACTCGCAGACTGCAAAGGCTCGAACGGGGGGCCTGAAGGGCTTTCAGCACCATGGACAGGTCCCAAGGAGGAATAGAAGGAGGGCGCGAGGGGTTTAGCCTGCGAGCGCCTCTTATAGTGTAATAACCAAATCATGCTGGCCAACTGATCTGCCGTTGATAAGTGGGTGAGTGACGAGCAGAAATAGCGGCGATATCAACTTTAATGGCGAAGGGACAGCCTACCATCTAACCTACGTTGAAGATATAAAGCACAATGTTAATGGGGCATTCTCTGGGGTCCTCGCATTGCAAAGAGCACCGGGTGACGAAAAAGGTTTCATTAAGCGCGTAAGCCCGTCTTGTGGACGGTGCTCGAACCGCGTCGATGGTGTTAGATACCGTTTGCGATAAATCACCTAAACCTTGCGCGCGCTCAACGACCATACATGGAGATCCCACGGGTCGGGGCGCGAGTGCCAATGTGCCCCTTCCTAAGAAAGAAAGTCCTTCCTCAGGGGAATCCGCCAGGGAGGGCTGTCGCGAGGAGCATTAAATATGAAAACCCATTCCCAGTCGTCCAGTACGGACGATTAATAAAAGGCTCTCCTCGTCCTGCCTGACTCTGCACAGTGTCTGTGCGATTAAGCTCACTGGAAGGAATGCGTATTTGCGCATCCCCCGAGGCCAGCTGTGTGCCAACGCATCCACGCCGAGGCTGCCCTCGGTTAGTGAATAAATAGGCGACAGTGGGTATCGTCCGGCGACGCAAACAGATCTATCTACGCACAACCGAACTTCTTCCAAATTAGCTGGACCGTCTGGGGGTGGAGTCGCCATTCGCCGGGGCGCGCAGCTCGAGAAGCGCGTCCGCTGCTGTATTGAGCGAGCCCGGAATGTGAATGGCACGAAGGGACCTCAGATGCTTCTGACTCCAAAGGAGGAGATGACGAGCGAGATGCGACAGGTGACGAGAGCGCAAAACCGCCTTAACGGTAAATAACGCAACAGTCGCAATGTTATTGGTGTCGGCTAATACATCCTTCCCTCGCATCTCCATAGCGGAGCGTACAAGTCCCAGATATACAGCGCACCGCTCGCGGCAGTTGGGGTGCTATGCACACCCCTGAGACTGCAAGCCCGTCATACGTGGCTGATCATCCCGTGCTGAGGGCATTGCAATATACAGAATGCCAGGAGACCCCTCAGGGGCATATCTTCTATCGGAAATGCCGGGTCTACCACGGGGAAAAATTTAAATGACACGCAGGTGCAATGTTTACACGGTGTATGTCGGTGTGCCACGCTCTCCTCGAGACTCGATCGTAAGCCAACGCTGAAGCGGTCTCATATGAAGCAGCTCGGGCGGCGTCACATTCGCAGCATGCTGTCATATGTCCAGGAGCTTCTGAAATTGTTTCAGAGGGACCGCGTACTTCCCTCGATTTAAACCGAGGCAAGTCAGAACTGACTGGTTGCGCGCTCTTGTTAAACACGCCAATTAGTCGATCGAGTCTTATTTCCATACTGAGAAAAAGGATCCTCTGCACGGGGCAAAGTTGCTCTTTCCCAGTCGACCTGAAGACTTAAACGAGCGAGATGCCAAAGCATTAACTCTGTGTTCGCACACGTCTGCCAAGAACGGGCTATTATAAGTCGACGTAGAAAAAAGCAGAATGCGAACAACGCTCTCTCTGATATTTTAAAGCCGTGACTAGCATATGGAGACACGGAGAGAGAGAGACAGCTCGAATGATGTACTTAGTATTAATATGCCCACCCCACGACGCAGAGCGAAAACGGTCTAAAGCGAGGGGAGATGGACACATAAAGTACACGTCTTACAGGTCTAAGGCTGCAAACGATCTGAATATTGAAATACGAGCCTCGGCGTTATCGTCCAAAAGAACCCCTTTGTAGAGCCGGTGCGTAAATCAAATCGATCGTAACCCGCCGCGTATTTTGGGTACTATGAGATAAAGGCTGGAAAACCCTATCATCATCATCATCTCGGTAAGAGGGACCGGCTCGAACATCCTTCGCCAACAGGATATCGACTTTTGCACGCAGTACATGTGCATCGGACGCTTTCACTACAGTGAAACGAAAGCCCGAATTTTGGGTGTGCCGGATTCGTAACCGAGGCGGATTGTGCGTAAAACCCAACGAAACGGGCTGGGAACTGAAGCCAAGCACCCAGGCACCGTACGAGGAGAAATAACGACACTACCGAAGTACCCGCGGTGGGGCAGCGAAGCGAGACAGGTGGGACTGCCGGTGCGTCTGCTGTGACAGCATAAGCATCTACAGTATGTGTGTGTGACACTGACCTGAGCCCGCTGAGGGTGACGGTCGTCTGGTCTCCTCAGCGGAGAGCACAGACTCCGAAGAGGGTGCTGGTGGTCCCGTCTCCTCAGCGGAGAGCTGGAACTCCTCAGGACACCCGCTGGCGATAGAGGAGAGGGAGGAAGAGCACGTAAATGCCCGCTCACATCTCTCTCGATCCTCTGGAGACCTGGAGAAGGAATAGGAATGCACTCTTTTTGTGGTTTTGTGGGTGCTGGCTGAGAAGCCGGCGGAACAGAACAAAACGAAACCAAAGATTCTCCACCCGGCCCTCTACCGGTGGAGGGAGCGATGCCATCACCGTCTCCCGTAGAGTGATCCCATCCGTATCCAGGTCGCCCGTCTCAGGGCCGCTTCGATTTCCGTTTACCACGGGAAGCGGGTGGGGCGGGCGGGGCGGGCTGCCGACGGCTGTTCCCCCTCCGTGGCCTGGAAGATGTTCTAGTGGGGGGGGTGGAGGCAGCCGCCGCAGGGCGCCCTCGGCGAGGAGCAGACGGGGCCGCCGGCGCTGGAGGGCGAGATGCAGGTCGCTTGCGCCGGGGCACGATCTGAGCGATCGCCTCCGTCTGCTTCTGGGCGGCGGAGAACTGCTGGGCAAAAGACTCCACCGACTCACCGAAGAGACCAGCCTGGGACACGGGAGCGTCTAAGAACTTGTTCTTCTCCGCATCCGACATGTCCGCCAGACATAGCCATAAGTGGCGTTCCTGGACCACCATCGTGGACATGGCACGACCAATCGCCTGCGCTGTCACCTTCGTAGCGCGAAGAGCCAGATCAGTGGCAGCCCGGAGCTCCGAAAGGACAGGCGAGTCGTGTCCTCCCTCGTGCAGATCCCTCAAGGCCTTCGCTTGATGAACCTGCAGCAACGCCATTGCGTGCAGGGCTGAAGCCGCCTCTCCACATGCCTGGTGGGCAGCGCCCGTTAAACCGGAGGACTGTCTGCAGGCACGAGAGGGGAGGGTTGGGCGGTCCTTCCAAGAGGGAGCGTGTGCCGGACACAGTTGCATCGCGACAGCGCGCTCCACGGGAGGGATCCCCGTATAACCCTTAGCGGCTCCGCTGGTGAGGGAGGTGAGGGGGGAGGGCTGAAACGGCCGTAATCTCGTGGAAAACGGCGACTTCCAGGTTCTAGTCAGCTCCTCGTGCACCTCGGGGAAGAAAGGCACCGGTGGAGAGGGTTGTGAAACCCGGGCAGCTCCAAAGAACCAATCATCCAGGCGGGACGGTTCGGGCTGAGGGGGGGGAACCCACTCTAACCCTACGGTCTCCGCCGCTCGAGCGAGCACGGCCACCATCTCTGGATCGAACTCCGGCGTCCCAACCCGACCAGAGGGAGGAAGGGCGTCGGGGTCCACGTCAGGGGGAGGAGGCCCACCCTCGGATGCTGCGGCGTCGGTGGACCCGGAGGGCGGCGCGATGGATTCTAGAGACATCGTAGAACACGACGCTGAAGTCTCCATCGGCACATCAACCGGCTGTGGATGAGGAGGCTGAGAGCTTGAGGACGAATCCCCCGCTCGGCTCAGCACAGTGATGCGCAGGTCGTCTTTAGAGAGCTTCACAGCCGCACCGTGGCGGCGTTCAGCACTCGCATGACGAGGGTTGCGTTTTTCCCGGAGGAAAGACAACCGTCTGCGCAAATCCACAAGGGACATGTTCTCGCAGTGAGAACACTTACCCCCAGCGAACGCTGCCTCTGCGTGCTCGATGCCCAAACACGAAAGACAACGCTCGTGACCGTCCTTCGGACCCATGTATTTGCCGCACCCAAGATCGCACGGACGAAAAGCCATCCTGAAAAGGACGCTGATGTCCGGATATACGAGAGAGTGGCTGCCTTTAACAAGGCACAAAGCTCTCTCGTATCACTCTTTTAGGGAAATTCACTCAGATGCTTAGTTGATGAGCGCACAGGGAAAGGCAACGCACACACTAAACTCAAAAACAACAAACAGATGTAGAGCCGTGGAATAAGCGAAGCGTCCGCTGTGGTACTGCTAGTACAACCAACTTCAGCAATCAGATCCCAACAGAGTAGAGTAGCTTCTCAGTAGCAGATACTGCAGGCTTTCGAAGCGAATAAAAGCTAATTTCCCTATTTGCACCTGCTGCTTATATACGCACCTGGCGGGGCGGCGCCAGCATTATGCAAATATCTCAATGCCAAGTTCATTGGCGTTTTAGTAGTATTCGAAGCAGATTGGTCTCTCTAAGCGAGTTCCCAATTCGTCGGTCACGACGTGACGTCGTAGTGACCGACTGAAAGGGAACTATTGGACAAATATAGTGCACACAGTCATGAGAGATGGGCAAATAAGTAACTAGGAAGAAAATAAGGAAAGAGACAAATAAACGAAAGAGAGAAAGAAAAGAAAGAAAGAAAGAAAATAAGAAAGAAAATAATAAATTAATGAAAGAAGAAACAAAGGAGATTAAAAGAAAGAAAGAAAGAAAAGAAAGAATAAATGATTTAGACAAATTGACAAATAGTGAATGCAGTCACAAGAGACAGACAAAAATGAAGGAAGGATGGAAAGAAGTAAAGAAGGAAGGAAATAAGGAAGGAAAGAATGGAAAAAAGAAAGAAAGAACGGAAATAACTATGAATAAAACAAACGCACAAATAGTGAATGCAGTCATGAGAGATGGACAAAAAAGTAACAGGATGGAGGAAAGTAATGAAGAAAATACATAAGTAAGTAAAATAAATAAGAAAACAAATAAAAAAAGAACAAATGAAAAAAGAAATGAATGAAAAAGAAAAGAAAAAGATTTTTGGTCATTTACTGTAGCTGCAGAAAACCACTGTGTTTTATTATGTCCCTTGTTTTCCATTTTACGGTCACTCTTTTTCTACATTTTAAAAGAAAGAAAAAAATTAACAAAGTAAAGAACGAATAAATAAAACAAATGGACAAATAGTGAATGCAGTCATGAGAGACAGACAAAAAAATAACAAGGAAGGATGGAAAGAAAGAAAGATAGAATGAACATGTACAGTACTGTAGAAAACCATTGGGTCTCTTGCTCTCCCTTTTACGCATTAAACCTCTTCATCTGTGTTATAGTCACTCTCTTACCACATTTTAAAAATTCTCTCTCCCCCTTTCTCTTCAGACCTGAGTTTCACTCTTTTGGATGAGTAATCCGATCTATTAAGAGGCATTCTAGTCAAGCTGGTGCCAAAAATGTCAACCTGACAAGAGTGAAGGTGGATTGCTCTCCATCTCATACATTCTCTCTCTCTCTGTCATACACACTCAGAGTTTTGCTGTAATCTTTATCATCTGGTGCAGGATTAGAGGCCATTGTGTAAAAACGATATTCTGATAGCCTGAGTGCCCAGTATACTGATCCATTTCTGAAGGTGCACTATTGCCTTAGATTTCATTCCTCTGCTTACTGCTATGAATTGCAGCTGCCAGAAGAGATAGTGGACTGGGCCATTGAAAACTCTGACCAGCAGGGTCCTCATGTAGAGGGACCCACAATGGACCCCCTGTTGAGGTACTATCAATTTAAAATTGATGCTATTACATTAAAGAAGCTTTTATCCAAAGCACCTTACAGGCTAAAGAACTGAAAGTTAATACCAGTTCAGCTCCTGTAAATGACACGAATCAGTGCTGCACTTACAGTCTGTTAAAGTAATCTTTTTTTTTATAAAACATCAATTGTACTGCATATGTGTCTGTGCGAAGACACGTGTGTGCGCAAGATGGACACGGTCCGTCTCGTGTGTGTCCGTACATTAGTGGCCAGACTTTCTCTGATCTCCTCTGTCCTAGACTCTGACCATAAATATCTACAATTTTGCACAAACAGAGAACGAATACCAAAAGGAAAACTTTTTGAAAAGTGTCCTGCTTTAGAAATGGCTGTGGTGGATGAAAAAGAGACTATCCACCCTCTTTGAATATTAATCCTCTTGACTGATTGTTAGGTGCTCCTTTATAATGTAATGTTGTGTGAAAATTTGATAATGTATGAATCCTGGTTCTGTTGTTGCTGCTCGTTGCATGTTCAAATTAAATAAATGGTCGTATTTGGTCACAGACAACCGTCAACTGTATTTTTACTCAATGACAATTTAATATTAAAATCGTATCAGTTAACGGTTAACAAGCTGCGGTTGACGAACTGGAAAATTAACTTACATGAACATCTCTATTCTGGTTGACATTTGCAGGTTTGTTATTTCCAGACAACAACCGCTGGAAACTAATAGCACACTGTAACTCGTATTCTGCAAATAATTTTGACAGGTAGAGTTAAATATTACACAAAATTAAATATAAATATGTCTTTTAATAACGTATAGACGGTTTTATCAGACACAGGTGCGGTGACGCGATTACGCGTCTGGTCAGAACTTTACTTCTGGTTTCAGTTTTTTCTGACTAGTTGCTAAATTGAACTCTTAAGGAAAAAAATACCTCGTCGAAAATAACAATGTTTTGGTTTTCTAGATAATCTATGTGTTGTTTATTTCCTTGTTATATAAATAAACTACTTTAAAATGACTTTTTTGTTTATTCTTAGCGGAGTTTACCGGAAGTTATGTGTTGACCACGAAAGCCGCTTGTTTATGTTGTGAATATCAAAAATAATATATGAAAAATATCAACCCAGTAACTTAGTTTTGATAAACCATTGCATGAAAAAAATAAGTAATTGACATTTGGCTCCCCTTGTGATGTCAGAAGGGTATAATACCGCCTATAAATCTGCACTATCCAACCACAGCACTGCCATTTAGTGTAGAGATCAACTCATTTGCATATAAAAGGACACACCCAAAACGGCACATTTGGTTTCACACCTACAAAGTGCCAATTTTAACATGTAATAATAAATTATCTATATTGTATTTTGAGCTAAAACTTCATAGCCTGGTTAGCCAGACCTACATCAAGATGTAAGGTCTGGCAACTCTTCACACAAACGGCTCAATGCAAGGGGCGGGATATAAGGTTGTCCCTCAAAATGCCTCTGCACGCAATAGGATAGCGCTATGACTAATCAGAGCAACGAAGAAGGTGACGTAGTTTCCGTAACCAGTCGGCAAAACTCCAAACACATCTTTCTTGCTTAAAAAGAACTTCAGTAGGGTTATTTGCTCTTCTCTCAAAGAAAAACATAAGTCTAAGTCCTCCTGAGTCGCGGCCAAAGCCGCTTCAAAAGAAAGCTGTTCGCCAGCAGCAGCAGCCATTCTTTGTTTTCAAGTAGGAACCGTTGCAGCTCTGTCGTCATCATGTTAAGCCCGCCCCACAGACGCTACACACGATGTGATTGGCCTGACCAAATTTTGGTTTTTGGAGCTGTTAAGTGTATTGTGAGTGCCTAGACTAAACCCTGGCAGCAAATATATTTTGCGGCCGCTAGGGTGCGTCTAGATTTCTAGGCTAAAAACTTCACATATACTCTACGGACACCAAATATTTATTTGTACAAGTCTTGTGAAAAGTCCCCTTTAAAATTGAGTAAATAAATTATTTAAAGTCAATAGTGTTCTTTACCTTACTTATAAAGTAAATAGTTATGTAAGCAGGATAATGTACAGACAGCCGGTTGTTGGCACAAGACCTGATCACACTGTCAGGCTTATTTCTGCAACAACAACCGGCTGCCTATACATTTTTTCTTACTTAAATAATAAAATATAAATGATAATTATATGTGTATGTAAAATATCTCACTGTATTTATAATTTAGATTTCGTCTTTTGTATTTATGTCTGACCAATTTACATGTTTGCCTACCCTGCGAAGAGTGCTCCTAAACACTCTTTTTAGTGTTTTTAAAACAATGACAATAAAATATACACAGTATTGTGCAAAAGTCTTAGGCCACCATCACCAGCTTTGTTGTTTTAGCAAAGTTTTAATGTCCATCCATGTTTATTTTCACTCTTTTTTTAAATACAAACAGAAAATACAGGAAATATGTACACAAAATTTTAAACAAAACAATTTTCAGAACTAAATGTCAGTATTTAATTTGACATCTCTTGGCACTAAACACATCTTGAGCTTTTTTGTGAAGACTGAAGTCCTGAAGTCATTCGATTAGAAATTAGGATTTAATTTCATTTAGGTTTAAGAGATCCTGCAATTTCCTGCTATTGCTCAAGTGGAAGGGGAGTTTACCCTAAATACTTGACACTTCAGCTTATTCTGTTTTTAATACTACAGGGTTTTCAGCAGCACTTTTCAGTTCGGGCGGCCCGCCTAAGCTGGGAAACCCTAACGCCTTAACTAGGTCGTTAAAAAAAAATTTGCTGCAAAAAAGGCCCTCAAGTGCATCTCGTAGAATAGCTCAGACGCTTTTCACACTGCGAGCGGGCACGTGCGCCACACGGCCGAAATGAGAAAGACGTGGTCCGGACTTTCACTGTCTGGAGGATAACTAGCCAGTTGCTAAAATCCGTCCATCAGTTTTTACAATTTTTGCGCCATCTTTCATCGTTTGCCAGACGTTCTACAACATCCGCTTTAGTTTGTGTTTATTAACACGTTAGTTTCACTTCATCACGCAGCATTTCCCGTTAGAGGTAAAAACATTTCATTCATTAATAATCTAGCATGTGTTCATTTTCTGTCATAGTTTCTTCAAAATTAAGTTTTATTTGAGTGTTTTAAATAAAAATATTTTAATTTTCATCATAACGTGTACGCCCCTTTGATTGCCATGCCCCCGGCCCCGCCCCCCGCACAAGCCTACCACCTTAACTAACAAATTTTCTGCGGGAAACCTTGTACTACATACACATTTCCTGTATTTTCTGATTGTATTCTAATAAAGAGAAATAATTATATATGACCACTATACAATTGCAAAAACAACAAATCTAATGGTAGCATGGTGCCCTAAGACTTTTGCACAGTACTCTATTTAAACAGAAATCTCCAGTTTGGCCTTGTAAGAGCATAATCTATCCCTATCCTATCCTATCCTATCCTATCCTATCCTTGCCCTGATGTGTTCTCTGTAAAGCGCTGTCTACATACACATCCTCGCTTGTTTGCGGCTATGTGGTTTGTTCAAAAATGTTTTGTAATCTTTTCTCTTTCAGTGTGTTGCTCATGTGGGAGGAAAAAGGAATGAGATGAAATCCTTTTTTCTCGCCACACACACAAGAACACACAGGCCCTCCGGTGCAAGTTTTGAATAGCGGTGTTCTAAATCAAACGAGAAATCGCAGCCTCTGTGGTCCATGCCCCACGCCTTCGCTGAAAACCCATAGATTATGCGTTATTGGCATGAATGCTTGTGCCAAAACCACCCTATTGGCATAATCAAGCAATACTATAGCCTAAATCCTAAAGGACGTAGAGCCCAGCAGACATTGGCAGCAAACAGACAAACATCAATAAAAAAGCACCAAGTATGAATGACCTGCTTATTCCATCCGATTCTGACGCGTCTTGTGTCATTGCAAAACTGCTCTCATTAATTCATACTCGATATGGCTGTGTCAAGTTTACTGACATTAAACTTTCGTTAAATGGCTGATAAATGTCAGCACTGTAAAACCAAGAAATAGTTTTGAATGGAAAATCAATTAAGAATCCATAAGGTTATTGAAGAACATTGGTTAACGCAAGGCCAAGAACCAGTGATGGGAGAGAGAAGAAATGCACTGTTGGATAATATATGGCCTTGACGATTATAAAAAGAGCTGTCGGACGTACGTCAATCAGTTTAACATCACAATGTAATTAGTGTTGTCATTACAATCCATGAATTATTGAAGGTGTTGCAGAAGTCAAGGCCATGCTGTTATCAACTGACTGTGTGAGCGAATGTAGCCTTCAGGAAGAAAGATCTAATTGTGGAAACCGTCGATAAAGTGGACACAAAATAAAAGCATCCACAAATTGCTTATTGTAAGGACCTGTCATCATTTCACTAGCCTTCAAGGATCTTTTGGTAAATGCTAAAAGAAGTTCCATGAACCGTATAATGAAGCAAACCTCCGGTGATGTGTGCTCCTGAGGACCTCGCGAGACCAGAGGCAGGTGGAGAGTTGGACGAACAAAAGAGTCGTCGGTCCTTCAGGGGCATGAGGGATTAGCACGAAAGGCTTCTGTCTGAACAAGGGAACTTTTCGGGTGAAAGACTATGTTAATGTGAGAGGTTAAATGCGCAGTTGATGACAGAAAGCACTTGACTTCTGAACCCCACAGCGGTTTGGCCCTCACGCATGACCACAATTCACTATTCACTGGCTGTAGCGGTCTTGTCTGTCAAAAGTTCTGCTCCGTGAGATTGGGTGGATTAATCGCATGCAGATTAGTGTTAATTAACATTTAAATGCTTGTAAGAATGTCCTGTTTTAGGGGAGATTGGAGAGGCCTGGTTTATGCTAATTTGGTGTTGAGAGAGTCTTGGACCTTTGGCTTTGAGAAGGGATTAGCGGACACCTGATTATGACCAATGAAAGGTCAAGTGGAGCTTTGATGAATGGCAGGCATTGGTATGCATTTATATTCCATACCCAAGTTTGAAACTTTTACTCAATTGTGGAGAGAACACGCTAACTACTTGCTAACAAGCTCTAACTTCCCAAGCAACGTTACATTACTTCATGAAAAGATGCACAACGATGACTTTCACACCAAACTCGTAAGCAGGACATTTAATAAAAGTGTTCACACTGCACTGCAAAACAGTGCATTGAGTCTTGTTTTGTTGTGCTAACGTGCGACTAACACAACTAAATACTTAACTGTTTCTTACATAAATTTGAGCACAAAAAGTTGTTGAAATAAGGTATATACACTAGGCCTGGCAAACTCGATTCCTTTTAAGGATCCGGGTTATTGTGAGTCACTCACTAAAGTGATCCGGGTTGTGTGAGTCACTTGAGTCATTTGAGTCAGTATTGCTAAATCACCAAGGAACCTCAGTACAGACCCACTTGTAACCAGCTGATCCACGCGACTCGAGATTCTCAGAGCCGGAAACATTGCAGACTCGCAGACCATGGGACTCATGAGACTTCATTCGCTCTACAGAGCCACTAACCGGTTAGTCTCGGGTCAGTTCTCGCGCAGTTCAGCCGGTTACGAGTGGATCTGTAGAGCGAGCGAAGTCTCATTAATAATGTTGAAAGGTTTGTGTGTGTGATAGCGCTGTTTATGGTTTTACATTGAATTGTAGTAGGACTCAACTGATCCGGGTTAATGATACTAGAGACTCGCGACTCGTGAGTTTATTTAAAGATTCGGGTGAAAGATCCGAGTGAGTCACGACTCAAACAGGTCTAATATACACAATATAAAAAATTTAAAATGTTTAATATTTACGATCAGGAATCCTGATGTGTGGGAGGAACCCTGAGGACAAATGTGCACATGTTCTTGAGATTATGAAACTAAACAATATTCAATCAGAAAGCGAGATGATGGAAGCAGTTAGGGATGGGACGATTACCAGTCCGTCATGCTTATTCTTAGCCTGGTATAACCAGACTCTCGTACATTCATTTCATTTGTACAGAGAGTCTGGCCACGCTCCATAGCAAAGCGTTACTTCCGTTAAGGAGGGTCCATTGTTGAAGTTTAAAACTATTGGATCTGCCCAGAGTCACTCAGGATCTGCCAAAGCCAATCGCTAACATGTGGTCGTGACGTATATCATGCACCGAAACAACAAGTCAGAATAATCAAACAAACAAAAGTTAGCAAACCTGGTTCTTGCTCCGGCTTTAACTTCTGTATATTCGGCAGTTTTGCAACAACGGACCGAATAGCTTTTCTCACGTCTTTCTCCGCTGCCATTACTGAACTACAACTCAAACTGACGCACGACCTCAACGTCATCGTTCTTAGCCACCCCCATCTGTTCGCTGATTGGTCCTGCAGATTTTTGCAGGAGAAAACGAAACTCTATAGAGAAATCCCAGACGTACTGCTGAAGCGAAATGAAAAATAAGCGGAAGCACGTAGGAGGGCGGAGCCAGGCTAGCTTATTCTGAAGCCTTGCGAGATAAGACTGGTTGAAAATCTGTTTGTGTGTGGTGTGCTGTCTTTGATACATCATGGCACACCACACACTATAGGAGCAAAACTGTTAAATCTATGATTTTTTTATCTTCTTGTTTGTGATCTAGAAAATCTTATAAGATGTAAAAAATCTTTTGGTGTGTACCCAGCATAACTCATTGTGTGCAAAAGGAGAGAAGAGAAAGAGAGAGAGACTGTTCTACCTAATATTTGTTTGGGCACTCCATTTTCAGCATCACCATGAATGTCTTACTACGTCCCAAATGAGAATGCTGCATTTTCATTTACAAAATTGCTTTCTAACTCCTTGCAATTTGTCTCAAGTACCGTGGCTTGCAAAACTGAACATCCTGATCGACACGTGTTCGGTATTACAAGACAAAAAGCCTTTTTGACCTCGTGCAAAAATGCAAGGTTTCTCTTCGTTTTCTGTTGACCCTAAATACATTTCAATTCATTATGAACGAACTTCATTTCCATCCTCCACTTCCATCCAGTGCTCTCTATCTCTCCAAGTCCTTCAATAATTAACATTGCTGCAAACTCAGTCATCTCACAAAGCTGTGAATAATAGGAGACATTTGCATTCCCTTTCATAAGGTGCTCGCGCGCACACGGCTGTGCTCACTCAGGAGAACTAAAGGTTGATTAATTCAGCGGGCCTGAGTGTCTTGAGCAGATGCTCAGGTGGCTAACTAAGGCAGACTCATTCATATGGACGACGAGAGCGCTCAAAGAAATAACAGGACGAGAAGTGCTCCTCTTACTTCCCAATTTCCTCTGAATGTTCACCATTGACTGCGAGAAAAAGTAAATTGAAGGTATTTGACTTTTTCTTCAAAAATTCAAAGACTACTGTGGTTAAAGTAGAAGGATTCTAACCTTAAAGAACACAGGATCGTGATTCTCCTTGTAAGGCTTTATACACAAATTTTAGGCAAATCTTAATGAAACGACTACTGAAATGTGCTCATTTGCAGTTCGTATAATGCCAAGAGCAAACTTTGTATATGAAGCTGCGCTTTCATTAGCGCTCATAGCATCTTTAAAGTGTAAGGAGTAAACGTTTTGTTATGTGCTTAAACATGCTTACATTTTGATGAATGGTGTTCATGGTTCTGCAAGTGCGACTGTTTTTGTGTGCCAAAGGAATTAGAAGTTCATATGGGCCATTTTCGCTGGACACGTCCTTGCTGGGATTTCGGGTGCATCCTCCGGAAGTCTCATTGGTCCACCGCATAAGTCATTGAGGTATATTAAACTTAAAAATGTAAGTGCAACAAGATTTTTTTACAGTGTACTTACCAAGAAAAATATCCCCTATATTAGTGCTAGGGAACACATAGGTGCTTGCTTTTGTGTCAAAGAGGATGTCAGAACGGACGCGAGTTACCCACCCTACAGTATGCTGTCAATCACAACCAAAGACTCGTGATGTATTCCACATGGTCTGACACATTAGACCATTGAAGTCAAAAAGCCTGCGATGACATCTATCCAACATCTAACCAGACTCACATTGTACAATCTGACAAGTAAGAATTGTAAAGAATAGAGATGAATAAAAAAGGACAGCGCATTGTGTGCCCGGCGTATAACATTTCCAGCATATCAAACACCCTGAAGTTCTTAAAACGACTGCCTTCTAAAACCATAAAGTACCGAAATGACACGCCCACACTCTCCATCAAGTCCACGTGAATTTTTATGGCAAGTCAGGTGACACATGAAACATTATTTGCACTATTTTTGTGTCAGGGGTAGATGAGAATTCCTCTCCCCTGGAACCTATAAGTAGTGCTGTGATCTGCTTATAAATCAATCAAAAACCAGCATGTGGCATTTATGACGGTTGCTTTGGCACTCGGTATATCACATGGCGAGAAAAATGTATGAAGTGTCCAGGCGGGAGATATGTAGCCGTTCAGAGCGCAGGACTTCGCAGGCTGCTCCTGTATCTGACAGAGGGCATCAGTCATGGGGTTTGACTGGTTCTCCGGCAGCAAAGATTACATTCGAACAGGTCGGAAAGACTAGAAGAATGTTCCTTATCTAGTATTAAGATAAGGAACATGTATAGAGAGGGTTACAAGTACAGTTTAGGTACACGTTTTGGCACAAGCATTTTTTCCACAGTGAATGCGAAAAATTAGGGATGCACCGAAATGAAAATTCTTGACTGAAGGCCGAAACCAAGGCCGGAAAAAGAAACACAGAAATACATTATGCCAATTATTAGTACCATTGCATTTATGGTTATGACTGTGTATTAACTTTACTAGGGGTGTGACAGATCACAAAACTCACAGTTTGGATTACATTACAGTTTTTGATCAGCAAAAAAATCTAATAACAAATAAAGAAATTACAAACATTTATAAAAAATAACAAAGTTGCACATTAAGTAAGGTCTGAAATTAGCATTAGGTACAGAAATCAAATTAAATGAATCATAACACTGTCTTTATTGTATAAATTAAATATCAATATTTTTTTTAAAGCTACAGAAGTTATTTTTTCTTTGTCTTGGAATGTTTGATTAACATTAATGACACAGACTTAAGTAGGTTAATTGAGGTTAGTGTCTCTTTAACTCTTTCCCCGCCATTGACGAGATATCTCTTCAATTAAGAGAAAACGCTTCCCCGCCAATGACGAGATTTTCCGTCTTTCCGCAATACCGCTATTATCCTTCCGCAACTTTTTAAATCCGGAAGTATATGGAAATATGGTGTTTTTGCAAAAACCTACCCATATTCAAAAGCTGATTGCAAAAGAACCACTAAAGGTAGAATGAAACGTTTTTTTTTTGTTTGAAAGCAGAGGGTCTGTTCTTTCATTTGGTATATTGTATGTTTATTTATTTAAAGTTTTTTTTCTGGAAGGCATTAAACTTTGTTGAAAATCATGAAAAACGCTGGCGCTGGCTGGCAACTTTTTTTAAAAACGCTGGCGGTGAAAGAGTTAAGACCAAATAAGCACAGACTGGTTTCTGACTGTAATCTAAACATACACTTAATAAATAAATGTTTCTTATTAGAAAAAGACTAGTGTGGATATTATTTTGATTGTATGTGCCCTGTCAATATCAGAAAGATTTTATGTTCGCTTGCTTTTTAAAACGCGTCTCTTCGTGTATGCACTAAAGAGTGCACTTAAATGCGCCCGCACACACAGACGGAGGGCGAATTCCAGACAACGAAGCATAAACAGTCGCTCCACATAAAAACATTACATTATTTTTCAGTGATTTATTTGCCATATATATTTTAATGTACTACAGTCTGAGACACAGTAACACAACTCTCTCTAAAGTTTACACTTCAAGAGTTCTGATCTTTGAAGGGCATTTGTAATAATGATCACGTCTGACTGATGCTGGACCAGACACATTCAACCGCATGTGCATCTGTGCATACAGAAAGCTGCTCACTTTAACGCCTTTTTGCGGTTAAATAGTTTAAAATCATGTGAATAGCAACATTTGCAAGCCTTTGAAACACATGCAAATGATAAACTTTCCCTACTTAAATTTGCGTATTAATCCGCGGATCGCATGCGAGCCGATCCTTGATTTGTACTGATTCACGACCTCTTAAGGAAGATTGGGAATTAATTGAGACACAGGGATACTGAAATACGTCCACACCGCAGACATGTTACTATGTGTAGCACGTCTGCGCTATTCTCTGAGATGTTTTATCAACTGGCTAGTTATCCTCCAGACAGTGACGGTCCAGACCACGTCTTGCTCATTTCGGCCGTGTGGCGCGCGTGCACGCTCGCGGTGTAAAGAGCGTCTGAGCTATTCTCCGAGATGCACTTGACGGCCTTTTGTGCAGCTCATTTTTTTTTTGGAAGACCTAGTTAAGGCGGTAGGGTTTCCCAGCTTAGGCGGGCCGCCCGAACTGCAAAGTGCTGCGGGAAACCCTGATTTATGCAGAGGAAAATTGAAGTATCTGAAGTATTGAAATTTTACTGAGCTACCTGTCGTGATGCAAAGCTCAAAATCAATCGCGTTCAAATATTTAATTGCTTATGGGGCCATGCCCACTTCTAAATAAAAATCTCATTAGTGTAAAAAATAGAAACATTATGGTTAGTTGTTTAATGAAACCCTCTTAACAAAACCAGCTTTTTATTCCCACAGGAAAGACTTCACTCGACGACAATATGGCACAAGTGTTAAATACTTATAATTAGGTGTACAAGTCTTCGATGTGTCTGATGGCAGTTTACAGCAGATGGTGCGCAGACATACCTATAGAACTGTATGTATTCAACAGACACGATCTGTCTCAGAAACAGGTGCTTTCTGTCTTTTTGCTACCTCTCCTATTCTTACAAAGCAACGTTCCTATCAACTCGGAGACAGCTTTAAATATAATTTACATTTACATTTATTTAAGCTACCCTACTGTCTATAAATTTCATTTTTCGTTGCATTTTCCCCTTTTTCTTTTGTATTGATGAGTTTGTTGGAAGGGAAAGAGAACACAAAATCTGTCAGTGACCACCTCTCTCTCTCTCTCTCTCTCTCTCTCTCTCTCTCGTGGTGCATGCCGGGAGTTTGTGCGTGAGAGTGGTGTTGGGTGAGAGTGAAGCTGTGAATGTTCACTTTTCTTTTTCATGAATTATCTTTGCATGGTTAGGTTTTAGTTTACATTTTGCGAGTGTGGTTGGTTAGGAGAATGGCGTCTCATGTGGAGACGCCGTTGCTCTCTTTACGGAATGGTTTCAGATGCATGCCGGACGACGGAGTTATGGTGGAGGATGTTTTGGTTGCTGTAGCAGAAGAGGTAGGTCATGAAAGTATTTCATCTGCTTCTCGAATGAATAAAGCCGTGGTCGTCTTTTTGAAACAACAGCATTTCGTTAATAAACTGATTGAGACTGGCATTGTTATTAAAGGTGAGTTGGTGCAAGTCACGCCGCTTTATAACATGTCTAGCAAAATTGTGATTTCAAACGTACCGCCGTTTATCTCTAACGAGTTGTTAGAGCGTGAGTTAATGCGCTTTGGAAAGATCGCGAGTCCGTTTAGAGCGATCTCTCTGGGGTGTAAACACCCGGCGCTAAAACATGTCATGTCCTTTAGGAGACATGTTTTTATGTTTTTAGAGTCGCCAGATCGTACACTAAATGTATCGTTTCGCGTGAAACATGAGGGAGGTTCGTACATGGTTTACGCAACTACCGGAAACTTGAGGTGCTTTGAGTGTGGTGATGTGGGTCATAAAAGGCTTGCTTGCCCACATAAAGAGCGAGCCAACGAAAATACCGATGCGGCGATAGATGTTGAGACTCCCTCTGTTTCTATACACGCGAGGCCGGATGAGAGAGCTGGGCCCTCTGAGGTAAGACACACAGAGAGTAATGTGTCTTTAAATGAACCAGCTAATACTCTTGAAGTATCAGTAACCGCGACGAGTTCAAATACTGAGATTGATAACAATGCTGGTATGAGTACTGATGTTCCAGCGTGTAAACAAGTTAACAATTGTGAAATGAATGTGATGTCAAGTAGTGCTGATCAGATTGTGTGTAGTATAGTGAAAGGGCAAACAGTAGTGGTGGAAGAGGCTGATGATGCGTTTTCAGATGACACTGCCTCTTTACAGGAAAATGATTCCTGTTCTCAGGTAGACTTTGAGGAAAATTCTCAAGGAAAAAATGACCCGTCTTTGTATACATTAGATGAAATTAATCAGTTTTTGGATGATACTTTTGGAAAACAAATTGATGTTAAGGAATTCTTTCCAGATGTTGAGAAATTTGTGAAGTCAGTGACATTTCTTCAGAAATCTGTGGGAGTTGATCTTTTAAGTGAGAAAAAGCGGTTTCGTCTTAAAAAACATCTAACCGCAATCCGAAAGTGTAGAAAAGCTGGAAAAAAGAGAAGGTCAAAATCTCCTTTATAACTGACCTACCATGTATCACGGTGTTTTTCTCATTTGCTTTGTCTCAGTCTGTCTGTTTATTCTTCCTTTTTGTTTTTTGATGGAAACATTAAGGGTTGGTTCTCTTAACATTAATGGTGGGAGAGATGCACAAAAACGTGCTTTGGTTTTTGAAGTAATACAGCAGAAGAATTTACATATTACTTTTTTACAAGAAACACATAGTGATTCAGCCAATGAAATAGATTGGGGAATGGGGTGGAAAGGACAATATGTGCTTAGTCATAAAACTAATATAAGCGCAGGGGTGGCTGTTCTATTCTCTCCAGATATAAAAGTAAATGTTTTAAAAATAGAAGAGCCTGTGAACGGTAGACTTGTTTTAGTTAAGGCTGAAATTGAGGGAATTCTTTTTTATTTTTTAAATGTTTATGCACCCAATGTGGGGCATGATCGAGTTGTTTTCTTCAGAACTTTGAGTACTCTTTTAAAACAGTGTCCTGATGATAGCAATATAATTATGGGAGGTGACTGGAACTGTACTGAAAAGTTTACTATGGATCGTACCACTGAAGAACCTCATTTAATTTCCTCAATTCAGTTATCAAGAATTATTAAAGAGACAGACTTGTTAGATATGTGGAGAATCAAACATCCACAATTAAGACAATATACCTGGGTTAAAGTGTTGAATAATAGAGTCAGTGCTGCAAGGTTGGATAGAATTTATGCTTCCAATCATTTTAGCAGTCGGATTATTGACTGCTTTATATCTCCTGTTGGTTTTACAGATCATCATTTGGTTTCTCTTGTTATAAGCATGTCCAAAAGTGCTAAGAAATCTTCTTACTGGCATTTTAACACTAAACTGCTTCAAGATGTACATTTTTGTAAACATTTTGAATTGTTTTGGCAACAATGGAAGTTGTGTAAAGGTACTTTTGAAAGTCTAAAACAGTGGTGGGAAATAGGGAAAACAAATATTAAGCTGTTTTGTCAACAACATACTGCTAATTCTACCACTAAGTTAAGAGAAAACATTTCTTCTATTGAGAGGGATATCTCTCTCATAGAGAGGGGATTGGCAGAAAAGTATGATCCTAATTTGCAATATAATTTGGAGCTAAAGAGAAAAGAATTAAGTTTGTTTTTGAATGAAAGGGTGAAAGGGGCTCTAGTAAGATCACGTTTTATTTCTGTCACTGAAATGGATGCCCCAACTGCTTATTTTTTTAACTTAGAGCGTAAAAGCGCTCAGCAGAAGCAAATGGTATGTCTCCGTCTTCCTGATGGGAGGGTGACGAGTAACATTACAGAAATGAGGCAACACGCAGTGACTTTTTATTCTTCTCTCTATACTGCTGATCAATGTGACACTGAATGTGCTAAACAATTATTTCAAGATCTGCCTCAAATAGACACTGAATCTAAGGCTGCATTGGACATGGAACTGTCCTTTAATGAACTTACTGCTGCAGTCGGTCAGCTTGGAACTGGACGATCTCCTGGCATTGATGGCTTGCCATCTGAATTTTATAAGCGTTTTTGGAACTGTATTGGAAAAGACTTATATGAGGTTTTTTGTGAATGTAGCCAGGATGGCTTATTACCTGTTTCTTGTAGACGTGCTGTCTTATCTTTGTTACCAAAGAAGGGTGATTTATCTGTTTTAAGCAATTGGAGACCGGTCGCTCTGCTAACTACAGAATATAAAATTTTGTCTAAGTGTCTTGCCAATCGACTTAAAGAATATATTGATATAATTGTGCATAAAGATCAGACATATTGCATTCCAGAGAGGACAATAATGGATAACTTGTTTTTAATTCGGGACATTTTGGATATTTGTAAAGATTATAATGTGAATACTGGTCTTATATCATTAGATCAGGAAAAAGCTTTTGATCGAGTTGATCATAATTATCTTTTCAATGTTCTGCAAATGTTTGGGTTTGGTGAAAGCTTTGTAAAATGGGTCAAATTGTTATATACAGATGCTACTTGCATTGTTAAGGTAGGAGGTGGTCTGAGTTGTCCAATTCCAGTCTCAAGGGGCATAAGACAGGGATGCCCTTTATCAGGACAGTTGTATAGCATAGCAATTGAGCCCCTTCTTTTTAATATACGCAAGGTTTTATCTGGAGTTTTTATTCCTGGGCATTCTCAAAGTTCTGAAATCACTGTTAGTGCTTATGCTGATGATGTGACTGTGTTTGTTCAACATGAACAGGATGCATTGGCTTTGTCTAATATACTAAATGTGTATGAAAAGGCCTCATCGGCGAAGGTTAATTGGGGCAAAAGTGAGGCTTATTGGGCAGGTCCAACATCTTCTGATATTCTTCCACATTTGCCAGGCGGCCTCAAATGGAAGAAAGATGGTTTAAAGATCTTAGGTATTTATTTTGGTTCAAATGAATTCAGAAAGCTAAACTGGGAGGGCATAGAGGAGAGGGTGTGCACCCGATTGTCTAAATGGAATTGGTTGCTACCTCAGTTGTCCTACAGGGGAAGGGTCTTGGTTGCGAATAATTTGGTGGCTTCTTCGCTCTGGCACAAATTAGGAGTATTGCAGCCACCTGCTGGACTGATACAGACTATTCAAAGAAGATTGGTGTCTTTCTTTTGGTCAGGACAACACTGGATACGATCAGCTGCTTTACACCTTCCAGTGCAAGAAGGGGGACAGGGCTTAGTGGACATCAAGTCGAGAATCATGACCTTTCGACTACAAACAGCTCAAAGACTTTTATATGGAAATAATTCTGCATGGATGGACACAGCAAAAACTCTCTTAAAAAAAGCTGGTGGAATGGGTTTTGATAAACATTTGTTTTTAATGAAATTACATGAGAATCAAATGGTGGATCTTACCCCGTTTTACAGGTCTGTTTTGGAGGCTTGGAAAGTTTTCTCCATATCAAGACCAGTAGATACATCCGCTGGTGTCTGGTTATTGGAGGAACCGTTGTTTTTTAACCCCTTTTTATATTCTGGACTTTTGTCTTCAGAATATGTGCGCAGACGCCTGTTGGCAGCTGGGTGCAGTAAGCTTGGACATATACTGACAAGTGATGTGGAAGACTTATGTCAAAGAAGCGGGGTGAAGTCTGTCCGTTTTTTACAACACAGTGTTGCAGATATTTCTAAGGGGTTGAGAGCAGATTATCGTGCTTTTTTGGAAAACCCAGCTGTTTTAAATCAGTGGAAAGAAGGACATGATTATTTTTTCCCCTCAATTATCGTAAGCCCAGCTGTAGAAGATTGGGAGGAAGATGAAAACTGTTTATTGTCTTTCTGTACCCCAGTTTTGGAGGACTTTGAGACGGCTGGAAAGAAGTCTCTCTACTTGACATGTGTTAAGGTCTCTAATCTACAATTGTTGAATGGGGTTCCTTCAACAAGATGGACAGAGTTTTTTGGACTGAATTCTTCCCCTAAAGGCTGCTGGCGTGCTCTGTACAAACGTCCGATTGATAAACGGACGGGTGACCTCCAGTGGAGGATTGTACATGGAGCAATAGCTACAAACAGACATGTGGTGCACCTCAATCCTAGTGTTGGGGTGGGTTGCCCTTTTTGTCCCGAGATTGAGTCTGTTTTTCATCTTTTTACACAATGTTCACGTTTGGTTGATCTTATTAACTTATTAAGTAATTGGTATTTGTCTTTGGGAGAAGAGTTCTCTCTTCAGTTGTTTATTTTTGGACCCAAATATTCAGTACAGAGAAAAAATGTGTTGGTTTTAATAAATTTTTTATCTGGCACTGCAAAACTGGCTATCTGGAAAACCAGAAAAAACAGAATGTTAGGGCAGGGAGCAATGAATGTGTTGCCTATGTTTTTGGGACTTGTAGCTTCACGTTTGAAAGTTGAGTATGCTTATTATAAATCAGTAGAAGGTTTGCCAATGTTTTTGGAAATATGGGGGATAAATGAAATATTGTGTACATTATATGAAGATGAGTTGGTTTTGATGTTTTAAAAGGATGATGTGAAAAAGTGTAAATTGTAAATGTCTGCTTTTACGTCTTTTTAAATTGTTAAAATAAAGGTGAACTTAAACTTCAAAACTTCTCTCTCTCTCTCTCTCTCTCTCTCTCTCTCTCTCTCTCTCTCTCTCTCTCTCTCTCTCTCTCTCTCTCTCTCTCTCTCTCTCACTCTGAAGCACAGGTGTTGCGGTGGCTACAATGCCAGCATTTGTGCGGCATTGTGAACTTTCTTATTGCATCTACACACTCTAACATCCCCGATCAGACACGCAGACATGCATGTACACATCGATCCGTTGTATAAATGTCCTCTGCGTTTCATCATCAAAGCAACGTGTGGCCGGCGGTTTGAGGAGCAGAAAATGAAACGGATAAAACAAATCGTTTGATGTTGGAGAGACAGGCATGCCGTCAGAAGGTACTTAAGCTTTTCCTCCCAATGGAGGGCGCAAATTCCTCCCTCTTTCCTCATTAAGCTCCCGGTTTCTTCGTGCTTCTTTTGTTCCCCCGTCAGAGCCGTTTCAGAAAGCTTGCATCATTGTTTATGATGTGTCATTGTCAAGAGATTAATAAAATAATAAATATTGACTCGTTTAATCATCCTGTCAAAGGACGAAGCGCGCGATCTTTGCACGCGTTGCGCTTGTGCATTTCAAATCGAATTTTTGCCCGAGGAAACTTGTTACAGATAGAGCTTCTGTGCCAGCAAAGTTTTTTATTAATCATTCTTCACACACAACATAAAGAAACGGTATGCATTTAATGTTTGGCAATACACGCTGGCTAACTTAAAGAAATGGCCGGTTTAATTATTGTTATATTGACAAACACGATTAGTTTTAGTTTACATTTGCTGTTTTTGTTTAGACCCATTTGAAATATCTTTATTTTATGTTTCAGAGGTTTATATTGTGTCTTGTTTAAAGGCGTATGGGACCATGAACTTCACACTTGGGACTCCATCATCCAGAAACATCTCATAAAAAACACATAACATGGGTGATGGAGGTTGTAGTGATTTAGGCAGACACACACAAGTACATCATTACTCAAAAACACAAGCAGTACACTCTGCACAATAACTTAAAATTGGATTTTTTTTTCTCGTATTCCCTGAAATGTTTGTAACATGTGCATACACCTTATTTTATATATATTTTTCTCATACCGCTTTT
Source organism: Paramisgurnus dabryanus (assembly GCF_030506205.2). Classification (NCBI taxonomy): domain Eukaryota; kingdom Metazoa; phylum Chordata; class Actinopteri; order Cypriniformes; family Cobitidae; genus Paramisgurnus; species Paramisgurnus dabryanus. The sequence goes on from NC_133340.1 coordinate 36,382,018, forward strand.
AACTCCCCAACATATGCCTATTTTTAAAAAGGTGTATACTTTTATATATACATATATACAGTACAAACAGCACAATATATATACAAATGGCCTGTGTATGGAGCTGTGCACCATTAAATAAATAAAAATAAAGAAGGCTTCAACACTGCACTATATTTATATAATAATTTATATGAATATATTACTTATTAAAACCGAGTAAAAAAAAACTCCCTGATCTTGAAAACAATAAATGGGTGATTCTCTCGAAAACTTGGTTTTAAAAATGTCAAGCATGAAAATGTAAAAATTGCTTAAATTTACTTTTTTTCCCACCAGACATTGAAAAACAAAGTCTGGAGTAAATGGAACATTAATTTAAACACTTTTACTTATCATTTAACACTTTTTGTAACATAATTTAACAAATTAGTCCTAAAAAATCTCATTACCGCAACAGTCAGAAAACATCAACACTGACATATTTTCAAAATGACATGACAAACCTGAAAGAACATAATTTGGAGATTCTGCACATGCATTTAAAATCAAAGTATTATGCTTCTATTAATTAAATTAACATTTAATAAGCATCTGTTGCTGTAATGATAATCAAAATGTTGTGTAAGCATTCTGACAAGACAATATTTCAAATTAACTGTAAAAAAATGATCTTACCTGGTAGCCATCTTGAAGTAACTGGTCCATGTGCTTGGTCACTCAAAATCAAACTTTATTAAAATTCTGTATGTGTGCTTAAACTGTTCTCAAAAAGTGTTGCGGAGGATGAGAACATCAGGCATGGACACATCATTTTCCTAATTTTTCTTCATTATTATTATACATGAATATTCAGTAAATATTTTTCCTGTCATCTAAAGTAGTCTAGCAAAACATCCATTTATTTTTTTTCTAAATATCTTTGTGTTAATTTGATTAAATTACAACATAACGCATGTTCAAACACAGCCGGACACATTGCGGTAATGAGAATTTCATCAGAAAATGAGATAAAATTTATAAATTATAAATTCTTATGTTAAAATCACACATTGTGCAAGGTAGAACACAGTATTGTGTTAATTCTGATGCTTTTTAATATTACTATATTACACATTTTATAGCTAAAATCATTAGTGCCGTGGTGTTTCAATGGTTTCGTGAGAATCACCCAAATATACTACACAATAGATATGGTAACAAGCATATTTTGTTTTTAATTTATTAATCTTCTACCTGCCACTTACTGTCCTGCTAATATTATCTACATTTTGCTTTGTACCCATCATGAAACAAAATATACTAAACTGCATCTGATTTATGACAATGTTACTTAAAAAAAAGAGATTTTTACCCACAATATATCCTTTAATGTTTGGTTTAATTTCTGTGTTGTTAGTTGTTTTATCATTGAAATTAATTTTCTCCCACACATCAACGGCAAAGCGTTTACAGCTGTGGAGTCAAGCATCCTTTAAAGTGTAAATATTTCTGAACGACCTTTGTTCATTTAAAATATGAATATGCGTTTATATATTTTGAAGATGAAAGGGTCGATATCTAACATGTTTGTTCGACCTTGTCCCTTTGAGTCTTTGATTCTCTTTTAGGAACGTTTTATTTGAAGGCATTCTTATGTTAACCTCAAAACGTGCGCATTTCCATGTGATTGATCACACGACCAAACAACACGGATGAAAGAGTTTTGCACTGCGAGTTTAAGGTCAAAGTGAGTGTAAATAAGGTGACAAAATAACATTTGGCTATTTTATTTCTTTGCTTTGATTTGATCCAAACACTGTGTTTTATCCATTCACTTTGTTAACCTATGTTAAGACTTGTGTTAGATCCTCAGACAACAGCGTGTCTCTGAACACATCTGCCTGAAAATGATTCAAAACAAAGTTACAGCTGAAATCGCATAGCGGTACAACAGATGGCAAGGTGTCGGTAGACGCTGGGGACGTCTTTTGCACTCAAAAGAGTAAGGAAACATTTTACAGGCAATTGAATATCTGAAAATATACATCTACATGTCACTGAGTGTTGAGACTCAAGAGTTCTGTGATTATAAATACAATGCATGGCAACGTCAAGCATAATTGACTGCTTAATGATGACAGATCAGGCACGCAATAATAGGCCTATTTGTGATGATTGCCAGTTCCCCATCACGCTGGTCACAAGATACAACATCTTTATTGTTATTTGTAGTATACTATGGTACAGTAACATTCTTATGTTGTCAATTTATGTTGTTAAAGATTGGGTAGAAGTTCATTAAATAAAAAAAAAAGAAAATATAAATGAATAAACAGTAAAGGACCAACCAGGAAATACTAAGATAACCAAGACTCCGCCCATAACTACTGCCCCCTACTTTCATCTGCGTTTGGCATCCTAAAAGAGCCTAATAATGTGATTATGATGTCATCGATTCATCAGCGCCACACCATGCACATAAATTTACCCTCACAAGGGGCTTGTGGGTGTACAGTGTAACATACCAAAGTGTTTTCCTTCCACCTCTAAATGGAAGGACGAAACAAATCGCTCAGATGTCATATGAACGAGAGAGTTAATAATTCATTTGTCTGGGTGGGGAAGAGAGAAAGAGATAGCGCGATTCTTTGAAGAAGGGGTGCAGATGGTCATCAGATGGAGCTCAGAGACGGAGTATGGTGTGGTGCTTTGACATCACCTGGATGCACCCACACCATATGCCACTAGACCTGACAACCTGCCACACACACATATAAGCACCTGTTTGTGAATTCGCTCAAGTTTAACACCTCTCTCCATGCATACTAACTCTGCCTGAAATGAGACATTAATACCACCACATTGTTTCATTTTAACGATCATTGATCTGTTGTTCTTCTGGGTTGAAGTGTTGCTTTTTGGTTGAGTCTCAAGTGAGCATCTTAAACGTTTTAGAAACCACACATAAAATCGAACTTAACATACCAGCTAACACAACTATGATGTAATACCTTTAGATTAGAGCTGCAACAACTAATTGAATAGTCAATAATATTCAATAGCATTCAACAAACGTCATTATCGATTAGTTCGGTCTGTGACGTCACTTGAAAACAGTCCCATTGCAACAGCGTCTGCACCATACAGCGCAAGCTCTTTGTTTATGTAGTATGCGGTGCAGAGCAGGGAGTTATGTGATGACGTGAGACAGCATAATGATTGACAGGACGATGGCGGAAGCAAAAAGGCAATGTTTGATAATAAAATTTTACTTAAAGGATTAGTCAATTTTCGCAGTGGTGCATCACAGGACCGGAGATAGACAAGAAGTTGTGGTTTAAAAATGCATATTTTTTATTTTTCTTGTCAAAAATAACAATCGTTTTGCTAGATAAGACCCTTATGCCTCATCTGGGATCATTAAAGGTTCTCTAAGCGAATTCACGCGTTTTAGACCATAAAACATTTTTTGTTACATACAGCACACATCTCCTCACTATCTGCTTGCTACCTGACCGCTGATCAAACTGTAAAAAAACGCGATCTCTGTAGACAGCCCAGGCTCTACAACCTTCAATATACAAACATTGGCCAAACCTGCACCACGAAACAAAACAAAGTTTTACAGCCAATAAACGCCAAGAAGGATTTGGGGGTGGGGGTTGGCCGCGTTCACGAAAGCACGGAAGGGAGGGGGAGGAGTTAGCTACGCTCCGTTTGTTTGAAAACAATTCAAATATCAACAACAAGTGACGTCGAACATATTCACTTAGAGAGCCTTTAAGAGTCCTTTGAAACTCCGTTGAAAAAAACTGTTAAGTGTTGAGTTAAGTGTTAATGTTGGGGTCCATTAAAGTCCATTAAAATGAGAAAAATCCTGGAATGTTTTCCTCAAAAAACATATTTTCTTCTAGACTAAGAAAAAGAAAGACATCAACATTTTGGATGACATGGTGGTGAGTAAATTATCTGGATTATTTTTAAGAAAATGGACTAATCCTTGAAGATTAGGACTGCAATTAACAACTAATTTCATAATCGATTAATCAGATTAGTATTTTTTCAATTAACCGTTTAATCGGATAAAAACCAAAACATCTTTATAATGAGAAAAGATGAGTATTCATGTGTAGAAATATGCTTTAAAAACAACAAAAGCCACAAAAGATTTACTAATATAATCTTTTTTTATCTTGAATAAAGGTTTGTCAAGTTTTTAGTAAAACTTCTTTAAATGTCAAAATATAAAAAAACTGTAGTGAGTTTTCTTAACTCTTTCCCCGCCAGCGTTTAAAAAAAAGTTGCCAGCCAGCACCAGCATTTTTCAGAAAATGTTATTCTTTAAATATATAAACAAACAATATATCACATGAAAGAACAGACCCTCTGCTTTCAAAAAAAAAAAAAAACTGTTTCATCCTACCTTCATTAGTTCTCTTGTAATCACCCCTCAAACAGGGGTAGGTTTCTTCAAAAACACCCAATTTTGAGCAAAAACCTGATATAATTCCATTTTTGCGAAGGACTTTTGATAGAGATCAGATGCAGAGCGATCTTTAAAACATACACGGAGTTCTTTCTCTTTCACGTGAGGTGCTACTTCCGGGTTGTATAAGTTGCGGATGGTGGATAATAGCGGTATTGTGGAAAGAAGGAAAATCTCGTCATTGGCGTGGAAAAGGTTTTCTCTTAATTGACGATAGGGATGCACTGATACCGATACTGGTATCGGGTATCGGCCTCGATACCACATTTTCTAAAGTACTCGTACTCTTTAAAAGTCCCCCGATACCTGGAATCGATAGCACGGTCTGAGAAATGTCTATGTTTGAGCGGCGTGTAAGGGGTTAATGCCTCTTGTGTTTCCAAACTGGAAAACTAGTTATTTGTTTTTTTTTGTTAAATTATATGACTAAAGCTGTTACCTGTAAATTTAAATCATGTTTTTTTATTAAGTACTCGGTATCGGCAAGTACTGAAATGCAAGTACTCGTACTTGTACTCGTATTCCAAAAAAGTGGTATCGGTGCATCCCTAATTGACGAGATATCTCGTCAATGGTGGTGAAAGAGTTAATCTTAATCACAGATTAAAAAAATCTTTTGATCTTTAACTTTAGACTTTAGTATTTGTTGGGAGCAGATGTGCCTGACTTTATAACCATGCAATGAGACAGCAAGTGACGTCTCAGACCAAACTAATAGATAATGATGTTCATTTAACGCTATTTTCATTGTCGAATCTTAATGACTATGTTGCGGCACTAATCTTGATTAATAAATTGGCTGTGGGATTGTTTTTATTCTACGCCTTTAGTTATGAAAAAATTAAGCATAGTAAATATTTTTGCAGAAATGTACACGTTGGCTATGTTTACATGCACAAATTTTCGTCAATCCAACTGAATTCAATACGATTGTAGATTATTACAGTATACTTTTATACGTATCCTAAACATTGCTATTTGATCCAAATGTTAATTCTATATAATGTGAACCGAACGTTTTCGCAAGTGCACAGCCAGGGTTGCCAGTAACACATTACAAAACCAGCCCAATGGTCATTCAAAACTAGTTCAAAAGTTTTAAATGACTACTATACTATGGTTTAAAAGTAGCCAAATTCAGAACTAAAGGTCACAGACTTGTAAAGGTGCACACATCGTCTCTTGTCAATCAATTACAAACTAAATATTTGTTTGCATTTAAACACAGCCATTGTTATAATATAAGGTTTTATAAACCTCATTACCACATTTACCTTCAGTGTCTGCATTTAACATTAAATAGAAAAAGAGGGATACAAATAAAATATGCATTTACATTTTTTTCTTTTTTTTGAAATCAATTGCATCCAGTAAATGACATTTAAGTAACCCTTGATAAAATCTTCAGACTTTTTGCCTTGTTGACACCGATTTGTGGTAAAATCTAGGACGCACATTTACAAACAACCATTAAATTAGTAAAAGTACTATTCTGTACAATAGGGTTCAATTTGTTAACATTAGCTAATGCATTCGGTATCATGACCAAACAATGAACAATGAATTTTCACAGCATTTTATGTTGGTTAATTTGTTCAGAATACACAAACTAACATTAATTTATACAGCGTTTTGTATTGTAAAAAAAATATTTGCATATGCAGAAATTAACATTAACCAAGATTTATAAATGCTTTAAAGGTATTTTTCATTGTTATTTCATGCCAGCATCTGCATTAACTAATGTTAATGAATTCAACCTTACTATGAAGCATTACCAACACATTAATTTAGCAAACAATGAATTTATGGGGGTGTCCTGAACTTTATGACAGGCATTTAAATTCGGTGGAAATCTCCAGAACTTTTCAAAGACTTCCTGGGGCCAACATCATGCAGGTGATATGATTTATGTACAGTAAACCTGAATAACTGGCATGTTGCCAGTACAATTATGTGTACTTATACTTGGACAATTAATATGCATTTCCCGATGCTGTGAAACAAACTATTATCTGTTTCTCCAACTAAAAACTCCCAGAATAGTCTCAGATGGCTACATGTTTGCAGTCAGTAAAGTGTGAATGCACTAATGAGAAATTAATCCCCACAGTATATACACATACACACATTCACGCCAAGGCATAGATGCACGCACACACATTCAGGAAAGAGGTTATTGATGACAGAGTCTGTGAAAGATAAGCATCATTACCCTAGTGCAAAGAGAGGGCGAGAGAAAGAGAGAGGGTGCGAGAAAGAGAGAGAGAGGAGTGAGTGAGATTCTGAATCTTAAAACTCAGCTCTGGAAATCACAATGTGTAACATGCACCTCAATAAAATTTCAAGGACCGTGGTCAATCTTAAAAATGCATTTTCATCACATTCAGTTTGCATACATCACACCTATTGTACAATTGTTATATTTCTTGAAGAAAATTGCCTGTGCCGGTCTGTTGAAGTCGGTCTGACAACTTTTCCAGTATTTGCTAATATATTGCCATTTCTAGGTTTCATACTGCACGCAATTAAGTTTTTGTAATATTCTGGCCCCAGACTTGTGACCCGGTGTCAACATTACATTTTAAGGAGCTCAGATGGAAAATCCGTTAAACGCCACCTCTGTCAAAAATGATACAAATCAAATGCTCTCGGCATGTATTATATATTCATCAGAAACTTTAACTTCATAATCCACGTAATCCGCCTCAGGCCATTTAGAAATAACGTTTTGTTGGCAGAATTCCGTCAGCAAAGCCCTCTAAGTGCACGGAAGATCAATTGGATGAACAACGGCGCACCCAACAACTATAGATGCACGGATCAACTGGCCAGAGACCAGAATTGGACGATTTACGCATGATCGGCCATACCGGTAACTGGTCACATGACATTCCCGATTCCAAGCCGGCCCTTTTGTGCCAGTTCGGCCAGTTGTGCAAGCAATACTGTTACAGTTCATCCTTTGGAATGTTTCAAGTTGCATAGCGATTTTGCACCGTTTTACTATGCATGTCTCAGAAGAAGATTTTGGGGATTTTGCCAAAACACAAGGGTTTGGCAGGAAAGACAGTCAAATTTGATAAATACCAGTGAAATGCCTTAAGTGACATTTGTGAAAATAAGGAATTTAAATTACTCACTAATAACCTTAGTCAATAATTGATAAAAATCCCAAGCCACAATTCACACCCGTAGCACAAATAGTGCCAAGTTATGTGCTAAAGTTTACTACTACTATGAACAATAGTAATAGTAATGCTTGCGCTAGCAAGTGCCATGAATGATCACACACACACACCCATCCTACTACACCCATTCCCTCCTACCAGCCTCCCTCTAGGGAAAAACAAACAATGGAAGTCAATACTAGATTTTGACATCCTCGACTATAAAAAATGACCTGACAGGTGAACGCGTATCCATGGGCAAATATTGAAGATCCCGTGTGTGGTGTGTGTGTAGATTCCTCTGAGATGAAATGCTGAGCAGGCACAGATCATAAGATGTGAATTGTGTTGTATAAAACAGGGACAGAATAAATAACGGCCGAACGGAATAAAACAGGAAGGAAATGAGTCACAAAAAGGAAATGCTGTAGTGGCGAATTGATATAACAGTCCAGAAAGGCCACGTACCCTTGCGACAAATAAACTGGTAAAAGAAATGACAAAACGAGAAAAAGCAGCGTAGAGCCTCCTTGTTTCAGGAGGAAAGAAAAAATAGGTAAAAGGATTTCCTGTTAAACAGGAAGATGAGGTCTGCCTGATGTGTCCATCCAGCAGTGACAGTGTGAGAGCAGTAGATCAGTTATCACGTCCGAGTGCAGCGTGACACTCTGTGATATATGAAGAGCTGTTGCATTTGACATCTGGAGTAAATCTGCAGCTCGGCGCTCTGTTCTGACACACTAAAGCCACAGTGCCACTTTATGATGACAACGGAATATTAAATTTATATCTTCCTCCATCCCTCCTCCCTTTTGGTATCGTCTATACACGTCCTCTTCTCTATCTCTCTTCCTCCCTCATTTGCCTGGGTGGAGGAGGTTTATTGCACCACAGTTATTTAGTTCTCCTGAAGTTAAATAGATGATAGAAAGTCAGATTTGGAAATTGGTTGGTTTCGACATCAGATGCCTGCCTGGTAATATAAGACACATTAGGTTTTTAATATGGAATAATAGCAAAATCATAAAGCTATGGGATAACGTTGCAACTTGAATTATAAAGGTACTGTAACTAATTTAAAAATAACGGTGCTTCACAACGCCATATACATTTTTTGGGGGCGCTGAATGGTTCCATAAAAAACCTTTCAACGGTAAAAAAAGGACACTTTCATAACGTAAAATGTTAAAGTGCTTTATTTTCACATACTATTTGTACTTAATATACTTAAAATTCTTCTTTAGTACTTTTTAAGAATATATATTTTATTTAGATAACACTTGTAGTTAACTTGAACCCATCTTTCATACAAAGAATATGGTTAATACAGAGATATTATGTTAAAAGCACATTTTAGTTCATATTCATGGTGTCTCATAATAGCACAGATAAGTACACTTAGATGTTCTTAAGATGAGCTTTAGTACATTAAGTACAAAATTAGTGCATGAAAATAGAGCACTTTAAGTACATTATGAGAGTGTACTACTTTTTCATCTAGGTTAACATCTGAAGAACCCTTCTGTTTATTAAAGTTTTTACTTTGTAGTAAAAAAAAAAATTAGATCATAAAAAGGTATAAAAGAAATTGCTGCCTGAGTGGTTCTGACTAGGCCTGTCACGGTAATGACGATATCGTCTTTATGAGACATGTCGCCGCTTTATTAGTCTAAAATACTGCCACACAGCGGACATGCGACTAACACTTTTTCAATTCTTCTTCGCTTAGAGGGCATGACTAGGGCATAAAATGGATTTGATCGCTACGTACACTGCAAAAAATCACTTTACTTAGTATTTAGGTCTTTTAGAAATATCTAAAAATTCTTAAATCAAGATGTATTTTGTTTATGAGCAAAGTGACCTGAGAAAATTAGTCTAGTTTGTAGACAAAAACTAAACAATTTAAGTGAATTTGTACTTAAAACATGCAAAAAGATCTGCCAATATACAATAAATTTAGCTTGAAATAACTGTTTTAAGAAAAAAACACATATTGGCAGATGTTGTTTGCTTGTTTTAAGCACAAATTTACTTACATTTTATCATTTTTGTTTAAAAACTAGACTTATTTTCCTAGGTCATTTTGCTCATCAAGAAAAAGCATCTTCATTTAAGAATATTTAGATATTTTTACTGAAAACAAGACAAAAATACTAAGTAAGAAAGTCATTTTTTGCAGTGTAGGTTCAAGTAATCCGCATACATACACAAATGCGCGTTTTCTCAATGAATACATTTGAATGAATTACGGTGAAATCCCGGCAAATCCGAACACCAGGGGGTGCTCTCATGCAGAAACTCCCCTTGTGCCACGGAAGAAGTAGCGTTAGAAACGCTATTCCAGGAAATGTCTACAGGAATATTTATCGCCCTGTCCCAAATGGCACACTCCGGACTTGTGGTCCTCCTCAGAGTCCACACTTTGATGACATCACGTAGTCCAGACTTTAGGGACCCTTGATGCGAGTCCACGTGGGTGCACCGGAGTCGTATTTTGGGACAGACTCGAGCATCACACCGGAAATAGGTAGAGAAGTTGCCCGTCAGCGTGAACTCCTCCCTTCCGTCGTCTGATTGGTCTGATTGCCCTTTCGCAAGGACTTCTGGGTTGGCAAAGTGCGCGAAGCCTGCTGCAGTGCGGGCTTCGCTGAAGACCGCATCAAGGGGGCAAAGGAGGCGCTGATGAGCACACTTCAAAGCGGAAAAATGACAGATGGGACACCCTACGGACTCGTGGACTAAGCGAGCACGCGCAATTTAAGGCCACAAGACCGAAAGTCCACATGAAGTGCGCCATTTGGGACAGGGCCTTTATCACTGTTCTTCAAATTGTTTCAGGTATTTTCATAATAATAAAGAATATTTTTGATGATTTTGTTAAACAAGTGTTGCTTTTTTAAATACACGTTATAAACGACTCCGACTCATAATGGTTTTAGATTGATAAGGACTTCCTACTTCCTACAGGCAAGTACTAGTACTTGCACAAGCTGTGCATGAAACACATAATCGTAGGCTTGCGTTTCAGATTCGGTTTCAGACAGGCATTTTTAATGGGACACACGATTAATCGTTACATCCTTAGTTGATATGAAAACCGCTAACGTTAGCGTAATTCTTGCCGTTGTTTTAAATAGGCTACACACGAATGATTGCTGGCTGCCAACAAAATAAATGTGCCTGTCTTATCAAAAATTGTCAACATTTATTTTTGTTCATATATTTAATATTGATTGAATAAGGTCATGTCTAAGATTAAAATCGTAATGAAATGAATGGCTTAAATAAGACTTTGATTTTTTATTATCTCAGAATTTGATTTTAAGACTTTAGTATGGTTTTACAGACTGGATCACATATAAAAATGTTTTTTTTTGTCATAATTGCTTTTCACATATAATTCACAAACATTTGTATCCATTTATAATTAAACTATGGTTAGATGAGGAATGAAAAGTGTAAATACCTGTCTATTATAGACAGAAATATAAATAGTAAAAAATAGTATTAAAATATTTGCCTGCAAACTTAGCGAGTGTTACAACTCTAACCTCCTGTCTACAAAAGTTGTAACGTTTGCACTTCTGTCGTGTTTGGTGTAATTGTCTAAGAATGGTAAGTACTAGAAACAAACTTTAAATAGTCATTTGTAGCAGAGATGTCTGTGTTGCTTGTATAAAAATATAATTAATCAAACTCAAATATTTTTTAAGGATTGAGCCAAAACCAAAAAGCTCTCCCCTACTTGCCGATTCCTATGCCAGATTTTTTTGTGGGATCAGCCACTATTCTGATAATGGTATCAGAATCGGAACAACCCTAGATGGATACACATTTTTAGGCTTAAAAGTCAGAAGTTGTTCCGTGGTTCCTGTTTACTACCGTTATAAAGCTTGGAAGATGGTCTCATATCTCTGATGGCATTAGGATAAGTAAACAATGGCATTATTTTTAATTTGTGTTGGAGTATCGCTTTAAATCATTTTAATATATGGCATTTTGTGTTTTGGTTTTATGGTTAACGTTCATAGGTGGGGTTTGCATTCTCTTCAAGGAAGCCCAACTGTAATGTATCGCAAGCCAATTTCGAACCATAATCAGTAACAGAAGCACCAGTGCTCAACATGCCATACCCTACCTATGTCACACCTCTAAAAGCTTACTTCTTAGATAAACTCTTTGGCACATTTTGAAATAACCTTTGTCAGTTTTGTTTTTATTAATTTAATAAGCCGTACATAAAACCCTCCTCGCATTGTATTTGATTACTATAATCCAGGCTAAATCTATAATTCACTCCTCGCTTGTCTCCCATCGCCTATCCTTTAACAATAAAGGTGTATTATACGACATGAATGGCAAAAGCTGTTAGAATTTAATTGAAATTTAATTGATTTATCAAGCTCGTAATCTCATTAAATGCCACTAAATCTTCGTTTATTAACAAAAGAGGCGTTACATGTCTCCGGTGTGTGGAGACTTATCCGTGTAAATTACGAGGTGTTTCAATGCAGGGTCTCCGAGTTTGTGTAGCTATAACAGACGATACCTCTCAGTGGAAATATCTACAGCTATAGAAAAGCAACATGCCTGAACATACGGTGAATGGAAAGAAAATGAGAAAGAGAAACACCTCCAGTCGCGAAAGAAGAAGAAAAAGGGAAACTCTTATTTACTGTGAAAAGTTTTCTTCAACCTGTATTGATTGGTTTCCGGATCACCCGTTAAGCTGATAATAATTGAAAAAATCTTGCTGTTCTCTGCTGGGATGTTGGAGGGGGAGAGGGGGGGTTTGCTTGATCCAGGGCTGTTCACCAGACTGAAGAAATGAGCCCTCGGAGTCCACAGGACTGACTGGTATTCGTGCACAGACACACAAACACACATCCAGACAAAAACTGGAAAAGTCGGAACATGATGCAAGCTAGATTCGATCTTGGATCACCCACGTCAGCATTACAGCACATTACACCAATGATCTAACCACTAGGCCAAGGCTCTGATTTTAATGCTGTTGTACAAGCATAATAACTAATAATGAGATCAAGAACAAATGATACATTATTAATAGAATAAATGAATAATAGATCGCATGACCAAATCCAGTAAACACTATTATGATCAACCAAACCAGTGTCTCTTAACCAGAGGGCAGGGGCCCAAAAGGGGGTCTCAATAAACTTCCAAGAGGGCTTCACAATGATCTACAATTAAGACAAAACAAATATTAGATTAAAAAAATATATTTCATAATGTTTGGTTATTTTTGTGATGAATATATGATCTGTAGTTATGTCAAGCCCTAGTAGGCTTAAATTTTGTTGGGTAAAAAATATGAGTGGGGGGCCTTGAATTGATAAAAGGCTGAGAACCCCTAAACTACAGGATCTCCAGGTATCACACATTGTTAATCCAAATAGTGAACATTGTTCCTTTACTGTTAATCCAGTTCAGATTTCCAAAAAGGAACACGATTCTTTCATATTCAAGAAGGGGAGGATTTAATTTGAATCGCTACAGTTTCGTATCCGGTCTCTCTCCAAGCACACGTGCGCATGCACACATGCACGCTCCGTGAAATCGCCACATCTGAGCAGTAAGCCGACGGCTCGGGGCAGGATTCGGGATCGATGAGGCTATAGTCCAATGACGTCATTAAATTGCAACACCTTTCTCATATTTCTTCCTCTTTCTCACTGGCTACCACATATGGATTTTTTAATCCATCGATGACACTGTTGTTAATCTAATCTGCCTTGATGTCGATGAGGAAAAATCTGCCAACAATTACAGATATTGAAAAAAACTATGGCATGCACATGCACCCTATTGCTTACAAACAGAAAAACACCCACATGCTTATAAAGACATAAACACACATCTATACCATAATGAGCATAACATAACAGAATAACTGCATAAATTAAACTGAGAAATGTACGCTTTGAAAATAAATGTTAGGGAAAAATGCCCTAAATTTGCACTATTGCCTGAGCCAATGTTGGACAACAAACCAAAAACATATGCATTACAAGTTCTTGTCTCTGCATTAATCTGTACTTTCAACACTGAAACAAAATCTTTAAAGGATTAGTAAATTTTCTTTTAAAAAATCCAGATAATTTACTCACCACCATGTCATCCAAAATGTTGATGTCTTTCTTTGTTCAGTCGAGAAGAAATTATGTTTTTTGAGGAAAACATTTCAGGATTTTTCTAATTTTAATGAACTTTAATAGACCCCAACATATAACAGTTTTAATGCAGTTTAAAATTGCAGTTTCAAAGGACTCTTAATGATCCCAAATGAGGCATAAGGGTCTTAACTAGCGGAAGGATTGTCATTTTTGGCAAGAAAAATAAAAATTATGCACTTTTAAACCACAACTTCTCGTCTTCCTCCAGTCCTGTGACGCACAAGTGCGACCTCACATAATACGTCATCACGTCAAGAGGTCACGGATGACGTATTGAAACTACGCCCCAGTGTTTACAAGTGTGGAGAAAGAGGACCGTTCCAACGTTGTTGTATGTGGAATGATACTTATTAATGTCTTTGTGTCAGTTTATTATTTAAAATGGCCCGCAAATATGCATTTCATATATGTAACACGTGAACTTTCCACGTCATTATGCAATTACGTGAGGTCACGCTGGCTCGTCACACAGCCGGAGGAAGAAGAGAAGTTGTGGTTTAAAAGTGCATATTTTATTTTTATTGGCAAATATGACATTCGTTTCGCTAGATAAGACCCTTATGCCTCATTTGAAATCGTTTAGAGTTCTTTGAAACTTCCTTTTTAAACTGTATTAAACATGTTAAGTGTTGGGGTCCATTAAAGTCCATTAAAATGAGAAAAATCTTGGAATGTTTTCCTCAAAAAACATAATTTCTTCTCGACTGAACAAAGAAAGACCTCAACATTTTGGATGACATGGTGGAGAGTAAATTATATGGATTTCTTTTTTAAGAAAATGAACTTATCCTTTAAAAACTATGAATTTTATTTATTGATTGACACTGATTACATAAACTCCAAGTTAAATGACAATTTAACTTAACGTGAACACCAGGTGAACTTAACTGTTCACGTACACTATACAAACTCCGAGTTTGGTAAACTTGATGATTTAAATTCAGTCTACTGTACATGACCACCAAATTAAGTGAACAAGTTTTTGGGAGACCCATTAATCAATTGAATTGAGGGAACAAGTTTACTCAATCTACAGACTTCATTCAACTTGTTAGGGATTTCAGTGTATTTAATATTGATTCAAGTCAGAAAAATGCCCGAGAGCAAGCACATACAGTACAGTACTGTGTGTGTGCTTGTAGTACTTTGTGTAAGACTCACTATAAAATGCTTTAGGCTTTGACAGACAGAGAATTTGCCCTGGTCTATGAGCCTGACTAGTACCCATCACTCATGTGGACTAAGCCTTATACAGAGAGAGCTGGCGGGAGGGAGTGTGACCTTGGTGACAGCAGTAAATTCGGACAGGAATGTCAACAGCCACAAGACATATTAGTGTCACGCCATTGTGCCCATAAGTTTACCTCTGCCAATTACACGGCGGCCGTAAGATCACAGCAGCCAATCAGAGAGTGTGACCCTTGCTTAAATCATTACTGCTAAAAACTGTTTTAGCCACACATGTCGGACATGACAGGTTGTTGGCTGCAGAAGAAGCGTATGCTTTACATGCTTTTCCAATCTGACCCCAAAACAGTATGCAAAAAACATGCTAGCCACTATGTACTTTTCAAAAGCTTCTGTAAGAATGTAACTTCTAATGTTCCTGGAAACTAGGTCTATAGATGTGGGCTGGTGCATGATCTTTGATGGTCATGTGTGTGTGTGCCTGAGACAAAGATACAGGATCAATGAAGCTCTGAGATCTTCAGCACACTGAAACCCGAACCCTCCACCATGAACACTCAAACCGTCTTTCATTCACTCTTCCACGCCATCCCTTCCTCTCCTCCCTCGGCTCTCACCATCCAGTCGTCTCTGAAGGATTCTTTTCATTTAATTCTCTGCTGCCGTCGTTCCAGGCTTGAGTTTAGAAGGATGGGATAACCGTTAGAACAGATCGATACAGCCTGGCACCAACATCAGCTCTGTGGAGACACACGTGCGCCCCGTGCACATACACACAACCGTTCATCAATACTGTAGCATCTAATATAGAATGGCAACTTCACAGCTCCAACCACTAATTAAGCCCCGCCCCTTGTCCTCTTTCTCTCAACACCTCACTATATTTCTCTACAACTCACATTTTGTGTGCAAACTGTATGGAAATTGTTCCATTAGAGTTTTGTGCTTGGGTAATGCCATTTTTTATATAATATATGGGGTCTCAACCTTTTGGTAAGCAATGCTACATCTTTCAAGCTAGTAATAGAATGTGCATTGGCGGCATCTCAAAGACTCGTGCAGGCAACCTGGTATTAGTGATTCAGATGCTTTTCTCCTCCATCTATTCACGTTCCGGTTTTCCACGATCTGTTTGCAATTTTTTTTGAAAATTTTTACCCCTTCGTTCAAAGTGGGGTCCTGAAAAATCTTTGTTTGAAGGGCTATTTGAACCTTCCCCCTTCCCCACCCCTCCAATTAAAAGAGAATTGGGACATCCCTAGCCCTTCATGTGAATGCGCTAAATGGAGGGATAGGGTAAAGTGTACTGTAGGGGTATGGGGTAGAAATGGAATTGGGCCTTGGTTTGTCACTAATCATGCATTTAAAGGTGCATTGAGTAACTTTTAAAAAGGACCTCTTGAAAGAAATGCAGTGGTGTAGTTCATAACTGTGTTGTTTTTATTACCTTAGAACGAGCCTATTATATCTACTTTACGTACACAGCAGGTCCCCTTACATGGAGGTCGCCATTTCGCACCACCATGTTTCTACAGTAGCCCTAAACGGACAAACTGTTCAATAGAGCATGTTTGTCCTGTTGTGGCTACCGTAGCTTCTCTATCCATTTCGAAAGGGGGAGCTAAGCTGTGGACTGAGCCACTGGTTGTACAATCTCATTACTAGATGCCGCTACAAATGTACACACAACACCTTTAAACGCACATGAACACCACCACAGAGTAGTGGAAACAGGAGTAAACAAGAGTGGGGAAGTCCAGAGTTTATGAGTTGGAGACGTGTCAGTGAGAAACGTGTCGGGATCAATCATGCTGTCAGGATTTTTTAAATAAGCTGTCTGCACAAAATATGATAGCATTGCAATTTTACAATTACTGTAATATGTAACGTTACAGCATAAAGTTCATTGGCATTGGTGACTTTTTTTTCGAGGGCGTTCGATGCGAAGTTCGTCACAACATGTAGTCCATCATGTGTGTGGTTCGTAATTTCAAAATATGTGTTCTGCGCATCAAGTTGTCCTGTGTGCATCACGTGTCTTGTCAAAATAAGTGCCTGCTACAGACGTGTCTAAAGGGTTTATAATAAAAGAGACGCTCGCGTTTGCCAGATACTCTCATAATCTCATGCGTAATCAGAGTTTACTGTTAAGGGAGTGTCTTGTGTATTTTGTGAACGTGAGCATC
This sequence comes from Paramisgurnus dabryanus, assembly GCF_030506205.2. Lineage (NCBI taxonomy): Eukaryota > Metazoa > Chordata > Actinopteri > Cypriniformes > Cobitidae > Paramisgurnus > Paramisgurnus dabryanus. The sequence continues at coordinate 36,399,209 of NC_133340.1, forward strand.
TCTTTTATAATTAAAGGTTTTGACGCATGTGCAGCAGGCACTTATTTTGACAAAACACGTGATGCACATGGTTCACATGATGCAACAAACACATATTTTGAAACACAAGCAACACACATGACACTCCGAACACTTATTTTGAATTTGCGCCCCTCGGATGAGCAGTCACGAGCTGCCACTGATACAGTTACATCATAAATGATTTAAAAACAAAGCAAAACACACTTCATGCACTTCACATTTCAAAACAATTTGTTCTTCATTTTCAGCAGAGTTAACAAACCTTTCAGTGTTTTTGTGTGATTAATAAAAAATGGTACACCACCATCTTGCGTAGATACAGTAACTTCGTAAAAACTAACTTTTTAACTTCGTAAAAAAACGAATACCAGCTTGAATGCACCTTAATGCAATGGTCAACCAACTACTAAACAACTTGTTACTCAACCAGGAACACTACTTTTTGTCTGAAAGTGTGAATTTTTTTAATAACGTTTAATTCATATTAGGGCTGTCAAAATGGCTGAACAAGTACATTCGAAATTCGTCCTTGAAAAATAATAAAATTCGAATTATATTCGAATTATAAAGACCTACTTTATCTTGGAGAAAATACTCCTAAAAGCCCACAAGAGGGCGCAGCACAAAGCCCCAATAATATAATCATGCACAGCTTATTTTTTGTTAAAACGAATGTTATAAACACTACTAATGAAATCAAAATTAACCAGTATAGTTGTGCACCTGTAAATGTACAAAACGAATGCCATACATAGACAATGCATATTAATATAGGCCATTTTATATAAGTAGATAAATTAACGTGTTTCTAATAAAGTATGAAAACGAATTAATCTTTATTTAAGCCAAAATAAGTGGAAAAGATCATTAGTCATTTAAATTTGGTCGAGCTTAAACGCTTTTCACAACAACTTATATAATATTTTGTGTGTTCCTTGGTTGAAAATATGTAGAAATATATGCGAGTAATAAAGTACAGAACAGAAATGTTTAACTTACGCGCAAAGCGAAGCCGTTAATAAAGCAGACTCTCCGTAATTTATAGAGGACGTGCTGAAACAGTCGAGTTGGCAGATGATCATCATGTTTATATTTCACGCGGATAATGTTGAGGAAAAACTTGCATATTATCAAATGTCCAGGTGAAAGTCAAGTTTCCAGTCAGTTAAAATAAAGCCACCGCGGCGTTACATTGCAACTCTCTCATATGCGTTGTGGACTCTGTAGATGCACATATGGTTTTAAGGTTGCTAAACAAGCAGCTGTATTATGGCACTTTCGTGTTGATCAGTTATTTTAAACTTTAAAACTGCATTTAGAAGCAGACGACAATAATTCATCTCAGTTAGTTTCACTTTGCGGTTGAATTCCAGTTGATGCTCCAAAAACCAAAGCAGCATCACACAGCCCTTTTAATATGTGTTCTGTCCGACTAGTAATCCCCACTGTCTTTTCTTGCTATTTTTCAAATGAATAACGCTGGCTTGCTCCGCATAGTTGGCTGAGCCGCTAACGCTCTGTATAACAATCCGCGTCAGTTATGCATTATATCACGTTGCGTGAGCTTCCTGACACAGGTCAAATTCGAATGCAAAGTTTTACGTTCGAATATGCATATTTTTTTACATTCGACGAATATTCGAAATTCGAATTAAAATTTGACAGCCCTAATTCATATAATTTTTACTTTTAATTTTATTATACTTTATATACTTTTAATTTTGGTCTTGCTCATTGCACCAAGAAGTAAACTGGCAGTATTATAAAAAAATATAATTAAAAAAGCAACATTAATTAAACAAGAGTTTTAAGGAGATTAATAAAACTAAATATCCCTTTCTCACATCTTTTCATTAAAGGTAAAATCTTAATATCCAAATAAAACATTTGGTTTCAATAAAAGAGTCAGAAGTAAAATTATTAAAAGAACAAACTAATACCTAAAACAATGGCCTGCATCTAAGAAAGAGAGTTTGTGTGGCATTGATGTGTCATATAAAGGCATTAATCGAGCAGTACGCTACCGTCTGTTAAACGTGCCTTCACAGCACTCGATTTTTCCCTTTCTAATTCCCACCGTGGAGAGCCACATGACATGGTTTACACACATGCCACAAGCAGTGCATGTGTGGGAGCGAAAGTAAAACAACCAAATGGCTTCATCAATAGTCCTGATGGGCACTGGGAAATTGAGAGGCCCATCAGCCATAAACCTAACACGCATCTCGTATTAAAACCCACAACACGCTACAAGTGACGCGCGCTAACCAACGCACCCATGTCACACGTATTGCCTTTCCAATGACAAGCACCTCATATCTTGGGACCCCCCGAGAGATTAACCACACTAAATGTGTGCGTGCCTTTATCCCATCTGCTCGGATTTCTTTGCAAGGGTTTCCCCTCCCACCCACTTGTGTGAGGTTGTTTTCCCGTTGAGCGGCGGGTCTTTAGAGAAATGAAGGGGACGGGTGTACAGATCACAGTCGCTAATGGATTCGTGAGGTCAAGTCGTAACAGCGAACCGCTCAGATAAAATGCACAGCTGCAAAACATCAGCATTTGTGCGTCTGTCTAACAGAGCGAATGAATTTGATAGAGCGTTTGCTCTCAAAGTCGGCGAAACTGGAAAACTGAACGCTTCTATCTGTGAGAGTCCATCTGTGATAAACAGACTGTTAGATGACAGCGTAGCTAACAATTTGCCGAGTGGCTGTTATACTGCGTGACGCTCCATTGCAGCTTAATGCAGCAGTGAATTTCCCTCTTTGTTTTGTGAAATTGTTTTTGTTGCTTTGTGTACAGTACGTAACATTACCAGTTTGGATTCATGTGTAAACATTTAAACGCACAAGAAACCACTTTGCTTAGTGATTGTAGAGCTTAATGTTTGTCTTAAAAGTGTTGTGAAACTTTTTTTCAATTTCTTGCAGCTGTATTAACACTTTAGATTAATGCACTACAATACATTAAATGAAATTTCATTGCAATCAACAAAAATGTAACTTTTCTCCGACTAAAAATTCCTAAAACATCTCCATGGGAACAATCTCATCAACCTTGATACCCTTTACTTTTTTTTACTATGGTATCATGAAGACCCTCTCTTTTTCGTCCACCCTTCCTCTTCTTTTTTCCTGATTTAATGATCTAACCAATTAGGGCTGTAGTATCTCATGGATGCTTGGCAGGGTCGTAATTGGAAGAGCTCTGAGTTTCTTTTTAATCATTAGCTTTAAGAAACTGTCTGTGCATTCACAATTAATCCTTTCGGAGAGAAAGCAAGCAGCAGAGGTAGAGAGGGAGAGGTCGGACGGCGCTACACGCACTGAATGTATTTCACAGCGGGGTCTCCGGTGGTCATGTAGTACAGTCTATATTAACCTACTGGCTCATCTGAGCTCAAATGTGGGACATCACTGCCACCTACTGCCAAGGAGAAGCACTGCCTATTGGTCAGTCACTTAGGTTGATGGAGATCTTGTGGTTAAGAAGAATCAAATAGCCAATAAGGAGCTATCATAATGTCATGGTTGAATATATTATAGAGGCATATAAAGTTTATAATTGTACATTTATGGAACATGTGGTACAAAAGCTTTGAGCGCAGATATAATTACACCGGTCTGCTGAAGAGATACTGCAACCCACAATGAGCAAGTCACACCTTAACAGCACACTGATATACTCAGTGGATAGAGTACATTTTGCACTTTCTATTCCAGACACAGAACTCCTTCTTCTTCACTGGCAATGTTCACAATCAAGATAAGAACGGGCATGGGAAACCTGTTGATGTGAAAGGGGTAAGTGTAGCCTATATGCTGTAGCACTGGACTGGAACTTAACTCATTCCCCGCCAGTCTTGTTTTTTTTAAAGATTTTTCTTCTAAAAATATATCAACATACAAATATATCAAATCAAAGAACAGACCCTCTGCTTTCAAACAAACATTAACAAAATTGGGGGAAAAAAAACTTCTCATCCTATCTTTATTTTTTCATTGCTTATAAACTCTTAAACATTGATTCTGAAAATTGACTCTGTATTTTTCTTCAAAAATACAAACTTCAAAAATACAAAATTTTGACCAAAAAGCTAAAACAATTGCATTTTTGTAAAAGAATTTTGTTAGAGATTTGATTCAGAACAATTATTAAAACATACACAGAGTGTAAAATTAACAAATTTTTTTTGCTTCACAACATCTAGTGGATAATCGCGGTATTACAGATTACCATAAAACCGTAAAAAATACTTTTTTTTCAGGCAAATGTTTTCTCTTAATTGATGAGATAACTTGTCAATGGTGTGAAATTAGGTAAACTAAAGCTCAAAATCTTGTGCAATTGAATAAATGCTCCTACAATTTTTGTTCTAAAGATTAGGTGTTTACATGCAGTAATAATAGGAAGAGTTTTTGTTTCCAAAATGCAACAAATCCATTTTACTAATTTCGGTAACTAGTTTTCTATACCAAGAAATTGACAAGATGAAAAAAACTATTTTCTGTTACAAACTTTCACATAGCATCTTTAGGTTATAATAACATAAAATTCAAATCCATAATTAGATTTTCAAAGATTTATTGTAAAAACTGATTATTTTTCCCACAAAATGCAATAAATCTATTGAATCAATATATAAATGTGCATTCATCTTTGCCATGTTATATTTATTTAGTTGACTAGTGGTATACACCGAAAAAAAAAAAAAACATTAATGGCATTAATCAAAACACTTACTTTGTCAGAATTAGGAACACTGTCATTGCTGCTGTTTGGGACGTTGCCGCTGAACTTTTTTGACAGCGATCAGATGTAAAATGTTTTGGTCCTGCTTGATTTTCATTGGCTTCGGGTAAAATAGTGGAAAGTTTTTCCCCTGGTCTGGGGTCAATGTGTTAGCATGACAGAAGCTTGATGCTGTTGGGAGAACAAGCAACAGACGGCATTTTTCCTTCTCCCGAGTGCATCTAAATTATTAGATTTTGATGGCTTACGTTACTTTCCCGTCACAAAAAACCACCACAGGTTTAGCAATGCCATCAAAGTATTATTTTGATTTGTATGTACTTCAAAGCAAATGAGGAAAACTAGGATTTAGTGTGTATTCAACAGTTCGCCATTGTTGTTTACAGTGTGTGGAATTTGTTGAAGAAATAGTGGTGTTTATCGCCTTTTAGAAAAAAAAGGGAGAAAAGATGACAGAATAACACGGCGGATATCGAATTTTGTGTAAAATTAAGGTTTTACTTTTTAATACTGACCTGATATAATACTGATTTTGGTGGTAACTCTCTTTTTTAATGGCATTTATCATGTTTTGGAACCAAATTCTTTATTTATTGCTGCATAAAATACTGTAAAATACTGGAATTTGCTAAACTTAAATTCACTTTTGATTGCAGACTTGGGTTTATATCTGAACACAGTTTGAGATATTGCAATTTAAAACTCTAAAGGAGATATGTGAGAATTATATGGTGTGTTTTTTTCAGGTGAAACATTTGAAATGCAAATTCTTTAAATTCTTTATTTTCTCTCTTTTAAATTAAAATGTCCAAGAGAAACAGCTGAGATATTAAATCTCAATTGTAAATTTATTCCTATAGGCCTGAAGCAGCATGAAGTTATTTTGCACAATGGTGGAAGTTCCACTCTCATTTGAATAGATGTAAAACATATAAAAAGGTTTACTAGACCAGAAACTACATACATTGTCTACATAAAATCTCCATACATAACCTTAAGAACTTTCTGTGAAAATATAACCTTGACATATTTAATATTGACATGAAGGTCATGTCAAAGATTAAAATGATTGAAATCAAACTTTGATGTTCCTAATCTAATAATTAGATCATGAGACTTTAGCCTGGATATCACAGCCAGGGTCACATTTGACCACTAGTGCACATAACCCCCAAAATCTCGTACAACAAACACACAACACCTGTTGCCACATAACCCCAGGCTACAGGACTTTGGACATCTCACCCATTAAAGTCCAACATAAGTTGCAATCACATTACCTCAGAGGGATGCTCACTATCTGACACTAGAGGAGGTGGTGTGGTCCAAAGAGCTCTAGGACCCAAGTGAAAGAACACACCAAATAGTGTGTGGATAGCTTTCATCATCTAAATGGATACACCTACAATCAAATCAAACCCAATGAACAAATAATAAACCAAACACAAAGCAGAATTATAAAATCTTCCCCAAAGCCCGCAAGAGACATTTTGACAACAACATGGAAGAAATCTCTTCATTTCCTACACTTTAGGTCTTTATCAAAGGTATGCATTACACACACAACCTTGCGACATCCCACACGGCACGTTTCTAAAAACAGCACCTCTGCGTTTACACGCTTTTACAGTTGGTTTTTCGTTTCAGGCTGTTTTTGGCAGACGCAATCTTTGCTAACGATCCAAACTCGGAAAATCATTCCAGCGCAAAAGAAATGACAAGCCCCTGGCACTTCACAAAAAACAAAACCATTTGTACTAAATGCATTCTGAAAGCCACATTCATTATTTTCTGCCCTGATTTTACTTGCAAATGAGCTTCAAGTCCAAATCCAAATGGTCATGTCATTATTTGACTGTTTGTTTGCACAATCTAATATTTTTTTCTCTTTTTGGCATCATAAGCAATCGCGTCAAATGTGCGCCTTCGACGTTAATCCATAACGAAATCAGCATTGTGCACTCCGCATTCAAGTCTAGACTCTCCAAGTTCATCTGCCTCGGCCCTGCCCATCATCACGACAATCCCTCAAGCCACAATTACAACTATTGTGGTTAATAAACTCGAGCACTGAATAAGAATGTACAATTAGATGGGACATATGCGACCCACGGCATTTTTTATTTATGAGGTTGATGACCTCCAATCAGAATGCCCTGTCAGCTAAAAAATAGCACAAAGGGCCATCAGGTATCTGCGATTTTTTTTTTTCTGAATTATATGCTGAATATAGGCATAACTTATAAATTTGTCAAGTACTACAAAACCACAGTGCAGAGGAATCACACTCTTTAGGATTTGTGCTTTTGTTTTTCTTCTTTGGATGTTCATCCTCCCACAGAGAAATATAAAATAAATAAGATAGATATAAATATTTATATATTTACATATTTTAGCATTTTGGTAAATAAAAAAAACGTGGCTACAGTAACTAGCTTTTTATCAAATCTGGTTGGGTGTTTTAATCAAGTAATAAATGATTAATTATATCATTGGCCGATTTATGACCAATTTTAAACCATTAGCATATTGGACTTAGCCAACGCTATTTATTCGTAAGTATTTTACGAGGTGGCTAATTCATATCAAATTTGTACGATTTGTCTTGTATCCATGATGTTGTGGTTAGGGGCGGGGTTAGTGGTGTTTTTTATGACTTATGTTTTTACACAATTAACTTTGTACAAATTCATACGAATTTCGCAAACTCAAAAAATATGTACGAATTCTCTTGAGATCTTGCTGGATGTATGAAGGCCAGTATAACAAATAATAGAAAATCTGCACAAATAGTTTGTCAAAGCATTGTTGGAATAACAGAAAGCAGAATCGGACAATAGTTGTTTGTTGAAATTGGTAGTAGGCAAAAATAAATAAATAAACGTACCGGTGCATAAAGCTGTGTACACACCGCCAGCTATGGTGGCAAGGTGATCTTATTCATTTTAATTGATGCTTGCCGATTTCCTGATTTGTAACTTTATGCAAATTGTATCTTTTGTATGCGACAACCAATTAGAGTGAAGCAATGAAGCTCACGTCATCCGTCTTTCGTTATTTACTGAAAGGAGGGTTAATCAACTGTTCATGGGGCTGTAACAATACACCAAATCGTATCACTTTTTTTTTTTGCCTCACGATTCAGTTCGTATCACGATTATTTGTGGGGGTTCAGTGGCGTAGCGTCTGGGCATGCAGGGTATGCACGTGCAAATGGGCCCGGGCCAATAGGGGGCCCGGCCCTGGGCCCGCCCCAACTTGTAATTAAAATTTTTTTTTCAATTTAATTTTAATTTGTGGCCGCAATAAATAAATGTTTGTATGCATATCATGTGTAGTGATTTCTTATTTCTCCATAATGTCTAATTTCTCTGTCATTTCTTGTTTGTGTTTATTTTTTAATTTTTTTTTGCACTCCGCGGCCGCCGTAGACTACTATACCATCATTTTTTTACATGACGCATTGCCACACCAAAATAAAAGAAAACACAGTGTGAGAGGTTACTATAGCGGCTATCTACATTAACATTATAAACATAAAAGTGGGGCCTTAAAGAGAAAAGAGAAGTCGAAGAAGTTAGTCATGAGTCAAAAACTATCCAAAACATTTAGTTTTTCTTCATTTAAATCTACCCTTTAAAGTAAAAAAGTTAAGTTAAAATATTTGACTACCTTAATAAAAGTATATGTTGTTAACAGACCTGCACACCACAGTTAACAGTGCCAACGGGCAAGGTTGGGGGGGGGGCTTTGGCTTAAGGGGGCCCGTAAATTTTTTTGCATATGGGCCCGCGACTGATTTGCTACGCCAATGCGTAGAGAGACAAAAAGAGAGTACTTTTATTCAAACAATATTTTGATTAAATAATATTTGAAAAAAGTTTATAAACTGAACACCAAAGAACAAGATTTACTATGCAAATGATTAACAATATAAATAGCCATATAAATAAGTAAATAGCCAAAGCTGTACCACTTGTGTTTTTTTTTAACAAAAAAGAAACAGAACTAAACTCCATTGTGGAGATGAAGTTTTACATTAAATGTCTTTAATGTTCTTCGAATAAATTGTCAAGAGTTAAGAGAGTAATATGTTTTTCGTAAATTTTTCAATTCAAAATGTAATGTAGCCTTATAATTTTGTTAAATCATACAGTGAATGTGAGAAAAGCCTTGAGCTGGACGGGAAGGATAACTCTGGGAGTTGAAAGGGCTGTGACGCGATTCTGCCTTCTGAGACCGCGACACAGGTTCGTGGATCTGAGTTTGCGATTTCGGTTTCATACCGCATATCGTCACAGCCCTATTTGTTCATAGTTGTTACTAGGACAACCAAAATTAGGAACGCCTACTAATGTCCTCATTGAAAGGAATAATGACCCAGCTATGAATTTTCTAATGTGTCACCACCGACTTTGCAGATCAATGACATGGCCCTGTTAGGGATGTAGCCTCAGTAATGCAACGATCACAGAGTAAGCTTGCGTATCCATTATCCATTTATTTTCACCAATCATAGATACATTATCTCCACCAGTTGTGTGTATCGATCTGAGTTTGTCCATTATGACTTCAGGTTAATTTGAAACTCGGATTCAAAACCAGCAAGACGCAGTACGCACACACAATCTTTTGCACACACATATATCCAATCGAGTAACTGGAGCTGTTCTTATGCTCTAATCAACGTTATGGTCCTCATCTTTTATAGAGATGAAAGTGTCTTAAATAAGTTCTTTTAACCCCAGATGGCTTTGTGGGCCTTCTGTTCGGTGGACAATTAGACGGGCATTGCGCAACCAGCCACATTACAGAGAGACGGGAAACGATTGAGTGGGTTTATTGAACTAAGTCTCATGACACAAAACGAAGCTAAACTCTAAGGCGTAGAGTTCAACGGGTAGACAGCCGATGTCCTAATTAAACCGACACCCCATCTAAATTATCCGTGTGGAGACGAAATGAATCAGCGCTAATGGGCCGCACAAACTAGCACATCGCCACAGGTGCTGAGGGGCTAACAAGAGCCGCCCATGTCTCTGCGGACCCAACATACAGAGCACATGAAGTCGTAACTCAAACGCAGATTTGATAATGAGGGTTTTATATCTCGGGTGTGTGGACCACCTACGTATTAGACAGCAACTTTGAGAGAGATTGTGGGAGAGATAATGGCACCAGATGAATACAGATGAGAACGAAACTAAAAGACAAACAGCTTTAAAGTAGCATTAAAGCACCATCAGGGAGATCTTTTTGGAGAGAAAAATCAAAGAAACTCAAGGGAGAGCACACAATGAGAATATGGTGAGCATCAGAGTCTCGTCCCTCTTATGACACCGCCTCTGATTGGAACAGACCTCCAGTGTGGCCAACATCATCTTTAGGCTTCCCAGCACATTCAAACTAGCATGAGACAATCTAACTAGCCGACAAGCACCATTTTACCTTGACTTCTGTATGAAGTGCTCTGGGGGATTGCTCTATTAGAGAGAATACTGCTTACTATGTGGTATACCCTGTACATGCTGTACTCTTATTTTTATTTTTTAGAAAACAGAATGTGGAACAGTGCATTATGCACTGATAAAAATGTTGAACATGCTACAGGTATAGTCATTGCATGACCTCATTATGCACCTGTTTAACTCTTTCCCCGCCATTGACGAGATATCTCGTCAATTAAGAGAAAACGCTTCCCCGCCAATGACGAGATTTTCCGTCTTTCCGCAATACAGCTATTATCCACCAGGTGGCGCCCTTCCGCAACTTTTTAAAACCGGAAGTATTGCCCTATGGCAAGCTGCTGCATGTCCGTGTCTGTTTTAAAGATCGCTCTGAATGGGATCTCTATGAAAAGTCCGTCATAAAAATGGAATTATCTCTGCTTTTTGCTCAAAATATGGTGTTTTTGCAAAAACCTACCCATATTCAAAAGCTGATTACAAAAGAACCACTAAAGGTAGGATGAAACGTTTTTTTTTTGTTTGAAAGCAGAGGGTCTGTTCTTTCATTTGGTATATTGTATGTTTATATATTTAAAGAAGAACATTTTCTGGAAGGCATTAAACTTTGGTGAAAATCATGAAAAACGCTGGCGCTGGCTGGCAACTTTTTTTTAAAATGCTGGCGGTGAAAGAGTTAATTCAGGGAGTGGCTACCTGTTATCGTCTTAGAAATGAGAACGGTTTTGAATTTGTAATCCAATTTTGCATAAAAAAATCTTTACATTGTGTTCAGTTATATAATGCATTTTGATAACTGTAGAAGGGAATCTGGATATCCAATTTGAATCAGAATATCTCATCTATTACACAAAAATACAAAAGTTTGTTACTTGAATTTATGATATGCATTGCAAGATTTTCTTACAATAGTTTTGGGCAAAATATTTGAAATTTTTGTTACATCAATAAACCACATTAAACTACAATATACATCGCCACGTGTGCTGTCATTTCCAAACAAGGAACTGTACCACTTTTACTAGCTACACTCTTATACAGGATTCACACCAGACGCGGTCAGAGGCAGCAAGCGCAAGTGATTTACATGTTAAGTCAATGCAAATAGATGTGAATTGGCAGAATGTTGCCGCAGGAAACACACGAGTTAAAAGAATTGAACTTTGGCGGATTCACGCGACATGTTAACCAATCAGGACCTTGCTGTAGTAGTGATGTGATTACAGGAAGCGAGCGGAGTCTCAGCGGAGTTGTAGAAGCCCCTCTCCTGACGTGAATGTTTCAAATGAGTAGATGAAGCAAGTAAACTTAAATGTTCAAGCGTCCAACTACGCGTGAATTGCGCATTTTGGCCGCCTCTACCGCGGCTGGTGTGAATGCACCATTAGAACAAATGTGTTAAAAAAACACATTAGTGTTGATTCTGGGACAACACACTAAACGTGTTGTCCCAGAATCCACCCATATCTGTGTTATTATTGAAACAACACATTTTGTGTTACTTTTAACACAACTTGTGTTATATTTTAACACAATATCAACACAAAATGACACAATGTGTTAAAAGCTTAACGCACAAAGATGTGTAAATCCTTTCTAAGGCCATGTTTACATTAGAGCATTTGCGTTTTAAAACGGCATTTTAAAATGAAAACGATCCTCGTTTATACTGGCATTTTAAAAAGAATCTTCATCCACACTCTACACCACCATAAACGCATGAAACATGACCAATCATGTAACTGGGCATGCGCATAAAAGTGTAAAATAACTTATTACTCTAATAATAGCTTACCTGCACGTTTACGCAGCCTAGGGGTGTGCGATATTGACAAAAATTCATACCTGGGTCCTTTGCTGGCAACTATAACAGACACCATTTTTTAACCTATAAAAATGTGTTTGGGAAAGTCTTATACTGTTCTATCTACCCCCTACAACATATTAATATGATTAATAGGTTAATTTTTATTTTATAACTAAACAGAAAGGTCTTTATGATTTAAAAAGAAAGCATTCAAGTGAACAGTACTAAACAGTAGCGAACTTGAAGCAAAAAATAAATTTTAGCAAATGCAAACTTCAATCAAACATAGTAAGAGGTGAAGTATTGCTTTAGCCTACCAGAAATGTTTATTGCATTAATTTTTAAAAGTGTGCGAGGTCCGTGCACGTCCTCCGCTAGCAACACACAAAAAGCTAAAAGCGCAACGCCTAAAAGAGCATTATATATTAATGACGATGAGTTTATTGTTTTTATTAATTTATATTCACAAAACTTATCAACAAAACATCGATTCAAATTAAGAGACAAATTATCTGAAACGAAATTCATTTTAAAGTAGCAAACAAAACTTACATTAAACTGGAAAATAATTTCTGACCCATTACAATTCTCCCTTCATATTAGCCTTTACAACGCCTATATGGCATTTAAAATTACAGTCTATCTTTCGTAAGCTAACTAAATTTAAACAAAACATAAACACTTATACTGTTCTAGCTCCCCCCTACAACATATTAATATGATTAATAGGTTAATTTTTATTTTATAACTAAACAGAAAGGTCTTTATGATTTAAAAAGAAAGCATTCAAGTGAACAGTACTTAACAGTATAGCGAACTTAAAGCAAAAATAAATCAGCAAATTCAAACTTCAATCAAACATAGTAAGAGGTGAAATATTGCTTTAACCTTTACCAGAAATGCTTATTGCATTAATTTTTAAAAGTGTGCGAGGTCCGTGCACGTCCTCCGCTAGCAACACACAAATAGCTAAAAGCCAAGCGCCTAAACGAGCATTAAATTAATGACGTTGAGTTTATTGTTTTTATTAATTTATATTCACAAAACTTATCAACAAAACATCGATTAAAATTAAGAGACAAATTATCTGAAACGAAATTCATTTTAAAGTAGCAAACAAAACTTACATTAAACTGGAAAATAATGTCTGACCCATTACAATTCTCCCTTCATATTGGCCTTTGCAACGCCTATATGGCATTTAAAATTACAGTCTATCTTTCATAAGCTAACTACATTTAAACAAAACATAAACACATTAAACCCAACAATACTCAAACATTCATATAAAACAGACATTATCTATAAGGATACATGTTAAAACAATCCGATATAGCGTTTATAATAGCTGGTTGGTAGATGTTTACTATTTTTGGCCGAACCTCCGTAACAAACCAACATTTACATGAATAAAATAATTTTTACTTTGAAAATGATGCGCTGTCACGTTAACATCAGCTGTTCGTTTACATAAGACTCCGTCTATGTTCATTTACACTCAGAGCAACGTCTGAGTTCTCAAACCAAAACGGGGTCTTCAGCGTTTGCGAACGAATCCGTTTATGAGGGTCGAAAACTGTGATGTAGTGTAGATGAAAGGCGTAAACGTAGCAAAAGTAACGCGTTTTAAAGGATAAACACATTAATGTAAACATAGCCTAAGAGTATACAGTGGTAAACCAATTAACAAAAAACTCGCTCTTCTCTCTCTCTCTCTCTCTCTCTCTCTCTCTCTCTCTCTCTCTCTCTCTCTCTCTCTCTCTCTCTCTCTCTCTCTCTCCCTCATCTTTAGATGAAGTACCGATGAATGTGAGCAGAGGAGAGAGGACTGTTATTAAGACCTGTCTGCTTTTATTACAGTGGCTCAGGAGGCACATGCGGGACAGGTTATAGCTAACCTGAACGGCTGTGATAAATTCGGTCTGAGCACAGGAGACAGATTAAATTCAGTCAGCGCCCAGTCGATGGCTCTGTATTAAACGACAGTGGAAAAGAGGAATAAAACAGAATGTCACCAATATGGTTATTAACTGGAATCAGTCTCTTTGAATGACTTGGACAGTTAGCATACACTGATTATAGAGCATGGAAGAGTCCTATAGCACAAATGTAGAAGTGGTAGTCATGCTATATAGCACTTAAAAGGAAAACATCACCATTTTTCAATATTTTACTATGTTCTTACCTCAACTTAGACAAATTAATACATACTTACCTTTTTCAATGCATGCACTTTTAATCTTTGTACAGCGCGCTGTGAATGTGTTAGCATTTAGCCTAGCCCAATTCATTCCTATGGCTCCAAACAGGGATGAATTTATAAGCCAACAAACACTTTCGTGTTGTCCCTATTTAAAGACTGTTACATGAGTAGTTAAATGAGTAAGTATGGTGGCACAAAATAAAACTTTTGTTTGGAGCCATAGGAAATAATGGGGCAATGCTAAATGCCAACACATTCAAGAAGATTAGAAGTGCACACACTGAAAAAATATAAATATGTATTAGTTCATCTAAGTTGGTGTAAAAACATAGTAAAATATTGAAAAACAGTGGTGTTTTCCTTTAAAGATGTTCCCCTATTAGGGGTGGGCAATAAATCGCAAAGATTCTCATGCGCATCTCGTCAGTAAAGTCGGTTCCGTGATTAGAAGTAAATCGCCATTTGGCATTTACTACACAAAGCCATAGTTCACTGAGAAGCTAAAAAATATCACCCTTATTATCGTGAACGAATATAATCATGCTTACTTTCTTTAAAGAAATTGGATTGAATTACTCATATAACATTTTATTGTGATCAGAATGCAAGCAAACACTTAAGCGAAGATAACAGAGATGTTAACTTATTACAATTGATAACAATAGCGTACCTGTACCATTATTTTGAAGGCGGGGCTTAACATAAGGTCAACTTTATATCCACTGACTGCATTTCTTACAAATTGTGAAAAATGATGTTATTAGAATGCAAAATAGCCTAAATTCTCTCTCACTGCTTGGATATGCAAAAACAGCCAACTGTAAACATTTACAGAGTCGTCTGGTTATTCAGATTGTATGCTAATTTACAACATTTACTACATTTGCTGACAGTGTGGTTCCTGACTGTTTTATATTTCCTACTGCAAATGCAGCATAGAGTATCGCGGCAGGTTATCACATCAGGTTATAGCCTGGCCTAGCTTTTTTTGTTTATGAAATTGCTTTATTCTCTGGCTCATACATTCTACTGTATACAGTATACATGGGGCTGTATTGGTTATGGCAATTTCAACTTGTTGTTCTTATGCTGTAAACAGCATGAACTGCGAAACAAATAGACAAGTCTAATTGATTATTACTGAAGCCATTTTAAATGGAAGAAAGGCATTTTCTAAAACCATCTCATTTTACAACATGTTGTGACAAGCAATGCATTTTAAAAAATAAAACAGAATGTAGTTTAATTACTGAATCGTTATATCATCAAGCACCAAATAGGAGTGAAAAATGGCTTTGGCAATATAATACATAGTTTAAATCGAACTGTAACAATGAGAGTCTGTTATTATGTATTATATGAAGAGTTTGGTTCCAAAACAAGATAACACCACTTTTTAATTTCAATTAATCTTGTTTTTTGATTGTGCATTCCAATTAATATCAATCAAACTGCAGCTGCTTTGTTTTGATTTAAGCCTTCATAAGTAAAAAAAAATACAGCTAAGTAGTACATTAAAACACAATAAAAACATGATAACATAATAATAAATGTTTTTACAAAAAAATTAAAAACTGAGTTATCTCATTTTGAAACCAAACTCTTCATATGTTCTTCAAATACTTTCACTTCAAATCCACTTAATCCTAGCCACAGGCCATTCAGAAATACCGGTTTGTTGGCAGAATCTGACAAACACCACGTTGATTTGTCAGCAAAGTCTTCAAAATGCACGAAAGACGAATAAAAAGACATGTGTTTTATATTCAAACGAAGGTGCCCTGTGAAAATGGACCTGAATACGACCCGAATGTGGCATCCACATGCATCACAGCAAATGAATTCTGACTTCCATTATTTGCACTGTTTATTTGCACTTGCGTCTTTAGTGATTTTGCAGCCGTTTACTATGCCTTGTCCAAAAAATTATAATTTTTTAGAAGTGTTGCCAGCTTGCATGCACTTAGAAGGTTTTGCAGCTAAAAATGTGTTAAATATTCGTGAAATAACTGATATGTGTGAAAATAAGGTATTTAAATTATTGACTAATAATAACTTTTTTAATTGCATCAAAGTAAAATTACTGACCCTCAGTGTTTCCCATACATAGGCTCTACTTGGGCGCTGCGCCCAGGTAAATTGCGACCCGCCCAAGTAAAAAAAATCACTTTACGAATTTCCGTATTTCTGAACTCGACTGGATGACCCGTGTTTTGGAGAGAGAGAGAGAGCGCGCGAAAGAGAGAGCGCGAGAGAGAGGTGGGGGTCGGGTGACCGTGAAGATGATGCACGCGTCATAAACTCATCATCCAGCGCGGCAAACTGGATCAACTGCAGCAGCACATACGGAGCAGCCAGGGAACACACTGCGACCAAAATGGTCGCATATGCTTATGTGCATATGTGTTTATAGCATCTAAGTTGGCTTCATTTTGCGTGCAAGCACGTTGTGTCTCTCCGGTTGAGTGTCCGTTCACGTGCTCTCTGTTTCTCAATGAATTGGGCGCGACGCGAAGCAACCTCAGTGTCACATTGTATCCTTTCATGTTTCTGAACTTGAGCAGAGTTTTACCATTAGAGGTCTTTCTTCACTGAGGACGCGGGACCCGTACGGTTCCGAGTTTATATTTTAAATGGTCAGATGGGTCCGGGTCGGTCCTAGTTCATTACTTCGGGTCCCAAGTCTGATTTCAGTGTTTCCCATACATAGGCTCTACTTGGGCGCTGCGCCCAGGTAAATTGCGACCCGCCCAAGTAAAAAAAATCACTTTACGAATTTCCGTATTTCTGAACTCGACTGGATGACCCGTGTTTTGGAGAGAGAGAGAGAGCGCGCGAAAGAGAGAGCGCGAGAGAGAGGTGGGGGTCGGGTGACCGTGAAGATGATGCACGCGTCATAAACTCATCATCCAGCGCGGCAAACTGGATCAACTGCAGCAGCACATACGGAGCAGCCAGGGAACACACTGCGACCAAAATGGTCGCATATGCTTATGTGCATATGTGTTTATAGCTTCTAAGTTGGCTTCATTTTGCGTGCAAGCACGTTGTGTCTCTCCGGTTGAGTGTCCGTTCACGTGCTCTCTGTTTCTCAATGAATTGGGCGCGACGCGAAGCAACCTCAGTGTCACATTGTATCCTTTCATGTTTCTGAACTTGAGCAGAGTTTTACCATTAGAGGTCTTTCTTCACTGAGGACGCGGGACCCGTACGGTTCCGGGTTTATATTTTAAATGGTCAGATGGGTCCGGGTCGGTCCTAGTTCATTACTTCGGGTCCCAAGTCTGATTAATATTGTGTGTAAAACCCGAGTCGATCGGAGAACGGCCGTGAGCGCTACCGCGCTAAAGCTCGAGTGCTGTTTTAGCGTGCCTCCGGTTTCTATGGCGATAGCAACTGGCTCTTGTCACTCTTGCCATTTTTTAATAGTCTTACTATTAATAGACAATATCTTTACTAAAATCTAAACAGTTTGCACAGAGATTGTAGCAAAAAGCAGTGCTAATACTGAATGAGCAAAGCTCTAGCTGACTCAGGATATAAAAAACGCAAAGCTGTAATGTAAAGTCTGTCATCGGGACAGCACAGCAAGTAGACTTTTAAATCTGAAATAATTAGTGGATTAAGCTTTTTTTAATCGGCAAAAGAGAAATAGAAAGCAGTAAAAGTGCCTATCTTATAGAAGTTATTACCATTATAACATCAGTCACATTTATAATCTATAGACCTGCACTGTCTACAGTATATAGGCTATAGTATACATAGTATTGTATATAATTGAGTTTGATAAAAGGGGTCATCAAATTGCTTCATATATCAGTGCAAAAACATCAAGTTTTTTCGTGGTGCTTTGACAAACAGTGTCAGCTTTGTTTATGGCAAAAAAAGTTTGGGGTGGTTAGATTAATGAACTATAATGTGAAATTAATATGAATGTTTTATAAATCAAAGTATTGTGTTGTGTCACACATTATTAGTTCTTTGTCACATGTATAGTAGACCATTTTTTGTCGGTGGATAATAATGATTGCCCTTTTCACCAGCTACCACCACAAGTAAATTTCAGATCTGTGGGAAACACTGACCCTACACATATCAGCCTGATAAAATATGATAATTTGCAAGAAAACATGTCAGACCCACTTAAAGGGTTTTGGACTAGGGATGAACCGATAAATCAACAGATGATGCTTGCTATGCTTCTCAATGAATTACGGTGAAATGCCGCTATGATACGCAGCTCCAGGAAATGGCTTAAGCATATATTTATATTGCTGTTCTTCAAACCTTTTCAGGTATTTTCATGATAATAAAAAATATGTATAATGACTATGTTGGACGAGTGTTGCTTTTTCAAATGTATGATATAAACAACTTAAACTAAAAGTGATTAGATTGATAAGGACTTACTGATCAAAAGCCGAAGAACATGAAATAGCTGTGCATATTATCGACTGTGCGATTCAGAATAGTTATTGGCCAGTCACGAAATAATTAAATCTTTTTATGTATTTTTACTGTACAATTCAATCTGTCATTGTATTCATGGGAAACACTATCAGTTTCTTGTTATTTCAAGATGTTGCTAACCCCATAGTTGTTTTTCTGGTCAAGGCTGCCACATTTCCTAATCCTGCTCTTCATCTCTCCTTCACTTTCTCTCTATCCTTCACTCTTTCTATCTGTTGGTATCAGGTCCACAAGGTGATGATCTGTTTTCGCGTTCTTGCCAGACAGGAGTCTCCAGGAGGATATCCCTCGCATTACGCACACACATAAACACACAGCAGAGATGCAGACACACAACACTCGACATCAGTATAACTCCTCTCAAGAGAATCTGGGAATAAAAAATAGATAACAGCCAAGCCGAGACGACTGGGACGGACAGCAAGGACAAAGAATATCATGGAAAATTACGAAATACCGAGAACAAAATAGCCATAAATGAAGGAGGGAGGGTACAGAACAAAAAAGGAGAGAAAGAGCAAGCGAGAGAGAGAGAGAGAGAGTGAACAAAATACTTTTAGGTGTTTAGTTGTTGGCAGCACGTTTTCTCAGTTTACTGCAGAAACAGGGTAGGAAATATAAAACAGAGTTACAGACAAGAAACCCAATATACAATTTTGCTTTCTTTTGGTTTGGTTTATGTTGACATTCTCCATTCTCCTTCATTTTTCCCTCTCTTCTGTGAACAGGAGGTGCACCTTTGACAGTCATTGATTTTCGGAGAAACAGACAGATGAGACCAACTGCAGGAATGTAGCCAGGGAAACAGGAGGGAAAGGAATACGGGAGACAAGGGAGCAAGGGAGACGGATTTAGTTTGGTGAAAGCAAGACAAATCGTCCAAAAGTGGAGGACTGTCAATGTTATGTGCAGCTGAGGAAACACAAGGAAACAGTAGGCTGACAAAGGAGAAAGAGGTCAAACAGATCAAAGAGGTCACCTCTATTTCTTCTGAAGTGACTTTAAAGGCAATCTGTAAAATTTCTGGTATTAAAATTGATGGATTCTGAAGGAAGAAAAATCACACAAAGCAAAGCACACAATTCTACAACAATGCTATTGTAAGGTGGTGTGCATGGTAGCCACAGTCATAGACATAATAATAAAAACAGCACAGTCACTTGATATCATTACATTATGGATCTTCCCACAATTGTTGACTGTGAAGAAAATCTATGCTTTATAAGCACGAGTATTCAAAATTCCTTATGAGAACATCTTTGTACTCCATGTAGATCATAAAACATTAAAACGGGATGTGAAAGTTGAAAAAACGCAGCTCCCTTGTTCACTTGTGTGTTTATGGGCCCAAACCAATGTAACAGTGCAGCTGATTCCAGTGACTCATCTATGTATTTCTTATGTCTATGGCCAGAATGTTGCTACAGTATAGTTGCTAAGGTGTTTGCGTTGGTGGCTTGCTTACTAGTCCAAATCAAAAAAATGTCAGTGTCACTTTGTATGATATTCTATTCCCTAGATATGGTTCAGGTCCCTCTCTCTATGCAAGTCCGTGGCAACAGAAATTCATCTCCATAGCACAAATGGCACAGTGCAGCCGTGGTAAGTTTAATACCTTATCTGCCTCCATTCATAATCCTCACAAACCAGGTCTTCTTTTGGCTTGTATTATATTCCAAATACTTGCAGCAGAGATTTTTCTTATCTTTGTAAAACTACTGCCCCTGTTCCAAATGCAAAAGTCTACAAGCTCACAAAATTTCACATCTGTTCGTAGGCATGACCATACACATCCATGTCATACATTAAAACACATACTGTCCTGCCTCCACCCCCTGAGGATTGATTGTTGATATGACCACGGCTCATTCTCTGGTCTGCACAAGCTTTGTCCGACACACATAGAGAACAAATTTACCATTGCCATGTATGCTCTATATATTTTAACCAAAAGTAGAGCAAGCACCTTACAGCTGTGGAGGAATTCTATTAATGACACCATCTGGACAGCACACAGGGGCCTTTGAAGATTGCGAGAACTCACATACATGCAAGTACTCGCACATCAGTAATGTATACAATAGCCTATAGTTCAAAATCAAAGCTAAAGCGTATCAACCATTTGCTTATCCACGATTTTGGAAATAATAAAGATCTCTATGCAACTTCATTCCATGGGACTGCTAGACTCCACTTGTTTATGTACAGCAGAGAAAATATCAGAGCCAGAGACTACAAATTTTAACCTCTATCATCTACTGAAAAAAGGTAAAAATCCGCAGTACGGGAAAAGTTTTGGTACCCGGGTTATCCTTGAAGATAGATATACAGTTTGCAAGAAATGTGGACGAAGACTGCTGCAAAAGGTGGAAATACGTCTAACATGTGCTACCATATTCGCAGTCACCATCCCTTTGTGCAGATAAAGGCGTATTGTGTTTATAATTTAAAGCAGTATTATTTCTGTGATGCAGAATGAATTCTGAAATCCAGTCATGAAAATCGGCCATGAATCGGAACCAGATTTATGTTTCATTTTCGGCCGATCTGTTTCAGGACACAAAGCTGTTATATGAATGCGCCTCTAAAGGGAACTGCCAAAGTCTTGATGGCATTTTCTTTTTGTCTAATCTCAGTATAAAGCGCTGTATATAAGCGCACATGGCTGCTTTGTTTACAAGATAACCCTGGTAACCTCTTTTTCTCGCTTTCTCTCTAAGTCTCTTTTTCTCAAAACACTAAAGGACATTTAAGTGATTTACACTACAAGTCAATTAAGTTTATATGTTGATTATATGTAGGCCATATTATACAAACAATACAACAAGAGCAAAACGTATTCCTTATTTTGTTTAAATAGGAGATGTGCAGCTTTATTTTTTTTTACTTTTTTTTTTAAGTTTGATATAATAAACCATATGTTTAACCCAAAACCCTGTTTTCATTCATTTAAGGGTCATTGTAGCTTATTATAATAATAGTAATAATAATATAATTGTTTAATACCATATACCGCAAAACCGTGATAGTTTCTGAGACAATTATCATACCGTGAAAATCTCATACTGTTGAAACCCTAGTTCCAGAGGTCAGTTTAGTCACTAGACCAATAAACAAGCACAGACGTCAACTTGGGGCCAGGTCCGTAACAGTGGCAACGCACATGCATCCAATGAAACCGTCTATAGACGGTTCATAGGATGGTGCTCATTGTTAAGGTTACACATCTAAACTGAAGAAAACATTATTTATTATGATGTTTTGGTTTGCTAAAAACGAGAGGAGACGACAAGCATGGTGCACAACTGTGCAGAGAGGTTTTGCAGCAAGGGAAGAATTCAAGGACCTGTAGCTAATTTGCATAAATGATTTTTATACAGTTACGTTAGCGTGTGATAAGTGATATGTGTTAGATATGATATATGACAAAGGTAATTTGCTTGTCATTTATTTCCCTTGTTAACAGAAATAAACTTGTCTAAAAAGGACGATTGATTGTTATTGATTCTATGTGAAAGTCTACCGGAAGTTGCGTTTAGTCCACAAAAGCCGTTTGTTTATGTTGTTGCTGCTAAAACAAATTTAATTTATGAGACCACCTGTGCATTTGTCTAAAACATCCTAGTACATACTACAGTGTTTTTCAAACCTTACCATATGTATACTAAAGTTTTTAATACTGTATATCAATTTACTATAGCAAAGAATAATTTACATAAAAATGTACTATAGCAAAATATAAACGTACAGAATACTACAGTATTTTGTCATCTAAGGGACATAGCTACCAAACAGCCTAATGAAATGGGTTTTACAAGGTTTATGATTATTGCCTTACCAGGTCTGTGTGAGCAAAACCGCGTGAAAGACAAACAAGTTACTTTACCGTTAAGTTACACCGTGTATTACCCACGCGCGCGCACCTGACACACTCACTGTAAGTTACGTGAACAAGCTACGTGAATAAATAATAAACAGCGTACCTTGCATTCACAGGACTTTTTTGAGCCTTTACAGTTTCCAAGATGGCATATTCCTTGTCAAATTGAGGGATTTGTCATATACTTGCCGACTGCTATCATCCTCAGTCAGATCCCTCCACGACAATATTAGAAAATATGCATAAGGGGCGTGGTCTAATGCTGCCAATATGTGGGCGGGGCTTCATTTGACAACGCGACCTGCCAACAAATTAAATGTCTCCTCGAAAAGTAGTTTGCTACAGGAAAGCTATTCTATTTTAAGTACATCGTCTCGGGTTACGAATGTAACCATTGTTCCCCGAGAAGGGAACGAGACGCTGCGTCGCCGAAGCTACGCTATGGGAACGCCCTCTGCGTGATTGCGTCTGAAGCACGTATGTAAAATCAGTCCAATGGTCAAGTGACACGTCATAGGCGGGTGACGTGGGAACCAGGAAGCTATAAAAAGAGCACCCAGCAAGCCAACTTCAGCTAAATTGTGCCGAAGCAAGGCGAGACAGGGATGCAGGGAGTATGGCAGGGAGACGCAGCGTCTCGTTCCCTTCTCGGGGAACAATGGTTACATTCGTAACCCGAGACGTTCCCCTTCGAGGGAACTCGAGCTGCGTCGCCGAAGCTACGCTATGGGAACGATGTACCAAAACACCATACTACCAAATGCCTGTCTGTGTGTAAAAACGCGCACAGCTTAAGACATGAGCACCTGGGCTCCAGGCGTAGCACCAACATCTAACTCGTAAAACCGAACGAATGTGAGCGGAGAGGACCAGCCTGCCGCATCACAGACATCCTGCATTGAAGCCCCTAGCCACAAGGCCTTAGAGGCTGCCATACCCCGGGTAGAATGAGCCCTGACGGCGATAGGTGAAGGCCGTCCAGTGGTCTCATAAGCCAGAGAGATAGTCTCAACTATCCACTTGCTGAGTGTCTGCTTGGTCGCCGGCAGGCCTTTCTTGGGCGAGCCAAAGCACACAAACAGTTGCTCAGACCTCCTCCACAAAGAAGATCTGTGCACATAGGCATCCAGTGCTCGCACTGGACACACCAAGTTAAGCTTTTCCTGATTCCTATCCCTAAATGGGGGAGGACAGAGGGCCTGAAGTACGACAGGTCGTGGCACATTAGTCGGTACCTTAGGCACATAGCTGGGCCTTGGGTACAAGAAAGCCTTAACCATCCCCGGTGCGAATTCAAGGCACGTAGGGGAAACCGACAGGGCCTGAAGGTCACCCACTCTCCTCAGAGAAGTGACTGCCAACAGAAGTACTGTCTTAAGTGCCACAAACTTGACTGGAACGGTCTCAATGGGCTCAAACGGAGCCATGGACAGACCTTCCAGCACAACGGCCAGGTCCCAAGCTGGGACCCTGGGTCGGACTACAGGCCTCAGCCTCCGAGTGCCACGAAGGAAGCGAACCACCAGCGGGTCTCTCCCAAGGGATTGCCCGACCAAAGGAACATGGTAAGCCGAGATGGCCGCCACATACACCTTCAGTGTGGAAGGAGATAACCCTGCGGTGAACTTTTCCTGCAGAAACTCCAAGACTGTACCAATTGGGCAGTTCACAGGGTCATGCAGGTGTTTGCTGCACCAGGAAGTAAAGACTCTCCATTTAAAGGCATAAAGCTTCCTCGTGGAGGGAGCTCTGGAGTGAAGAATGGTCTCAGCAGCCTCAGCTGAGAGACCAGATTCTATGAGTCTGGCCCCCTCAGAGGCCAGACCCACAGTTTCCATAACTCTGGGCGGGGGTGAAGAATCGAGCCACCCGCCAGAGAGAGGAGATCCCTCCTGACGGGTATTTCCCAAGGTGAGCCGTCGAGGAGGGACACCAGGTCCGAGAACCATATCCGGTTCGGCCAGAGTGGGGCTACCAACAACAAGCGGACGTTGTTGCGACGAACCCTCTCCAGAACTCCCGGGAGCAGAGCGATCGGGGGAAAAGCGTACAGCCGTAGCCTCGGCCACGGCTGAACCATGGCATCCAGTCCCAGCGGTGCTGGAAGTGTGAGAGAAAACCATAGCGGACAGTGTGTCGTCTCTCTGGACGCAAACAGATCCACTTCCGCCTGGTAAAATCTCGCCCAGATGGACTCCACCACCTGAGGGTGGAGCCTCCACTCCCCGGGCCTCAGCCCCTGTCTCGACAGGACGTCTGCTCCCTGATTCAGACACCCGGGAATGTACACTGCTCTGAGGGACAGCAACTTCCCCTGTGTCCACAGAAGGATATGGCGCGCCAATTTGTACAAAGGGCGTGAACGCAAACCCCCCTGGTGGTTGATGTACGCGACTACCGACGTGTTGTCTGTCCGGACTAACACGTGATGGCCCCGCAGGTGAGGGATGAAACATCTCAGGGCGTAGAACACTGCCATCATCTCTAGGCAATTTATGTGCCAGCTGAGCTGTCTGGCCCCCCATAATCCATGAGCCAGATGGCTCCCCATAGTTGCTCCCCAGCCTGTGAGGGAAGCATCCGTTGTCAGCGTAACTCGACGGAACTGAGCCCCCAACATCAGTCCTTGGGAGAGAAACCATGGTCTCTTCCAAAGATCTAAGGCACGAAGACATCTGCGCGTGACCTTGATCAGACGGAACGGGTTGCCCCTCGGGGAAAACCCTTTGGTTTTGAGCCACCACTGTAGCGGTCTCATGTGAAGCAGCCCAAGGGGTATCACATTGGATGCTGCTGCCATGAGGCCCAACAACCTCTGAAATTGTTTTACAGTGTGTGACTGGCCTAACTTCACTCTGCCTACAGCCAAAAGAATGGATTCCACACGAGCAGGGGACAGATGTGCCTGCATTGTCGTTGAATCCCATATAACGCCAAGAAAAGCTGTCCTCTGTACTGGAGAGAGCATGCTTTTCTTTGCATTTAGCCTTAACCCCAGTTCTCTCATATGGGTCAGCACAGCATCTCGATGCTGCGCTGCCATACTCTCTGATTGGGCTAAAATTAGCCAATCGTCTATGTAGTTTAAGACACGGATGCCCCGGAGTCGTAATGGAGCCAGCGCTGCATCCATGCACTTTGTAAATGTACGGGGTGACAGAGATAGACCGAAAGGGAGAACCCGATATTGGTAAGCCACGCCCCCGAAGGCGAACCTCAGGAATCTCCTGTGCTGCGGGAGGATAGATATGTGGAAATACGCGTCTTTTAGATCTATCGTCACAAACCAGTCCTCGGATCTGATTTGTGTGACGATCTGCTTTATAGTTAACATCTTGAACTTTAGTTTTGCAACAGACCGGTTCAGATGACGTAGATCTAAAATCGGACGTAACCCCCCGTCTTTCTTTGGAACTATGAAATAGCGGCTGTAAAACCCTGACTCCCTGTTGTGAGGAGGAACACATTCTATGGCTTCCTTGCACAAGAGAGTTTCTACTTCTTGTTCCATTATTAGAGCCTGCCCAGCACCCACTATGGTAGATAACACGCCGTTGAAATGGGGTGGCTGGTTGCAAAACTGAATTTTGTAGCCCTTTTTTATTATTTGCAAAACCCACTGAGACACGTTTGGCAGGAGTTTCCACGCTGCCAAATTTTCTATAAGGGGGACCAGCCTCTCGAGACTGGCTTTTTGTGTACTGCTTAAACTTTCCCCGGTGCCCTGAACCAAACTGGCAGGGTTCAACCTGGGTGATATTAATGCCTCCCTCCTCGGAGAGAGGTCTTGCGTGCCCCGCGCACGAGGCACACAAGAATATGAAGCCGCTGTGCCCCGAAACACACACTGCGGCGGGGTTAACACACTGACATCCCGAGGGCATCGAGGAGAGACGGGCACCGTGTTGTGAGGTGACTGCCGGCTCTCCCCGATTGGGGGCTGCCCTCGGAAACATAACACTACGTCCCTCAGGACTTCTTTTTAGCCGACGCCTTCCTCGCCATAATAACAGCCCTCAGGTCTGGTTTCTGTTTAGAAGATGTCTGAGTACGACCGCCCGAACCCCAGTTCTTTTGAGGGGGACCACGAGTGGCAACACTACGCTTCTGCGATGCTCTATACGATGGCTGCTCCCGCCCAGCAGCCCTAGAATCAAGAGCACGGCGGGGGAGATAGCGTTCGAACGCCGCCGACTGCTTACGAGCCTCCGCAAATCTCTCGACGACAGTATTAACGGCATCGCCGAAAAGACCGGAGGGCGCAACGGGCGCGTCTAAAAGGAATGCCCTATCTGAGGATTTAAGCTCAGACAGATTAAGCCATAAATGGCGTTCCGTGGCTACGAGAGCTCCCATCGATCTACCCACGGCTTTAGCAGTTTCTTTAATTGCCCTGAGTGACACATCAGTGACTCGACGAAGCTCTTTAAAAACATCAGACGTACCCCCCGCCTCGGTATCCAAATCTTTAAGTAGTTCCGCTTGGTATGCCTGTAAGACAGCTAGGGTATGCAGTGAAGCCCCAGCCTGCCCTGCAGACTTATACGCTTTACCCACTAAAGATGAAGTCAACCTAACCGGTTTCGTGGGAAGCGAAGGCGATTTTAAAGATGACGCCGCAGCGGGGGAGAGATAGCTCGCAAGCGTCTGCTCCACCCGGGGCATCGTTAAATACCCGTGCTCACCCATCCCCACAATGTTGGAATACATGGTGGCGTGAGGGGTATGAACACGGGCCGAATACGGGGCTTTCCATGATCTCGACAGCTCGCTGTGGAGATCAGGGAAAAAAGGCATGTTGCGCCGCGAAGGTTGAGATTTTTGCTTTAAAAAACGCTCGTCTAACATGCTCTGAGGACGAGCGCTCTGTGTCTCCGCCGGCCAGTCTAACTTTAAGCGAGCCACAGCGTTAGTGACAACCTCCATCAAATCATCGAACGCGGGGGACGAATGAGAAGGCTCCTCAGCGTCCACCACGTCCACAGACATAATATCGACTTCCTCGGACGACGATACATGCAAAACTGGGCTCCCGCCCTGGGCGGAAGAAACCGCAGCGCGTGCTTCCGAATCCAGAGACGGGGCGCTAGATCCCGCGGGTGAAGGCTGAGAAAGGGGAAGACCCGTCTCAAGCTCGTCCGCGAGATCTAGTTGTGATCCCCACGATCGCAGCTTCCGCCCTGCCTCGGCAGCAGCGGGGCCAGAACCGTGGGGAACACGCGGCTCACCACCCTCCTCGAAGAGAGCGAGCCGCGAGCGCAACGTACGGAGCGGCATCCTTTCACAATGTGCACAACCACCCCTCTCAAGAGATGATCGTGCGTGTTGTGCCCCGAGGCACATAACACAAAGACGATGCGAGTCCTCGCTCGTAATGAAACGAGGACACGGGGAAGCACACTCCTTAAAACTTTGTTTGGACATGATAATGACACACACTCGCTTGCTGAGGCACAAAGAGCTGAAGTTGGCTTGCTGGGTGCTCTTTTTATAGCTTCCTGGTTCCCACGTCACCCGCCTATGACGTGTCACTTGACCATTGGACTGATTTTACATACGTGCTTCAGACGCAATCACGCAGAGGGCGTTCCCATAGCGTAGCTTCGGCGACGCAGCTCGAGTTCCCTCGAAGGGGAACGAAAGCATTTTTATTTAATGCAAGCAGGTGTGATCTTGGGAAGGTACAGTACAGTAAAGTTAGTAATTTAATGTTTTTATTTTTGCATGGTTTTATTGGCTTGACATTGACAAGGTCGGTACACAAACAGGAGGACAAACTTTCACAAATATAAATATAAATATTTTTCAATAATAATTTTGATTTTTTTTTATAAAATGGTTACCTTTGTATTTTTTCTCTCAAAAAGACAATAATAAAATTTTATTGTGTAGCTTAATTAGAAGGGCATTGTAGTAGCGCGAAAGTCAAGGGTTTGATTTTGAGGAAACACACATGCTGATAAAAATGTATATCTTTAATGAAATGTAAGTTGCTTTAAATAAAAGTGCCTGCCAGATGCACAAATATAAAGGTAAAATCAAACATTAATAGATATAAATACAATTTTCTCCAGGCTGTAAATAAATAAATAACCATGCAAATCAGAGTAGTGATTGGTTACTAAGTGAGGGAACACACATAGCCTACCGATAAAATGTACATTGAATGCACTGTTTTGATAAAAGCAGCAGCCAAATACATAAATGTAAATAAAATTTGGCTGTGATCGACACATGACCACCCTCCCCAGTAACCTGCATTTAATCCCCTTAGTATCATTGCTAGTTTAATATTTCTGATCAATGCACAGCACACAACCTTATACTCACTCTATTGAGCTATTAAACATAGCTCTGCCTGGGAGCACACTCACTTATCAATCACACACGTCTGTAGTAGTCCAAGCAAACAAATGTCAGGGCTGATAGCAGTCTGGTCAGGTTTCTCATCCATCAAACACAACGCACCTCTTCACAGATCTTGATCTGAATGAAAACCATTCAATGATTTCAGAAACATCATCTTCCTTCTGTAAAAATATAGCTGACTTCCATAAACATATCCATGCAGTAGTGCATACAATATACATGGGGAATGTTTGGGTATGTGTACACTTTTTATTCCAGCAGAAACATCTCATGGGGTTATATTTTGTGGCTAATTTCAGTATAGACTGTTGAAGGTATTGCACACAAAATCCAAAACAAATCTTAAATGGTTTAACTGCATATGTAAACTGTATGGTAAAATGTGCAATGAAGAGTTTGGGATGCGAAACCAACACAGATTTGAAAACTAACATATAGCAGTGTTTGACAAAAGCATTTATGCAGTTGATCTTTGACTCAAAACCTTATAGTAACTAAGATTAAGTCAGCTTACCCATACTGTACATAAACTACCCCTGGTTTCCTTAACATACTAGTCTTTAAATAATAAATTTTTAACAGCTACCTGCTGTAAAAAATGTTAACGTTTTATTTCAGACTGAATAGAAGATTGCACCCAGTGTGAGACATTTTAACTACCAGCAAATATTATTTCTGTGAGCTATAAAAGAAAAAATATAGACTCCAGGGAGTGATAAGACATACTTTCAAAAGTACTTTCACTGGACAAAGAGGGCTGTTAACCAGTATTTTATGTATTTCTTTTTTGGAGGATAAGTAGTAGGTTTAACTTCTTTTATTTATAGCAGATAAAAGTGAAAATATTCTTTTCGAAAACAATTGAGACACAGCGCAAAACAACACTGAAACGAAAACATAAAAACAAAATGTGTAACAGCATTTTCCAGGTCTTCTTATTTTTATCACTATTGGGCCTGTAATAAAATGGCCATCATATCTGTAAAAGAGAACAGGGAACTGTAGTATAAGCAATATGACAGACTGCCCCACTTGCAAACTGCCTCAAAATTTGCTAAATCAATACTTATAAAGTAAAAATTGACACACACACATAAAATCTGTGTCTTTCTTAGTAACTAAAAGCCACAGAGCTTTCTCAAAGTGACCCAGAGGGAAATGCAGAGCAAAGCCACCGTTTCAGTCCCATGTGGCATTGATAGAGCGCCATCTGCTGGCAGCAGCAGACATGCCATGACCTCCCATCTGTCACACACAGCACACTGGTGCTAAGGGATTTATATATATATATATATATATATATATATATATATATATATACAGTACTGTGCAAAAGTCTTACCGTTTTTTGCAATTGTATAGTGATTGTATATAATTATTTCTCAGTCTCTTTATTAGAATACAACCAAAAATTACAGGAAATGTGTTTGTAGGATTAAAAACAGTATAAAATTATAAACTAAAGTGTCAAGTTTTTAAGGTAAACTCCCCTTCCACTTGAGCAATAGCAGGCAGCTCCACGATCTCTTAAACCTAAATAAAATGAAATCCTAATTTCTAATTCTAATCGATTGACTTCAGGACTTCAGTCTCCTCGAAAAAGCTCAAGCTGTGTTTCGTGCCTAGAGAGGTTACAATAAATACTGACTGATGCCTAAAAAAGACTGAAAAATAAATATAAATTACATTAAAACTTTGCTAAAACAACAAAGCTGGTGATGGTGGCCTAAGACTTTTGCACAGTACTGTAAAAATATAAAATACATATTGCTGAATAATCAGTACATTTGGTATACATAAAACTCTGATGCATGAAATCATGCAAAGAAAACAACCCAAATCACAAGTAGATGCATTTGAGATGGTTGCCAGATTTTGTCCCACCTACCTTGGAATGAGATAACTCAAGATGAATGATTACAGCAATACCAGGTGTAAACAAAACCACAATCCTACAGTCTCAAGGGAATCCATATACTCTATATTTGGAGTGATCATTTAATTTACCATGTTTCCGCAAGCACACAGTGTATGTATTTATGGGTTCTTACTTTTGACTGTCCAGTGTTTTTGGGGTATGAGGGATAGCAGAAAACTGATTGCTTGAAAACAAGTACTGTGCATATATGCTGGTATATAACAATACAATGCATGTAGAATTGAATGCATGTATTATAAAAATGTAAATGAAGAGTTTCGTTGCAAAACCAGATAAATCCGTTTTTAACATTTTTGTCAAAACATGTTTATTATTAAGTTATCATGTTATTATTTTGTTTATGGTGCTACCTAGCTGTATTTTTTAAGTTATGAAGATTTAAATCAAAACAAACCAATTGCAGTTTAATTGATATTAATTGCAATGCACAACCAAAAAACGAAACTCTTCAAATATTATTTTAAATAAAATTAAAAGTAAGTGTCTATAGTATTTAAACATTAGATTAATTATGAATGTGTTGTTGTTAAGGTTGTTCATAGGGCAGGAATTATTGTGTGGTTGCTAACTGGCACAAATTAAGAAGGGCTCAATGCCAGTGACATACCTTAAGTTTTTCATCCAAGTACACTGTCAAAAAATGGTCCCTATAACCTTAAAAACTAATATGTACCATTTAAGTACATGTATGTATACATTTGGTACCAATACATATGTTAATGTACTAATATTTACATTTAAGGTACTTATGCACTCTATGGTACCAAAATGTACCTCTGGGGTAGTGGCGTCCGGTGACTTCTGTTTTCGAGGGTGCACGATGCGAAGTTCGTCACAACATGTATGTAGCCTGTCATGTGTGTGGGTCGTAATTTCAAAATATATGTTCTAAAGGGTTTATGATAAAAGAGATGCTCACGTTTTCCAGATACTCGCATAATCTCATATATAATCCGAGTTTACTGTTAAGGGAGTGTCTTGCGTGTATTAGGTGAATGTGAGCGTCTCTTTTATCATAAACGGTTTTGACGCATGTGCAGCAGGCACTTTTTTTAACAAAACTTGTGATGCACATGGTTCACATGACGCAACAAACATAAATTTTAAAAACACGAGCAACACACATGACACTCATATTTTAAATTTGCGCCCCTCAGAAGAACAGTCACGAGCCGCCACTGGGTACTAATATGAACTCTTATGAGATCTTTGAAATGGGTACCATCCAAGTTACAGCTTTTTGACCATTTTATCTGACAGTGTATATAAATTAAATTAGAGATTTTTACACAACTTAATTGTTGTCAAAGTAAATATCTGCATAGACGCTGGTGTCTTTAAATGTGTCTTAATGGCCTGGCGTACAGCATACAATGACATGTGACTATAAACCCTTGCTGAAAGACAAGCAGCAATACTTACCATTTGTGAAGTTTATAAAATTAAAGTGCACGTAAAAATTCCATTACACACTCCATTATGCAAATAGTGCTTCAGTAAATATGATTTGGTAATGTGACGTTAATCTCTTTTATGCATGCCCACGAAGCACATTACCAAACATTAATAGCACCAATTCAAGACTCACAACATGTGACCTCTCCCTTTTTCTCTTGCTACTTCATTGTCTCTGTCTTTTTCATTGAATTGCAGAATTGTCTCAGGTTATGGCCGATTCTTGCGGCGAGGTCACGGTTTCTCATAGACCAAAGTAATTTTATCTAACAACAATTCCTGCTCTGGTAATAGACATGAATAATGCATAGACTACCTGCGTAAGTTAGTTTTAGGGCCACATTAATGTGTGCTAAATAGCTGCTTGTGACATTTTAAAAATTGTTAAATGTTTGACATTATCAGGCTCGGTCAGAGAATGGCACTTTGATATTAATTAAAAGTAATACTGTTTATATTTTAAATATCAGTACTTTAATACAACTATAAACATATTTGGATGTGGAAGCCTGATATCATCTTGGAGTCAAGAATCATGATAGCCGAGTATCAGCCAAACTTATGGCTTTTAGGACCATGACTGACAGGTGAACTTGCAAACTGATACTCATTTAACCATAACTGTGTCTAACTGTAAAGTAAAATCTGTGTTTAATAATTCAGAAAGCTGTCAGAGGACTAACTGAGATGCAGCAGACGTCTTCTCCATTGTGTGAATAAATAAAGAGAGGGAAAATGCTGTTAACACAACACAGATTCGTCACCATCCACCCGCCCGTCCACCTACACGCACACTACATAAATTCATGGAAACAAACACAGAGCCATGAATTTAAATTTCACACACTTAAACTGTTAATTAATAATAATGTGAGAGGATTATAGACTGTATTTGTTGATTGAGTTAGCATGCGAATTACTATTTGCTACGGGTTGCTGTTTAGACATCATCTTAAAGGGATAGTTCACCCAAAAATGAAAATTCTCTCATTATTTACTCATCCTCATGTTTTTCTAAACCTGTATGAATGAATTTTTTCTGATTAACACAAAAGAAGATATTTTGAGAAATGATGGTAAACACACAGAAAACAGTATAGTGTCCATTGACTTCCATAGTAGGTAAAAAATATTTTGGAAGTATTGTGGTAAATGATTAAAAAAATATTTTGATAAATGATGGAAAGCACACAGTTGACGGTACCCATTAAATTCCATCGTATTTTTTATTCCTACTATGAAAGTCAATAAACACTCTGGGCCCTATTTTAACGATCTGAAACGTAAGTACGAAGCGCAAAGCGCAAGTGAGTTTGTGGGCGGATCTTGGGCGCTGTTGCTATTTTCCCGGCGTGAGAAATAACTCTTGTGCGGGCGCAAATCAATAAGGGGTTGGTCTGAAGTAGGTTCATTATTCATAGGTGTGGTTTGGGCGTAACGTCAAATAAACCAATCAGAACGCTATCCAACATTCCCTTTAAACGCAAGGGCGCAAGTTCCATGGCGGGTTGCTATTATTATGACGGATTTACCAGGCGCACGCCAGGAGCGGTTCACAGCCGAGGAGAGTGACGTTCTTGTAAGAGCAGTCAAAGACAGAGAAGTTGTTTTGTATGGGGATAGGAGAAACCCGCCCAAATCAGCGTCGGTTAAACAGGCGTTAGAGAAAATAGCCACAATTGTCTCATCAGCTGGCATCCCCATCATTGCGCCAAGCACTACAATGATGTCAGGAGACGGGGGAATCCCAAGCTTGCCAGCATAAATCGGGCACGCTGTGTAACGGGAGGTGGATCTGCCTCAGGACCTGATGCCAGCAGAGGACATCGCTGCGTCCACCCTCACCGCTGAAAGGGTTTGGGGGCTTTGAAATCGGACCCAAGAAACGCAACCAAGGTCCAACCCCAAAGTACTCTTACAAATCAAGTTCATATACATTAAGGTTTCTTATGAAAACATTTTAATTATTATTTACATAAAATAAACGTAATACAGCCACACAACAAACTTTTTAGTGTAACAATTTATGATTTGCAAAAATAACTGTTGCATCTGTGTAGATTAGATACAAAGTGTATGCGCGTTGTGCACGCTATACATTATGGTCAAGTATGCGCCCTTAAAATAGCATAATGAACCACGCGCAACGCGCCACTGACTTTAAACTTTTTTTTTCTGGTCAGTGGCGCAATTGTTTTTTGAAACTGCAAAATAGCACCAGGGATGGTTTGCGCCGGAACACGCCTCCTTTTTTGCGCTGAACTGCCCAGGAAGCGCAAGTTCATTCCCTAGTTTGCCGACGTGCGTCTGTGGAGGGAAAAACCCGCTGTGCGCCGGTGCAAAATACGAATGATACATGCGTCACTGACAGTCAATTGCGCTGGGTGCAAGATAGGGCCCTATATGCTGTGTGTTTACCATCATTTCTCAAAATATCTTCTTTTGTGTTCATCAGAAAAAAGAAATTCATACAGGTTTAAAACAACATGAGGAATTGATGACAGAATTTTCATTTTTGGTTGAACTATCCCTTTAAATCCTGACTCCATATCTAAAATGACCACTTTTTTGAATGTACACCCATGCATTAAAGCCGTGAGGGAGGGACTACGTTGTTTTTGTTTTGCATTTACGATGTTTATGATAATGCAGAATTTTGGGTGATCAACAGCCCCATGTAGAACAAAACTGAAAAAATCTAATTTTCCTGTTTGGTAATGTACGTCAATGCAAATTAGCTGTGGGTGAGGGACTATTTATAAAGTACACTTATGATGCTATTCACCTATTTTTGGAAATGGACAGCTCCTCCCCCCCTTATAGGAAATGTAAATGTTCTTCTTTCTTTTTCAAAGAAATTACACTAATATGCAGGTTTGCAACGACATGAGGTTGAGAAATGAAGCATTTTGCAACTTTCTAGTTGCACTGTTCCTTTAAAAGAACTTACAAAACATCCTAATTTTTATTCAGTATTACATTTTTCCCTATAACAATTTAATAAATGATAAAGGAACTGTAGATTTCCTGTAGCTCAACCTTAGAGCATTGAATTAGAAACGCAAAATGTCATGTCTAAACACACATATTGATAAAATGTATAGCTTGAATGTATATTATAGGTGGCTTCAGATAATATCACTTGCCATGAAGACATAGCACAGTTTCCCAGCAGGTAGACAGGAAGTTCACGCCAGCAGTAATGTTCAGCAGAGAGGCAGACAATCAAACTGACCCCTGAAGTGTCTTAACACCTGCTGAACGCAGGAACATGATAATCAGCATGGTGCTCATTGGCTGCGCTACACTTTCCTTATAATTATTTATCACCTTTAGCTAACACTTTAATGCAAAGCAATTTACTAATTGTAGGGAACATGTTGAGGTTAACTGCCTTGCCTTTACAATCATCACTTTTATGGTTTATGATCAGCGCTATGAGGAAACCAACCAAAGATCAAGGTTGTGCGGTCAATGCAGTTTATGCTTAGATTTCATTCTATTCCAACACCTACCAACAGTGCTACAGTTACAATACAAAGAACTGAACTGTCAAGTGCCACCTATTTCATTGCTAGAAAATATATATACACGCACTGATTTTGTACAAAAACATCGATTTTAAAAGCTAAATCCTAACAAACCATACATCAATGGAAAGCTTATTTATTCGAGTTTTATGGCCCCTTATGATTGGTTTGTGTCCAGGGTCACATATGGCAAGAGGTAGATAATCTCGAATATCATTGGTTCCTGCATGTCATCTGACAAAACATACAGAAAACGTCAGAAAAATGGTCAAAATATATGTACAGCAGTTGTCACTGGGGCGATACCCTTTCAAAAATTACACCAACTTAAAAATGCATATTGGTAACAAATACATATCTAGACCTAATGGTTCATATTAGAACCCCAAAGGACATGTGGGGTACATATTTTATCCAGAGGATCAGACTGGTAGAAATGAAGGGACTACTGTACTGTAGAGTATACAACTCAACACAACCTTTGCTAAATTACCAATTGAAAGGTGGCATGTGTACATTTTAGCGGCATCTAGTGGTAAGCTTTCATATTGCAACCAAAAACTGGGGGCCGCCACAGGCCAACCATGTTGTCGCCTGAGACAATTGCCCTGTCCCAAATGGCACACTCTGGACTTGTGGTCCTCTTCAGAGTCCACACTTTGATGACATAATGTAGTCCAGACTGGGACCTTTGATGCGAGTTCACGTGGGTGCACCGGAGACGTATTTTGGGACAGACTCGAGCATCACACCGGAAATAGGTAGAGAAGTTGCCCGTCAGTATGAACTCCTCCCTTCCGTCGTCTGATTGGTCTGATTGCCCTTTCGCAAGGACTTCTGGGTTGGTAAAGAGCGCGAAGCCTGCTGCAGTGCGGGCTTCGCTGAAGACCGCATCAAGGGGGCAAAGAAGGCGCTGATGA
Organism: Paramisgurnus dabryanus; assembly: GCF_030506205.2. Lineage (NCBI taxonomy): Eukaryota > Metazoa > Chordata > Actinopteri > Cypriniformes > Cobitidae > Paramisgurnus > Paramisgurnus dabryanus. The sequence continues at coordinate 36,436,023 of NC_133340.1, forward strand.
GCACACATCAAAGCGTAAAAATGACAGATGGGACACCCTACGGACTCAAAGACCAAGCGAGAATGCGCAATATAAGGCCACGAGACCGAAAGTCCACATGAAGTGCGTCATTTGGGACAGGGCCATAGTAGGTATAAAAAACGCTCTGTAAAACAGTTTGTCCATTTAGGGATACTGTAGAAACATGGCCGAGACTTCCATGTAAGGAGACCCGTGGTGTATGGAGATAAAAATGGCTTATTCTAAGGTAATAAAAACAATACAGTTCATTGTGTAAGGTGTTTAAACACCCCTGATAATATAGGTATGTATATTATATTGCATTTCTGTCAAGCGATCCTACTGAAAATCCCACATTGCACCTTTAAGATGAACACGAAATTACTTGAAATGGTGATCTAAAAGTGAGTCAGACTCAGACGCTAATATTTCACCAAGTAGGACATTGTAAAATCAATAATATATTAAGAAATATATTAATGTTTGTCCTAGAAGAAACTTAACCAGTCAGATTGCAGGATTAGGGTCAGATCACATCATTGATATAGTGTATGTTTTTGGACAGCACTTTGGTGGCAAAGGGCAAAGCCCACTTTTCAATTAAAAAAGTAAAAGCATCTATGTGTGGGATAAACGCTGCTCTATGTTGTGGATGAATCCACACTGCATCACATCGACTGGCTACAGTCCAGATTAGTAATCCTCAACATCTGCCTGCTGTTGAATTATACACACCGACAGGTGTTAACCTCACCAAACACATGTATAAACACCCATGTAAGATTTGATATAGACTCGTGCTAAATATACTGAAATTATCATGTTTTAAAAGTGACCTAGTGGCTTGTTTAATAAGTGTCATATATTATTTGTGTACATGTAATCATAAAAGGCTAATAACAACATTTGGGGGCTGAGATGGTTTTATCTAAACCCATAATCTCTCTATAAAGTACTTACAGTACATAGGGTTATTATAGCTAATGATAGGGAGCCATCATGGCAGAATTACACCTCTCCAGGTCTGTGAAGACAGCAAAGAGCAGGTTTTCCTCATCAGACATATAATTAAATGTTATTTCTACATCAAATGTGCATTATAATAATGTAATGAATCAGATTTTTATGGGCAAGGATTTAAATAGCACTTCTATTGGAGGTCATGAAACCTTTTTTTAAACTGCAATACCTGCTCTGCTCAAAAGGGGGAGCTATCAGTAAAATCACCACATGTGGTGAAGCACACAAAAAGTAATGCATGCTGGATATGAGAATCAATGGGGTTAACAAAAATGGTTTTGAAACTTTATATTTAAACTGCAATACCTGCTCTGCTCAAGAGGGGGAGCTATCAGTAAAAGCATCACATGTGGTGGAGCACACAAAAAGTAATGTATGTTGGATATGAGAACCAATGGGGTTAACAAATTAGAAGGCAGAAAATGGTTTATTTATATTTTAAATGCAATACCTGCTCTGCTCAAGAGGGGGAGCTATCAGTAAAAGCATCACATGTGGTGGAGCACACAAAAAGTAATGTATGTTGGATATGAGAACCAACGGGGTTAATAAATTAGAGGGCAGAAATAATGGTTTCATAATGAAATGGAAAACTAATTACGATAAAGGGATTGATAAAGGGATTTGTTTCAGAATAAATAATGAATGAAAAACCGACAGTGTGAGATAGTAAAAGATAAAAACGACCAGAAGGGAGATTTCCAAATGTAGGCCTATATCTTTAATGCAACAGATTTGTAAAGTCTTCAATGCAACATCATTGTAAAGTCGTAAGGGAAAGGTTTGTTGACAAAGAGAAGTCCTTGTAAAGAAATTTCACAGTCACTTGTGGCTGATGCATAAACCACCGTAAGATAACCTTGCTTAGCACTACTCAGTATTTCAGTGTTCACAATAATAACAGAGAACCGGACCACCGACAATAGTTTATATATACTGTGAAATCTGTATTGATTGAAAACAACCGTACACACGCATGAAACATTTTTCGGTGTACAAACAAATCCAAATCTTGGTTTGATTTTACATGCACTAAAATATAAAAAAATAGACATTTGTATTGCTTTCTGTACAAACATATATATACACACACACATACATTATATATATATATAAATATGAAGTAAAAAACATAATAATGAAAAGGCAGGTACACAATCACATTGTGTTCACGTTTGTACAAAAAGACGGAAAAATCTTCAAAATCTCAAATTTTTAAGTAAACGATACTAAAGAAACGTTTTCACATGCGACTCGATCAAGGCTACAGCGGTGAACGATCTCCCGCTCTCCTTCTCTAAATGATTATTTCACTCGACGCGAAAGAGTAAGAATGAGAGGGGGGGATGTTCTTTCACAGATTGTTGTTGTTGTTCAGCTCTGGCGTACGTCCAGAAGTAGTTTGTTAATTTCGGCAACCAGTTCGCTAGCGTCGACAACTTCGTGTCTCGTGTCATTGCGTTTTCCCTGCCGCTGACTGAGCACGCTCTCCAAGTCGTCCTCTTCGTAGTTCTCCGGAATCTCCTCCATCGCCGGCAGCCATTTTAAATGCGCCTGCGATGCCGCGTGATTGGTCGAGCCGTGTCCGCTCGTCACAGCGCCGCCGGGATTCTGAAAGTGTGTATTGGCCGCCCAGGCGGCCACGCCCTGCGGGTAGGCGGGGCCAGTAGAACCCGACGCCTTACCCGGCAGAAAGCCCTTTCTTATCTCCATGGCAACGGAGGAAGAGGGCAGAGCAGCGGATTCGTCAGTCTCTCTGACCTCGGTGTAAGAAGGTGGTAGGAGACGTTGGAAGACGTTGTTCATTTCCGTCAGCAGAGAGCTGCCGTATTCGTCCTCGTGGTCTTTACCGAAAGTCGAAAAGCTCCTCTTGGCCGAGTCGATGGACTGCTGGTCGTCCTCTATGACTTGAGGCTTGCTCTCCTCTCCGGGGATGTACATGTTAACGCGGTAATCTGAAGACGCCTGGGAGGGCATCCAGCACTGGTCAGAGTGACCCAACACACGACACTCCTCTGTACACAATTTCATTACTGCTGAGGGAGAAAGAAAGACATTACTTAGTGAGTTATTTAGAGTAAAATAGGAACATTCATCAAAACACAAGCTAGATCTCTTTAATGTCTCATTTGTTTCTTCAAGACTGCGTCTTGGTCTTCTTCGTCTCCTCTAGAGTTAAAGGTGCAGTGTGTAGATTTTAGCGGCATCTAGCAGTGAGATTGTGAATTGCAATCAACGGCTCAGTCCACCGTTCACCGAAACGCATAGAGAAGCTACCGTAGCTACCACAGGACAAACATGTTGTTGTTTAAGACAAAATATAAAAGTGATAAAATGCACTCTATAGAGAAGTTTGTCCATTTAGGGCTACTGTAGAAACATGGCAGCACAAAATGGCGACTTCAATGTAAAGGAAACTGCAGTGTATAACACATAACAGTTCATTAAGTAAGGTCTTTATACACCACTAATAATATAGTTATGTAGATTATATTGCATTTCTGTCAAGAGATCCTTCAAAATGTTACACACTGCACCTTTAAATAAGGGATTTTAAGAATGCAACTGTTGGTTTTTAGATTTGTCAAGATCCCAAAGTCTAAAATTTCAATGAAAGTCCAAATTACTTTAGGCTATCCAGATTTTATGGCCCTATATTCCACCATACAAAAGAGCAACCAATGAGCAATGACATTTTCTTCTGGGTTCATATAATTGTAAATTGCGGTGCTTTCATACCCGAAATGCACCTGAAAATTAAGTAAAAAGCCTTCGACTTGTGCGGCGTTTGCCTGCAATCATGTTATTTTTCTAACCACCACCTTTTGCCATGTCAGTGTTTAATCAATCACTTTTTTTCTTAAGCTTAAGACACTGTATGTGCGTGTGTGGTGGATTGGACTGTTATTTCCCTGTATTCATTCTCTTTAGAGTGACAGCTCTGTGCTTTCAAAATCTGAACTGAAGAAAATTCACAATAATTGCTTTCACAATGCAGTTAAACCCCCCTTACACACATACACACACACATTTTTCTCTCCCCAGAGGGCCGCTATTTCAGCCTTGCTCTTCTTCTTTTATAGTAAAAAAGAAAGCAACCTGTGAGCATCGATTAGAGTTTCACCTTTTCTTCACTAAAGCCGTTTATTGTCAATTTTTGTCTTTTCCATTTCTGCTTTCTGTTATCCCCTCTTTTTCAGACCCTCTCTCGTTTTAAAACCCAGCCATATCTGATTCGTGTGAGGCAACGTTGGCAAAGTAATGAATGATAATCTAGCTTAACAAAGGATGTCAGCCAATGACAAACTCTCTCTCTCTCTCTTCTCACAGCTCCTCGGCCCCTCCCCAACCCACCGACCTCCAAAATCCTTTCTCATGCCTTGCGTGCATTTTCTCATTCTCTACTCTTGCTTTGTTTCCTCTTGTATTCTTTTTGTTTCTCTCATCTCCTTTTTCTTATATTCTCTAAAGAAAGTTTTATTGCTCAGGTTGCTCTTTAAAATCGAAGAAGGCTTACTGAATAGTCCATTTAGTATCAATAGTGCTTCTCTTAAAGGGATAGTTCATCCAAAAATGAAAATTCTGTCATCATTTTCTCACTTCCATAAAAACCTGTATACATTTTTTGTTCTGGTGAACACGAAGGAAGATATTTTGATGAATGTTTGTAACCAAACCAATCGCAGGCCCCATTGACTTCCATAGTAGAAAAGAAGAATACTATGGACGTGAATGAAAAACTATTTACTCACCCTTCAATTGATAGAAACCTATATACATTTCTTTGTTTTGCTAAGCACAAAGGAGGATATTTTAAGCAGTGTTTGTAACCAAATCGCTTTTGGGCACCATTGACTTCCATAGTATTTTTCTTTCCTACTATGGAAGTCATTGGTGCCCCTGTTTCCTGCTTGATTACAAATATCTTCCTTTGTGTTCAGCAAAACAAAGAAATTGTTTATATACAAGTTTGTAAAAACTTAAGTGTGAGTAAATAAAGACAGCGTTTTCATTTTTGGGTGAACTATCCCTTTAAAACTATTTTAGAGAAAAAAGTCAATAGGCTTTATGCCCAGCTGCACTACTTCCTGAACTTTACCCAGCTCCTTGTTTCCTGTCTGCCATTATTGGACAAACTGATTAATCCAGGTGTGCCTGACCTCAGTAGTCACAACAACAATAATCAGACACACCTGGATTAATCAGTTTGTCCAATAATGGAAGACAGGAAACAAGGAGCTGGCTGAAGTTCAGGAAGTAGTGCAGCTGGGCATAAAGTCTATTGTTGGCTTACAGGAAGAGTATAACCAATGTGGATATCATGACAGATTGAAATCATAACATCGTTGATGGGTTCACATTTGAATCTGACCATTTGTTTTCTATCAAACTGCCATGTAGGAGAAACGATGGACACATTAACAAGATCTCAACCGTGATTGTTCTTTCTTATAGGAAGTCAAGGCAGAAATCAAACCATGAGAGCAACCAGCCATTTAATTTATATCTTGATAGCGCCCATTTGCAATGCAATGGAACTAAGTAAGTCATCATAAACAGTGTGTTACATATGCATCATAAACTGTCAACGAGCAATGTGCTCAATGCAATCATCCTGATGAATGTCATGATTCAGGGTGATAAAAAGATGCTCACGGTGCACGAGACAACAAAAAGACCGGTCGGAGATCATTTCTCACCAGGGTGGAGACGGTGGTGTCCATCGGTGTGGAAGAGGTCTCCGAAGCCGTCGCCTAGCAACCGGTCGATGGGCGAATCGCGGCCCATCTCGCAGTCGCTGTCGCCCGCATCACTGTCGCCACGCCCGCTATCTTTCAAACTGAACTTATCCATGTCCTGGAGGGCGTACCTGCGCAAACATTCACACGAAACTTCACGGTTACAGGTTGTATGGTAGATTGTTATTAAAAACGATGCGTTTCAATGTTTGTTTACAATACATACATAAACCTTACTATTTAAAAAAAAGTCACATTCATTCAAACATATAGCAAGACAGAAAACATATATTTTGTGCTTAATTATATAAATTCTAACCTAATCCACGCAAAGTTTTTACAATCATCTCTTTGTATTGCATACTGTATTGTTTCTGAACATGCATATGCAAAGCACATGCCCCACCCATCATGTGTACCAGACAGGCAAAAATCATTTGAATTGGTACAAACTGCAAGTATATTTAGCTGTAGTGTATACAATGACCTATTGTTTTTGGGTGTGCTGCATCACACACCCAAAAATGACTCTTAAAATGTTTAATTCATATGAGCAGATGCATGCAGGACAAAAAGGCAAAAGCATGCACAAATGTTTCTAAATCATCGACGTGACATTGAAAATGTGTCATTATATGGAACAATGGTCGCAACAGTATGCACAGGATAAAATGACATGATCCCAGAACAAAACGCAGATGAGAGGAAAGAAAAAAAATGGCACAGAAAGCAAGCTATGACCTCATGTGAGGAGCAGTCCAATCAGGATCTGCGAACGTGGGTGACCACGGCAACAGGGAAGTTCTGTCCTATTCTACCACAAACATTTTAGGATACCTATCATCCAATCCGATCGAACCAGCACCAGACAACAGGTTAAGTATCACTACCCATCTACTCCACTATATAATGGAGAGCACATCTTGCCCATATAAGGAGTTAGAGTTTTGAGCTTAGTATTTGTTAGTTGGTTGTAAGTTTACCTGTAGCTGCGAGAGTATTTGTTCCCTCTGAAGCTTGGCCGCGGCTGATACTGACCCTGATGGAGCATTGAAAGGAGCTGTGAGACTTGCTATAGCAAAAACAGATGACATAAATAAAAATAAATACTGATGGAAGACGACACCCATTCGCACACACACATACACGCACAAATGAACAAAGTGAATAAAGTGTTAGCACAGGAACACCACACAATGACATGAATGTTATGTTGACATAGATGGATGTTGACATAGATATGTTGAGAATAAGTTTTAACATAATTATGACTGTGAACCTGTGCATATTTTACCTCCACGGGGGGCGTGGCATGTGAAAGTTCCAGGGCGAAGCTCTCAGGAATGTGATTGGAGGAGATAGTGACCAAGCTGTTCAGCGATTGGCGGCTGTGCTGGCTCTGTCGACTGCCCATGTGGGCCCGTTCGGGTCCGGGCGAGGAAGTGGGCGAGCGATGGTGCGCCCGTATTGGGAGTGTCCCATTGATGGTGGGTACCAGGGTGATGTCGCCTTTGTGAATCTGTCGTGAGGGCTTTTTAGGGTGCTGTTGGTATGTGGACTCAGCCACCCTGCAGTTGTAAGAGCGAGTGTCCTTCTTTTCCCGTGAGCAGCGGAGGGCAAAGGCCACCATGATGATCAGCAGGATGCCACAGATTGCGCCAAGTGAGATGATGATGATCATGGAAATATCCAGAGGGTTGTCTTCTGTCCCACCACCTGTCAGATGGGGGTTCATGTGGTTCTCAATGTTTTCATAAAGGGAAACCCTCAGCAGGGCTCTGGTGCTGAGCGGTTCTGCTCCATGATCCTGTACTTGTATGGTCAGTTCCACATGGTCCACTGGAACCTCCTGCATGCTGACGTTAGTGCGAATTTCACATGTTTTAGCGTCTATGTTGAAGTAACCTCCATCGTTGCCCCCTATGAAGGAACACGAAAGGTCACCGTTGGCACCGGAGTCGCGGTCTATCGCCCCGACGATCGTCACCATGTCGCCAGCCTCTGCATATTTAGAAATTGGAACGTCAGCTGTGTGGTTCCACAGTTGTGGCATCATAATGACCGGCCTGTTATCGTTCTGGTCCAACACGGTCAACGCTACAGTCACATTGCTAAGAAGCGGAGGGCTTCCGGTATCCCGGGCCTGGACCAGAAAGGAGATCTGACTTACGTCTTCCCGATCAAAAGTACGCAATGCATAGATGTCTCCGTTGGAGGGGTCAATGGTGACATAAGTGGAGATGGAACTACCATGGACCACGCTTTCAACTATGGAGTAGCTCACTTGGCCATTTGGGCCCAGGTCTGGATCCGAGGCCCGCACAGAGGACAGAAATTCTCCGGGCGGGTTGTTCTCCGCCTTTGAAATCTCATATCTGGTCTTCTCAAATCTTGGTGCGTTGTCGTTTTCATCCTGAACCTGCACGGTGAAGTGTTTCATGGTAGATAGACTTGGAGAGCCTTTGTCTTCTGCAATAACTGTCAAACTGTACTCTGACCTCTTCTCTCTGTCCAAGGTGACGTTAGTGAGGATCATGTAGTTCTTCTCATATGTCTTATGCAACCTGAAATGACCCTGGCCGTGAAGTCGACACTCCACCTCACCGTTCAACCCAGAGTCCAGGTCATCTACCCTCACCAGAGCCACAAATGTATCTACAGGAGCCGTCTCTGATATATAAGCTATTTCTTCGTTGCCTGTAGACATCATGTTGATACTGATGTCTGGTTTGTTGTCATTCACATCCACCACTTTGATTATGACCTTACAGTGCGCAGGCATAGAGTTAGGGCCCATATCCTGAGCTTGAACATCTATGTCATATGAATTTGTGGTTTCAAAGTCCACTTTCCTTGTTAGAGTTAAGTGACCGGTATCAGAATTAATTCTAAATGTCTCTAAGATTTTGGGGGAGACGTGGCTGCTAAAAGAGTATATGATTTTTCCATTGGTCCCTTCATCTGGGTCAGTGGCATTTAAATCAAGGAGCAGAGTGCCAACAGGTGAATTTTCAAGCAAATTGATCACATAAGATGGCTTTTCAAATACCGGATTGTTGTCATTCGAGTCAGCTATGCTTATTTTGAGAAGCGTTGATCCGAATTTTGGGGGAACGCCCCTGTCTGAGGCAGTGAGTTGGAGTTCATAGCTCGCTCGCATCTCCCTGTCCAATTCTTTAAGCACTACGAGCTCCGCGTACTTCGCGCCATCGGTTCTGGTTAGGATCTCAATCTTAAAGAAGTCAGACGAGGTCAGAGAGTACGTGTTTAAAGAGTTTTCCCCGACGTCTGGATCGGTGGCGCTGTCAAGGGGAATGCGCGTCCCCACGGCTGCGGTCTCTGATATCTCTATGGGAATGACGGGGCGCGCAAACTGTGGCGCATTGTCGTTAATGTCCAAAATTTCCACTTCAATGTGAAACAGCTGTAGGTGTTCAGTGGGGAGGGTGAGAACGTCAAATTCGATAGTGCAGTTGAGGTTCTTCTCGCACAGTTTCTCGCGGTCTATTTTGGTCCTGATGCTGATCTCACCGTCCTGGTCGCGCACGGAGAGCAGAGATGCGCTGCCTCGCTGCATGGCTCTGAAGCGTAACGATACTGAACTCGGAAGTTTCGATAAATCATCAGCAACATCATCTCTGAGTCTCGTAATCACTGTACCGACCCTCTGCTCTTCGTACACCTGGTATTTCAAGGTTTTAGCCGAGGCGTGACGCGCCAGTACCACAAGCACAGCAAGTTTGAGAAAAGTGGCACAACAGAACGTGCCCTTGCTTGTATCCATGTTGCGTGTCCAAAAATCTCTAGCAGACACACACACGAAAAGATAAACTCCTAAAATTATTATCGCTTCCTTTGTCGAGCTGCCTCTATCCTTTGTGTTGTTATCGTTTCAAAAACATCTCATGCGCCCATTCCAAAAATTCCAGTTCCAGTTAAAATGTCCTAAAACGAAGAGATCTTGAGTGACGAAAAATGAAACGAGCACATGGGTTAAAAACAAAACCACATATCCCCCTGTCACTAAGCAGAAATCTGTTGCGCGTATCAAGAGACTGGAAGCGCAACCTCCGTCTGGAGAGCCTGTGTGCGCGTATCTGTCTCCCGCTGTCTAAAGACACTATTTGACTGACTAACCCAAAATAGCAAAACCCCTTTTTGAGCCACGTCTTTAGACAAAACCTTTCTCCTAAATCACGCGCTACCCTTCTCTTTGCGACTGACCAGTCAACACAGAGCCACTATAGATCCTAATTAAATGAAGGGGAGAAAGGAAGTGGATAACTCCGCCCTTTAGGGTCTCCCCCCGTCCCCCTCTCTCTCTCCCTCTCTCTCCCAAGCGCGCTTTAACAAAGGATAAGCATAATTTAGGAATAGCTGAACTTTCACTTTAAATATATGATCATTTTATATGTTATTCTATATGCTGTGTGCATTTTTCATTATGATGTACTTAATGTCTTTTTCATTGTTATTTTACTGTCCTATATATGTTAAGCTTTATTGATATTCCCTTTAAAGACCTTTTGAATTTTACTGTAATGCATTTCTTTGCAGTTATTATTCTGTATATCACTTCTATAAACCACTTGACATTCCCTGTATTGAAATGGTGTGTCTCCTTGCCATGCCTTCTTCTTTAGACTAAACGCACTCCTCTTACAAAGTGCTGGGTTGTTTCAATCCATGGTTGGATAACATGTGGACAAACCAACTGTTTGTTTAAATCAATCTAAAATATCACCATATTTTACCCAACCATGGATTTAAACAACCAGCATTTTTAGGGTGTAAAATGCATGTTTGGTGAATTTGCGCAGCTAGGATGTATTGATGGTATGGAATATTTATGGCCAAGTGAACACATCAGTTAAGTAATTCAATGTTGGAGTAATCTTTGCATCAGCTAATACATGCCACAAAGAAGCTTAAGTGCATTTCCCTTTAGTCTCACCCGCTTTCTGTTCTGAGCGCGAGTTTTCTCACGCGCATCACACCAGTCATCTGCCATCACTGGGGATTAAGCTTGTGTGTCGAATCGATTTTTTGGATGGAGAATAAAACCCTGCATGCTCACGCGCACAAACAACTTTTGCACGTGAATATTCATGTTTTACAAGCCTTTGGCGTGATATCTTCGAAACATATCAACTTAACATGCATGTAAGCGCGTAATTTAGAGCAGAGCCGCACCGGGTCGCATGCATTTGCGCATGGGTCACGGTTCTTCAGTGAGACAACACAACGCGCTCTGAGTTTAAACTATGAAGGAGAATTAGTTCAGTTTGGAAGTGTAAAAACGAGGACAATTCAATTGCCCAATCACGCTCACGGGCACACGGATGAATAAAATACATTAAATGGCCTATTTCCCGACTCTGACTCAAATTCCCATGGCGATATGTTAACCCGTGGAAATGTAGCCAACCATATCAAACGCACAGAAGTTGGGCTTGGATTAATAAAAAGGCCTTTGGCGACAGACTTGACACACATGCTGCTCCTCTTTTCCCAAGTCTGGAATTTCATGTGCTTTAACAAACTAAGGGCCTGTATGGAGACACCGGGGTGTTCGGAAGACTGTTTGGGAAAGTGATTATACTGCTTAATTTCTGCGTTACCAGAAGGCGCACGTTTGACCCCACTGTGTTCTTTTGTTGGATTTATTCTTTTCACAAGACACCATGTTTGCGAAACGTCTGCATTTCAGCAGGACGATTTTAGCAGGACGATTTTAACCAGGTTTGATACGGGCGAACGCTTTCTTTGGCTCCCAAGCCTTAATGCAATTACCTCTGCTCTAATCACATTGCCTGAACAAAGACGTCAAAGTCTGCGCCGAATTTCTGGGATCCTGGAATGCCCGCAGTGTGGCATGAAAAATCACACACTCTAAAAAAAGTGTGATAAGTAAAAACAGATGCAAGGCCAGCCTAATGCACTTAGACACGGGCTGGCTTATAAAAAGGAGGAAAAAATCCTTCATCTGACATAACCTATTTAAACTTGTGAACAATGCCATAATGAAACAAATGCATTAAGCCAGCTCACACACGGGCAGGTGCAACTTTCACCACAACCACATATAGGCTATAAATTCTTTTTTTCTGGCCTCTTTAAATAAATGCACGACTGCGCAGGCTTATGGATCTCAACCTTTTTGACTTTAGGCCTCCCATTGCCAACAACAATATCTGAAAGCCCTCCACTCCCAATTTCTACTCAATAAAACATTCACAAGCTTGGCATAACTAGAAAAAAAAATAGTTTTTCATTACAAAATAACAAAACACTAAGAAATATGTTTTTTTTTTTTAGTTAAAACGCATGTTTTGTCTTATTTTAAACCATTTTGAGTACCCATTGGAATTATTTGGGTCCTCATGCCCTCTGTTTGAGAAACACATGCTTATAAATGGCATAATGAACATGTGAAAGAGCAAAGAACAGACACTCTCTGAAAGCAACATCTGCATATTTGGTGCCAGTACAACTTTACAACGCCATATGAGGCCACTGCGTCTCAATCTATGTGACAGAGGCGCATCCCTGACATGTGCCATAAACTCAACCAATGGATCGCCATTGATATTCTGTCTTTTCCTATCCACACAATAGCCACAGCAGGTGAAGCGAGGTTGCCATCCAAACTTCACGAGCGCACTTTCCTTTTACCGGAATGCGCGTGAACGAGCGCGCGCTGTCCTTGTAAAGGCACGCGAGCATCTGTCGCTCGGTCTGTCTCATTATCCCTCATTCGATTAGCGCTTTCTCTTTCTCTTCTCCTTCTTTTCTCTTTCGAGGCGGGCCGCGTCTCGCTTTCTCAATAGACCCCCGGCCACAAAGGTCGCCAACAATGCGCATTGTTATTCATACCGGGCCAAAGAGCAAACTGCGTCCCCTCGCCCTGGTCAGGGTGGACTTTTACTGCTTTATGAGTCGTTGAATTGGAAAAGAAGCGGGATAACAAGACTCGAGAGGCTGTTTGTTCGCGTGATGCATGTTGTGCGCACTTCTAAGGGCACCATATTGAGTTGCGTGTCGTGGAGAGGGTGACAAATTTATTGCGCGGGGACCAAAGACGCGCTTTTTAAAGGTGGCCGAGTATTGTTATTCACTCTAGCAATAAACCTACAAGTTAGTGTATGTACAGGCTAATTTGTGGAAATGATATGACAGCTGCACACGAGAACCACCCGCGGCAGAGACAGCGAAATGCTTACAGTGCAGATAATGTGCATTACTGTAGGCTACTGTATATTGTATGAACACAGATGGTTACTTAACTCTATTGTTGATTATACTTTTACATTTATGTATTTGTTTGGCAAACACTTGATCTAAAGTGACTTAAAGTGCATTCATGCTGTCCAGGCAGTTTATCAGTATGTGTGTTTCCTTGGATGGACCCCATGACCTTTGAATTACTAAATTAAATTATGCTTGGGTAGCTAGTCATAATCTTGTGTTTCCTATATAAGTGTTTCATACTGGTCCTCCTAACAGAGTAAAAAAAGAATACTACAGGATTTTATTAATTCGATTCTTTTATTGGATAGTGTGATATCAGAGCCTAACCAGACATTTCAATATTATTCCTTTAGGGTTGTTTAATAGGGTTATGATGTTAATAGACACCTTAAAACATGCCAAATTCACATAATATTGAATATGTCTCATTTGAAAATATTTTTCTTCTCAGTTCTTGTATGAAACTTAGTCCTGCTTAAAGTCAGTGTCATGCACCTCCTTAAAGCCATATCCACACACACACACACACACACACACACACACACACACACACACACACACACACACACACACACACACACACACACACACACACACACACACACACACACACACATACACACGCAGAGGCAATGAGTAATACAAACCTCTCATCCCAGTTCAAGCACCGTCACCCAGGACAGATCACCCTGACACTGATGTCTGCTGAGGTTGCTTCTTCTGAAGAATGAGAGGATGAGGAGAAGAGAGCGAAAGACAAATGAAAGACATGAAGGAGAAAAAAGATGTCACTGACTTTTATGTTCTTTTTTGATCTGTCTGTGTTACAAAGTGACAGCCAACCATAAATGAAATACATTCCCACTGAAGTCAATTTAAAAGAACAGTTTAGCCAAACATATGATAAGTATTTACTCTCAACATACCACTGTATGCTTTTTTCAGAAATTGTGCATTGTTGTAACATTGCAACAGACGACACTGTAAAATGAAAAGGAAAAAAACTGCACAAACTTATCCAAATGACTCCAGAACTATAGTCAACATTTGAAGCGGATCATAAAAGCAATACCCGTTCTTGTCTTACACAGTCAGAACAAATGGTCAAAATATGTACCCCAGCTGTCACTGGTACGCTTTCAAAAAGTCCAGTTTTGCATTTAAAGAGTTAATATTAGTATTTATCTCAAAGGCACATATTGATCCCAAATGTATCTGTACCTAATGGTGCATATTAAGATCTTTTCAAAGGGTACTGCCCCAGTGACAACTGGGGTACATACTTTGACCATCTTTCTGACAGTGTAGGGCAACTTTGATTAACTTTTTTTGATCTTCAAATGTTGACTAGTATATATTTCATACCTTCTGAAGCCATATGATGTGTTTGTTTAAAAAACAGACTAAAATTTGTGTCATCGTTCACAGCAAACATCTAGTCTACAGTTGCATCCAATGTCTCTCACTGGAATTTGTAAATGTTTTATGAGTTGGCTAATTCGTATCAATTCATACGACCACATTCGTAAGTTTTGGTACGATTTGCTTTGACCCCTGTGACTTTGAGGTTAGGGTTAGGGGTTCGGTTTCATTGTTGTTGTTGTTGTTTTTTCATGATTTATTAATTATGTATGAACGGAAATACCTATGATGCAGTTTTTTTACCTGATGGGAGGGGTTCTGGTGGACCAATCACAGCGCTTTGTGGTCCACGTAGAACTGAAACGCTGTTAAAAATTTTGTGAGGTGCACGTAAGGCTACGCAGATCTACGCACAGGCTACAGACAACCTAAGGCGTAGAGTTTACGCACGTCTATAAATCGGGCTTTATGCTACGTACACACTAATCGCGTAGCATCGCGTTGTTCACTCTAGATTACTCATGGGATTTAACTTTGTGTAATGCACATTTTTCACTTGAATATTTTCAACTTGCGCGAAGGCGCGTTTGAGGCAACCGCGCCGCATGAGGACGCATCTGATTGCGTCTTTGCATTGACTTTGTATGTAATCTACTCGCGCATAATGTTGAACTCGCGTTTGGTTTGTATGTCCCACTACAGGGTTAATTTAACCCCAACTGCAGTTTTTTAATATTGTATCTTTTGTCTTTAGAAGAGCTGGTATAAGGCATGATGAGTGATATGGACTATACCTTTATGGTGTTGTATTTAATCTGTAAACCCCTGGTCACTGTCAACGTACGACAAGAGGTGCATACATTCTTCACACATTTTTATTCTTGTGCTCCGTAATAACAGCGTACAGATTTTAAACGACATAAGGGTAGTAGTAAATAACCACATACCTTTCATTTTGGATGAACTATTAGAAGATAAATAATGTGTATGAATAATGATAGAGATGTCTGTCAGCCTCTGGCTCACCCCACCTATTCAACTGGACTCCGCTCTCTGACTGACAGCTCATTTTCCAGACCTGGGATCACCATGGAAACAAATCAGACAAGCATAAATAGGATACATGTTGATGGAGTTGTTGCAGTGATGTTTTAATGAAGGTATCAGAATGCAGATGATATTAGTGCCAACATGTTCAACAGCAGTTGTGAATGGGTCAGTGCCAGGCGCTGGCAGACATACAAGCTAAGCACAGTTTTATTCTGAAAACCTATTCATAATTGCTTCATGCTTTCCTGACTCGGATTTCAACGGGCAATCCCCTTAGTTAGCCCACAGCGTGTATGAAACACCTCCAAATAAAGCTATATTTTCCCAAGGACCGTGTCGTTGCATAAAGCAAAACACGTCTCAGATGACTGTCATGTTACATGATTGAAAAAATGTTCTGCGTTTAATGGGCCCTCAAACAAATGAACCACAGTCCTCTCAGGTTCGTAATTTTGCGAGACTGTCTGCTTTTCATTACTTTCACTATGCCACATGGGACATGTAACAGGCTAAAAAGCTGAGTCTTAAAACAACACAGCACATGCGAAACGAAGGCGCTCCGGCCGAGGCCGTTAAACAGCGGGGGCCCGCGCTCTGTCCCCCCCCCCATGAGACCGAAGAGTTCCCGGGTTACGTGTTTTGGGTAGTCTATGTATTCAGAAGTTTGTTAGAGGCCAGATTTATGGCTGTGGGTAGAGGAACGGAGAGCAGCTCGGCAGCGGCGAGGTGAGGCTCCTACGGCTAAATTTGGTTTAGGGGCCTCTGGGTGGCTGGGATATGAGACAGAGACATCCAGCCACTGGGTACCTAACATGGCTTTCGATCATATCCATGTGTGGCCAGTGGAGTGTGTTGGCATCTTTTTGTGACGGCAGAATAGAACAAAGAAGAACAATAGACTGTTGTCAGGGTAGATGCAATGTTTAATTTGAATAAGACTGTCTGTGGTAGTGAAAATAAGGCAATGAAGTGTAGTGTGTTCAAAATAATTTTTAAAATATATAGTTGTCAAACAAGTACAAATTAGAGAAGACATACATCAAGAAAACAAAGTTACTTTAAGTCCTTTTCTAACAGTATAGGTGTGTAAGGAAGATTGAACATATTGTGTAAGAAAGATTTGTTGGTTCAACTTAAAAAAGTAAGTTACCTGGTTGCCTTAAAATTTTAATTAAACTTAAAAAAATTATGTAATAAATATATAAAAAATATAAAAAGACTTAAAAACAAGCTATTTACATCATAGTTCATTGTGCAAGTATTATTAGAGGCAAAACCCCATATGAACCCCCAAAGTTGTGTAATGTTATTTAGTTGTATCCTGCTTCATTTTGGAATCAATATGGCGGCAGGCTGAAAAAGGTGTGTATAGGGACGTTAATATTGAATGAGTGAGTGAGATCCAACAAAGTGTAAGTTTGGATCCTGCAGATGCATTGTGATTGGTGGATGAGATGAGGCTTCTTACAGTGCTGTTTATAATTAACAACATGCTTTTTCTTTCTGACAGCAAACTACACAGATAATTACCTGAGGCATTGCATACCAGTATTAGAACAGACCTGAATAATGAGTCCTTTCTAGACCTTTCTAAATGTGCATTGAATGGTACACATGACCTGCAGGTCATATCATTGTAACCATAACAATGCATTAGCCTATGAGAAATCACACTATTTTATAAAAAAAATCATCACAATGACTTGCTGTGACGTTACTTTCTAAATGCTAACTAAACTCTTACGAATAAATGGGCTAAAAGGATTCTCAGCAACTATGCCATAGAAAAAAAAACAGAAGAATTAGAAGTATAGTCAATTAAATTGATGTACAGTTCATTAAAATGTTTATCATTTATATGTTTGTTGCATAGCCTCGGTTATTCTTCAACTGGAAATATTTGACCAATTATTCAGCATACGTGTATCTAATGTAGGCATGGCAAAAAAATAAACCATTTAGACTGACATTGGGAGAACTGTTTTGCTCTCTATAACCTAGCACCAAAACAATAATTTTGGCAAACAAGGGCCTTGATCTGAGGCTCTCTGCCTTTGCTTTTAGGGTGGTGTGGATCTGTCCTCATCTCATTAACTGTGTTGAAAGGAAACATTGACAGGAGTTCCCTTCTGCTCTATTCAGAGCTCCCTTCTGCTCACTTTGGTGAAGAAAGTTGATGAATCAATTAATCAATCAATCCATCCATCAATCACTGTATACTGAAATGATTCATCATTGTGAACTGTGTACTATACAAACACAGTAGCACATACAGAAAGTGTTCATGTCCTTGCAATGCCCTTTAAAACTATTGTTTTTTGTTTTTGTGGGTTTGTATTTGTTTTTGTAACAAGATCTGGCAACACTTCGAGCAAATAACACACAGAAGCCTATCCATAGTTTTCAGTCACGTGATACGTGTGGGGCCTTGGCGGGCAAAAGAGTGGGACAAAATGGCCGATTACATTGGAAATGATATTAAATATGTATGAATTGCCATGAAATTGTGTCTTCGATTTTGACGTCTTGTAGTTTGTTCAAGATAAGAGAATGTCAAGCAACCTCTCCATCTTGGCATCCAATTGACTGTCTCTTTGATTAAATGCACAGCCTTGGATGTCACTTGTTGAGAACCCCTGATATGTACATGTCTGACCAACACTAAATGCAAATACACCTTCAAACAGGAAAGACTCCCTTAATAATGCAAATATTTCCTCTTCCAGCTCCTCATTATCTCAGCTTCTCAACTGTACGTTTCCAATCAGTCTGGAACACACAGAGCTTAAGCTGATAAGATAGAAGAGGTGATAAGATCCCATCCTGTTATCTCTACCCCCTCCTTACATTCTCTCGCTGTATTCGCTCACACCACATCAGTGATTGATGAATGACAGCTAGCATGTCCAGATGCTAGCAGCTGATAGCGCTTTTATCACAAGCATGGCTAAACTTTCTCTACCTGAAGATATTTCACAGAGATAGCACATGGAGATGCCGGGCTTTGATAAAGCTAGTAGCCTTTTTCGCGGTTTCCATTGTAACATACATGCTAACAGTTAGAGGACTGACAGCATTAGCATCACAGTTGCTGCTAGGAAGAAGTGAGTGGCTTTTAGCATTTGCAAAGACACATTTACTTTGCCTTTCAACAGCCTTTGAGTTTCTGATAATACATTGTTGGTAGGTGGGTTTGACAAGCATACCAGCACCAAAACACAACATATGCTGGTCTTGCTGGTATATGGGATGCTGGTGCTAATGCTGGTTTAGCTGGTGCTAATGCTGGTTTGGTGCTGGTTTAGCTGGTGCTAATACTGGTGCTGATGCTGGTTTAACTGGTGTTCACTATCAAACCAGCACCAAAACACAACATATGCTGGTCTTGCTGGTATGCTGTTTTTTTTTTCAGCGGGGCATGTTTCCAACAATAGTTGTTTAACACTTTTAATTTACATTTTTTTAACGTAAGCACCAAAAAAGGGGAGTACTACACCTACTTATGTTACTTTGTACTATAACCTGTTATATGTTTGATTGGACAGCCATGTGAGAACTGACATTGACAAGCAGAGCTTTTCACCCAAAGTTGAATCTCTCTGAACTCTTGGCGCTCAGCGCTGCAGAAAAAACCCAGGGGGCCGAGATAATCTTTTTTTTAAATTTTTGTCAAAACATGTTTATTATTATGTTATCATGTTATTATTTTGTTTTATGATGCTACTTAGCTGTATTTTTTTTAAGTTATGAAGGTTTGAATCAAAACAGACCAACTTCAGTTGAATTGATATTAATTGCAATGCACAACCAAAAAACGAGATTTCTGAAAAATTAAAAATATGGAGTTATCTCGTTTTGCAACGAAACTTTTTCAAATATATTGGTGAAAAATATATTTTTTAAATATATTTCAAAATATATTTCAGCGCATTTTTTTGGCCATTTTTGTATTTTTTTTTAAATATTTGTATTTTTTTGCCGTATGGGATCTTATGGCATTTCGTACGTATTTAACAGACTGCTGATTTGTATTAATTCGTACGACCACATTCGTACATTTTTCTACGATTTGCTTTGGCCCAAGTGACGTTGGGGTTAGGAGTGAGGTTAGTGGTGGGGTTTTATTATAGAGTTTTTTTGGTGATAATTGTACGTTTTTGTACAATTTACTTTGTACAAATTTATGCGAATAAGCCAACGTGTAAAATTGGTTCAAATTCTCATTAAACCAAGGTAATAACAGTACAATAGTACAAAAGAGTCTTAACTAATAATATTTCTACTAACTCTTTCTATTTAAAGTACATTTATGGGATAGATGGCATGAATGAAACACTGCCCCTCACCCCAACATCACTCAGCAAATGCAAATAGTAGGTCTGTATTACCAAGACATTGCATTAGACAGAGAAGCAGGTAGACTGACAGACAGACATACAGACATATATATGATGAGTACACATTACATGTTTGCTGCAAGGGTCACAGTTCATCTTTGTCTGTGTATTTGATGACCTCCAGGCTTTTGAACCCTCCACACACACAAAACTCTTTCACAGGCTGGAGTGGAGACAGGAGGGAGAAGCAGGACAAAGACGGATAATAGCAGCTTTTTCCCTCTCGTTTTTTTTCTCCACCTCCATGGGGGGTAAAGATCTTTCGGTCGAGCTTGTTGGAGTGCTGAGGGAGAGAGTGATTAGAGAAACCCGCCGTTAATTAAACCGAAACAGGAAAGAAAGAGTGAAATTAAACCTGCTGCGATGAATACTCCATTAACTATGAAAAGTGAGCAAGGGGGGAGAAAAAGGGAAAGGAAAAGATGCAAAGAAACAGACAGTCAATTTTCACATCCAGAAGGGCACTGTGACCCGATATTTTTTCACCCAACTTGTGGAAAATCAAAGTTGCAAATTAGTCCTTAGCACCAGAAATAATCTGTTCTCCGTGGAGAAGTGTTAACAATGTGACAGGGTTTGCACAGGTTGATGTAAATTTTTCCTCACCTAATCACATTCGTCTCTGGTATCAAGAAACTCCCATTGTCTGCACATGGAGTCAACTTTTGATACAAATCAACACCTTTTGAGTCATTTAGGGGCTCTCCACACGGAGACGTGTATCACTGTTTACGTACACATTTTTATCGTATTGGTGTTTCATTGACACGGATCCGGCGTTTTGGGAGACTGAAAACGCTATTTTTTGAAACCGGGTCCTAAAGTGGATAAATCTGAAATCGACACCCTTGCGGTTTCGTGTGTACAGCCAATCCGTATATTTTGTGAAGCGAAAACGTCATCACATCACGTGTCGGAAGCGTCACACGTAACAGCAACAACAATAACGGCGGACTACGTGATTGTGATCGTGCTACAGAAGCTACTAAGCCTACTAGCTTTATTACAGCAAAATCTATTGCTTCTATGCAATTGTGGTGAGCAACAAGCGATATTGGACAACACCATACGTTGGTTATGCGCATGCTCAAAGTCTTCTTCTACGTTTATAGTGTATATCTGTGGCAGAATCACAGCGCCCCATACTGCCCCGGCATATATACTACACTGCTTTCAGTCGGTTTCTGTGGTTTCTTGTTTACGGATAATTTTTTTAGAACAAGGGAAAAAAATGTTTGGATAGGGAATGCACCGGCTTCGTGTGGACAAAGCCTTACATGCTAGTGAACTCAACTAAAATGGACAAAAGGAACATTCAACAAACAAACATTCACAAAAATGTATGGTATATGGAAAATAATGTGTTTTTTTATCCATAAACCACATGAACACATTGTATCATACCAAATACACAAAATAACCTTGTTTTTAGCAATGAAATAGGTGCACTTGGTAGATCATTGCATTAGCAGAGGTCATGGGTTTGATTTCCAGGAATGCAAGTATTGATTTAACAACCCATTCTCACCAAAAAGCGTACAAATGACACGCAGTGTGATTATCGTGCAATAGATACGCCAAATTCCGCTTTTGCGTGCATATGATACGCCAGTCCTTCCCATTCACTTATATGGCGAATCGTTTCGTGACGTTTTATTTATTGTTTTCTCATTTGTTTTCTGTTTTTTTTTACCATTTTCGCTTGGGTTTAGGGTTAGAACAACTTTTTGTTATATAAAAATGACATCCAAACCCCAACTCTAACCCCAACTCCAAGCGACCATGGCTTAAATATAGTTAAAAACTTAGAGAAACCTGTATATTAAATAACCTGCTTAAACAAATGTAAAATCTAACCCTAAACCCAAGCGAAAATGGTTTAAAAAACAGAAAACAAATGAGAAAACAATAAATAAAACGTCACGAAACGATTCGCCATATAAGTGAATGGGAAGGACTGGCGTATCATATGCACGCAAAATCGGAATTTGGCGTATCTATTGCACAATAATCACACTGCGTGTCATTTGTACGCATCTTGGTGAGAACGGGTAGTGATTTAAATGTACTATTATTGGGATAAGAGTGTCTGCCAAATGTGTAAAGGTAAAGATAGAGTACAATATTCATTTAAATGTACAGTCTTTATTTCTAAAATATGCAGTCTCTTCAAATAAACGTATGCACTATACAGATCGCTTTAAAATTAAATTGTTGCACCTTTTAAAGGGATAGTTTACCAAAAAATGAAAAGTCTGTCATTATTTACTCATCCTATATAGATTTCTTTACACAAATGAACATATTCTAAGCAATGTTTGGGTAACCAAACATTTTTGGAGCACAATTGACATTGAGTAACAACTTGAGGGTGAATAAATGATGACATAATATTAATTTTAGGGGAAACTATACTTTAAGCGCTGACTGAAATCCCCAGCTCCAATCTGATTGGCTGACGTCTACCAAACATTGCTCAGAAAATAAAGCTGCAAACAAAGGTCTAACAACATGTTACCGACTGACTAGCAAGTAGGTTCACTTCTGTAGTTTAAAGTCTGTTGGCTTTAAAAAAAAAGCTTGCCCATGCTTGTGGGTTCTTTTTGGATTCATTACAATGCGTTCACACCACCGCCAACGAGAGCGTCAAAGTGGCCGGAAGTCATTCATTTTCAATGAGAGCCGGCGGCAAGCTCTGGCGAGCAGCACCGAGGCACGTCTTTGACGATGCAAGCGTCGAGGAGAGTTGAAATCAGCTCAAGTTTAATGAGCTATGACGCGATTTGGCGACAACCAATCAGGAGGCTGAAACCAATAGAAGTCCTCGCGGCTTGCCATTTGAGAGAATTCCAGAAAATGCATTCACTCGTCAGAGCATCCACTCATCTTTTTTTATAGCGTTGTCAGGGCAGCCAGAGCATTTTTTGATGCTCTTGCCTGCGACGGTATGAACAGACAGTTAGATCATGCTTTGACACTGAAAAAACATTATAAAAAAGTCTACAGATCAGATAAATGCTCACTTAATATTCAAATATAATAAATAATTACCAGTCATGATATGTTAGCTTTTTGAATCATCATCAATGACAAGTTGAAATGTAAAGGGACATATACTGCAGTTGACCATGTAATATCCATACATTTACCCGAAAACAGTGCAGTGGTGGATATGTTGTCCTACCAAAAATATGTTGCATCATGTTTTCTACACATCACACGCATCTCATGATCAGGGTTTGATCTCTGTGCAGTGCTGTTTTCCATTTCTCTCTCTGTCTCTGCTGTCTCTCAGCTACTTCCTGTTGCTTTCATCTGTGGCGCTGTCAGGAGAATGCTGCAACAGCTACATGTGTGTTGCGTTTACCACCCTCATTAACCGAGCTATTGTTTAGCATCTCTATCCTGTAGCTTTAAGCTTTTGACACAAAGTAGTGACAGAAGACGGAGAATAAGAAAGGCATTTGAGCGATTAAACATTTTTTAGCCTCTCAATTCACTTTCAGTTGGAAAGAAAGAATCGTACAGAGACACAGAGGAAGCAATATATGAAAAGTTGTAGCACGGTGCTTGATCTGACAAGAGCTGATGGAAATAGGTCAGGGTGTGGAGTCATGTAGGGCTGTGTGTCTTTTTGCCCTTTGGTGTGTGAATGACCTGTTGGCGCTCGTGCACAGGTTTCACACCCTTGGGGTGATCATACACTCCTAATGCCTGTCAAATGCACTTACATGCCCGACCATGCAAGAAAGGACACATGCATGATAGCGGCTTCGCAATCACTTCACTGTTGGAAAGCTTTATGGGGTAACTGTACAGTTTGTATGATTTTGACTGATTTGCCTTAGAAAGTGTACACATTTTTATGAGCCCTATTAAGGGCTTTACATTCAATACTATGATTAGGGCCAAAGTGGGACTAATTTTCATCCCTGGAGTTTTATGCCTTAGACCGGTCCACTTTATTTCATGACATACTATATTAAAATAATATAATTAAATCCTCAGTGGCCTACATAAGTCTGCAATAGTGCACTGTTCTTTGTACCCTTGCAATTCATTGCATTTTTCAAATATATCATTTACAATTTAGTGCAAATACAGTCCTGCAGCCCTGCAATTTGGTATTTTTATATTATTCAATTAAACTTATTCAAAAACTACTGAAAGGAAACAAGTGTGTTTGTTTTTTCCCTTATACTGTATTTCTATTTAAAAAACAAATGTTGGGTCTTGAGATTACTGTACGGTTGAAAAAGTTTGGAAATCCCTGATATACAATACACAAGCAAGATTCATCAAGTATCCACAAAAAAACAGATGGAAAAAAAATCCTTTTCTTAATTTTTAGTACTTAGATGTATATATATATATATATATATATATATATATATATATATATATATATATATATATATATATATATATATACGTATATTGCCAAATAAGAAAAGGTAGGCCTACCTTGTGTCAAAAAAACAAAACAAAAAAAAATATCTTTTATAGGTCTCAATTATTTCTCCAAAACAGACATAACATTAAAGAGCACCTATTTCATTGCTAAAAACAATGTTATTTTGGGAATTTGTTATGATACAATGTGTTCACGTGGTTTATGGTTCAAAACACATTATTTTTCAAATACTGTACATTATTGTTACTCCAGATATCCTGTCTTCTTAAAACGCTCTGATTTTGTACAAAACTCATTGATTTGAAAAGCGCTGTGTCCCTGATTGGCCAGGTAATTTGTACGTTGTGATTGGCCTGAATACCTCTGATGTCAGCCAGAAATATGACGCTCCTTACCAGTTTTGAAAGATTCAGAATGCAATGCTAACAGGAGTTAACTTACAGGCTGAGTCGGAAGCGGGAGGAATTACGATAATGTCGGTCTTGTCTACATCACCAATTCCAGGGAGTAAACTGTTGCCTACAATCTGTGTGTTTGTTGTAGTCCAAGAAAAGAGATTTACGTTGGAGATGATAACTTGCGTCATCGTTTACTTTGGAGTTTGTACCTTTTCCATATTGTTAACATGTACTAATACACACTTACACACCAAAGGACATGTAAAAACTGTGAATCGGACAATAGGTGCTGTTCAAATGGCAAGCAAACACATTGTCAAAAAAGGTCAAAATCAGTTCCAAGCTGTCACTGAAGCAGTATCCTTTTAAAAAGTTCCTAATATTGATCATTTAGGTACAGATTTGTATACATTTGGAACAAGTACGTACCTCTGGGGTACTAATATGATCTCTTTGGGTGCAAAGGTGATTGTTATGGACCATTTTTTGACTTTGCTATAAATGTCTCCTGCTTTTCCTGTAGTTTTGTTATAATCCGAGTTTAAGAAGAAATGTCTCGTCAATGTGCTCAAATTGAAGTTTGCAGTAAAAAGTCAGTTTCTAAGCAAACTTATTCAGGAACAAACTGTGGGCTCTATCATACACCCGGCGCAATGCAGCGCAATGCGCGGCGCAAGTGCCTTTTGCTAGTTTCAACCCTGCTCAATTATCCTTTTCACGTTTAGCGCCACATTGTTTAAACAGCAAATGCATTTGCACCCATTTTTGCCCCCATGGGCGTTCAGATATAAAAACGAGGTGTGTTCAGGTGCATTGTTGGCGCGTTGCTTTATTGAGGCAACTAAAATAGACTACGCCATTGACCAACAAAAACCTGGTCTAAAGTTTAAAGTCAATGGCGCAATATGTTGTTTGTTATGTAATGAGCGATTTAGAAATATCACACACATGGATGCGCAGCAGCACAAAAACGCTTTTAAATATGAAAAATGTAAGCATTCAAATGTTAAAGATTATTAGTGAGTCTCTTGTACATAAATAAGGACCCATTATGAGACTTTAGAAGGCGTAAAGAGCTGCTTTGCTTTAAACAAATGCATCTGTTTAGAAATGTTTTTTAAAATGCTACCCCATGGATTTATTGTATATGATGACTCTGTACCTGTGGATATGATGAGATGAGAAACATTTTTAAGTAATGCTTTGAAAAAAACTAATGCCGCTGTCCGAGAGCTGAAACGTGCGGAGAGCCGTTTGTAAATTCTTTATCTCCTGTTTGTTACAAATAAAGTAGTACCTTTTCTTACATACTTGTAAATTATTTTTTGATGATATTGGATAGCTATACATTTACAGCAATTAAAGCCTGCTATTTTTACTTCCACAACTAAAAGAAAATGGGTTTTAAAGGTTTTAATAAAAAAATTACAATTTCAATACAAGTGAAAAACAACACAATTATTTAACATTAATCTTAAACTGGAGATCTTCTTCCTCCGCTTAGTTTTTCAGTTTACAAAGTTCGTCATCTAAATAGGGATTAGACATAGCACCAGCCCAACTGGCTTTTAAAGGGGATGAGAGGTGAGACTCTCATTGGTTTATTGCACGTTACGTCCAAAACATTCCCATTACTCATTAGGGGAATAGGACCAACCCTTTTCGACAGTGCGCTCGGCGAACACAAACCATTTTCCCCGTCGTTAAATTGGCAAAAGTGGATTCGGACAGGGCGCGCTGTGCACTTTAGACAATGCGCTTAGATGGTTAAAATAGGGCCCTATGAGTCAATCTAACCACATTATTAGTCACATTAAATATAACTATATTTGATATTTTAAAAAGAAAACCCCCCCAGAGAAATATGTTATATATTAAAATTATATATATATTAAAAATACTTTTAATGAATGTTCAGATGAAAGACTTCAGATGAGCCAAGTTAGACTCTAAAAGTAAAGGTGCCGCAGAAGAAACATTTTAAGTTCCTCAAAGAGCCATTCAGTCTAAGATTAAAAGAAGATTAATTTCTTTCATACTTTCTTATAATCTAAAGACGTTTATTTTTTAAAACAGTTGAAAGGGTTCTTCGGATGTTAAAGGTTCATCATGAATCTCCCTTTTGTTCTATAAGTTATTTTTATAGTATTTATCCAAGTCCAACTTTGATGCTGTCAGACATATTGAGATTGTTTATGTATTAGACAACCCATTTTTCATCATAGCCAGAAAAAATATTTTATTAAATTCTAAGCGGATATATTTGCAATATATTTGAAAAGACAGCTTCTTCAATTGCCTAAGCAGCTTTCCCTAACGCTAAGTACCTTAACATGCGTCATACTTTACCAGTCACATTAACACGACCGCATCCTTAAGAAAGGTTTCTCCTTATGCATCATGCCAGATTAAATCATATCACCTTACACACAAGAGTACACAAGTGTAATGTAGGGTTAAAGTGTTGGGTGAAAGCTTCATGTGATTATTTTCTCACTGAGTGGAACTCTTCAACTGAAGTGTCCATCAAGAACTAATGAATTTTTTAATACTTATAGTGTGTTTTAACACAATTCACACGATTGACTTTATTTCTACGCACACTGCGTACGTCTGCTTCTCTTTTTGGCATGTACAAGAAATAAATCAATTGCATGTGTTGCTGAAGCTTTAGATCTTTTTCATTGCTCCCCTCTTTCTCTCTCACTCTTTCTCTCAGTCATTGTGGGGGTCCGTCGGTAAAGCCATATGGTGAGTGCGAGCGGATCAGGCTGGTGGATGGGTGTTTCACCCCAACACAAAAGCGGGGGGCCTGTTGAATGATGCCCATGAATGCATGAGGACAAGCTGGGTGAAAAGGAACCTGCGGCCGAGTCATAAAGGAGCGCCGGGGGAGGGTCCTCCATATGACATCACAAAAAAGTGACAAAAGAGTTTAGCTGGTCTTTCTCCGCGGTGCGCTCCACCCCCTGCCAGAAAGCACCAGCTAATTATCCACCAACCTGACAGGAGGGCGTGCGCACATGTGTGCGTGTACGCGGACTGAGACTGAACAGCCAGTTTCACATGCGTTTGGCACCAGCTGAGAAAGGCAACATCTCCGGTGCTTTGATGGATGATTTTTTGTATGCATGCGCATGTAATGACTTATTTCAGCGTGTTGCATAAGATGAGATGCCATTTTGTTTCTCAGCAGTCACTAAAACTAGCAATCATTTTACAATATGAAACTAAATTTTTCTGGGGTAAAATATAGC
Source organism: Paramisgurnus dabryanus (assembly GCF_030506205.2). Classification (NCBI taxonomy): domain Eukaryota; kingdom Metazoa; phylum Chordata; class Actinopteri; order Cypriniformes; family Cobitidae; genus Paramisgurnus; species Paramisgurnus dabryanus. The sequence continues at coordinate 36,463,911 of NC_133340.1, forward strand.
TGTGTGGTTGCTATGTGGTTTTAGTGTGTTGCTATGTGGTTACTAAGGAGTTCTGGGTGGTTTCTGGGTTGTTGTAGACACTGTAAAAAAGATATGTTGTTTCAACTTAAAAAAAGGACGTGTTTGCATTGCCTCTAAAAGTTTTAGTTAATTTAACCTAAAAATATTAGTTGAGTCAACATTTTTTGGGGGGTGGGGGGTTGAATAATATTTTTAAGTTGAATTATCTAATTAAATTTATTTAAATTTTAGAGGCAGCATGAACACCTACTTTTTTAAGTTGAAATAACACATAATTTTTTTTTTACAGTGTACTGGCAAAGCCACAAAACTGGGTTTTTATGATTAAGTAAAATATGGATAAACCCCAAGGCTGAGTTTAAATGAACACAAGCTAAATTGTTTTTTACCGATAGTTGGGTCAAATATGGACATTTTCTAGATTAATTTAAACCAACAGTTGAGTTTTTTCATTTTTTACCCACACTCTAAAAGTGCTGGGTTATTTTAAACTCAGTGTTGCGTTAAAATGGGACGAACACAGCCCGCTGGGTTGTAATTTAAACTATGCTGGGTTGTTTCAATGCAAAATGTTAGGTTGTTTTAACCCATTGTTGGAACAAATATTAATATTTTCTGGGTTATTTAAACCCAATGGCTGGGATCATCCCCTTTGACCCAGAACTGGGTTGAAAATAACCCAACTTTTTTTAAAGTGCAAGCATGGGTTGAATTTACCCACATTGGCGCTTTTCCATTGCATGGCACCACCGGTTTGGTTTGGGTTAAGTCGGGTCAGCTCACTTTGGCTTGGTTAGCTTTTCCATCGAGTTAAGTAACACTTCAGAGTGGGAGGGATTGTAGGCGTGTCATTATATTTGCGCTGTCTACTGCTGTGACATCATACAAGTGAGAGCGTTGTTGGAATGCTATACGTTTCAATACATTCATTTATTTTTCAGTCTGCCACAAAAATAAAATTGACCACCACAAACCACGTTTATCACTTCCTCTGTCTCACATGACAGTTTCTGTACAAACACCTGTGGCGTCACTCGACGCGCTCAGATGAGCCTCATTTAAGTTGCATTTAAACATATATGCGGACGTGCGCATCGCTGTGCTGCCACAAACTGCAAGTCTGGAAAAAACTGGAATTGTGTTACTGATTCTCAACCTGTGGATGAATTCATCGCTAAAAGGGAGTTTTGGAACTTACAGCAAAGCACAGATGACAACAGGTATACTCAAGACAGCGCAAGCTAGCATGAAGTTAAAGCCAATCTACTTTATAGCGATGGCGCTGGTAGTGACGATTCTCTCAGACCAATCAGTGATCTACAGTGTGTTTCGCGTCACGTTTTGGTATCAGATCGGGTCGCTTGGAACCCCAACCAGTGGAAAAGACCCCAAAAGTAAGCTGACCCGACCCAAACCATACGGTTGAGTATGCAATGGAAAAGCGCCGTAGCGGGTACCTTCTTGATTTTAAGTTTTTTTCATATATATATATATATATATATATATATATATATATATATATATATATATATATATATATATATATATATATATATGTATATATATATATATATAACTTAAAATCAAGAAGGTACCTGCTAAATGTTTGTAGCTTATAGCCAATGCTATCTTATGGCAATTTGTACATATTACCAGGTGGCTAATTTGTATTAATTCGTACAACCAAATTCAGTCAATTTTGTATGATTTGCTCTTGCCACTGTGACGTTGGGGTTAGGGGTGGGGTGTCGTTATTGTTTTTTTATTATTAAGATAATCATATGTTTTTGCATTATTAACTGCATACGAATTCATACAAATTAGCCACCTCATAAAATATGTAAAGTTTTTCATGAGATCAGACTTGTATCAATGTGATTCCATTAAAGGCACTTTTACAATTAATGAACTTTAATGTAAAGCTGCTTTGAGTCAATTTTGAGATATTTAAAAAAGTGATATATAAATGTTTCTTCGTCCATTTTCGGAAATAGGCACCAAACCCTAGATATGAGCAATACCAGCACCTACAATTTGATAGGAATACGCGTTCCTGTCTGGAATTGCAATGACTGCCAGCCTAAGCAGCCTTCTATGAGAGCGAGAACAAACAATGATCGTATTCAGTGGTCGCACCCCCTCTGTACAGCTCAAAAACACATCTGTTTTCATGGTACTTGACGGACACACTATTGCCAACACCCTTTCAGTCGCGTCCCACCCACTCTTTTTTGGCTGATGATGTTGGGTATGAATGCTCTACAGCACTAAAGGGACAAGAGCATTTGCTAGAGGTTTCGGTAAAGGATCTTCCCATTCATGCACACATCATTACCCCTACTATCACTCACTATGCAGATGGACTCTCGGAGAAAACATGCACACACCCCATCGACCGATCACATCCTGCATTCATCTTGTGCAGCTTTCTTCTTTACCTCAAATGAATTTCTATGGCTCTTTTAAAGTCAAGTGGCGTGTGATCTAAAGATTATGTTTGCACTACACAATGTAATCAATAAGCAATGGCAACTTGTGTTTTTACATTACTTTAACTCCTCAAAATAAGCTAAGCAATTTAAAAGGTTTTTATAAGTTACATTTGCATTCATTCACACTTTTATCCAAAGCAACTTTTAGTACATTGACATCTATCAGCATACAGTATGTGTTCCTATGATTGAACCCATGACCTTTTGTGCTATTAATGCAATGCTCTAACAAATCGTCAGGTTGCTTGCTGTAGTAGATTTCTGTAGTTAGTAAGGTTTTTTAAGTAGTTACCAGCAGGATGCTATGGTTGCTAAGGTGGTCTGAGTGGTTGCTAAGTCTCTATGCTAGACTAGTCCTTAAATATAAAGCACCTCTTTCAGTGCAACTGGAATTTTTCACCCACCGGGCAAAGATAGCAAAGTTAGCACAAAATGTGCTGGAGTTTAATACTTAGATTTAAGGTTCGAACAAATATGCAATAATATGCAACACTCATGGTTGCTTCACTAAGCATCACTCATAAACTCTCTTTCACACACAGACACTCACCGTGGACCAATGTTTGGAGTTTTTGGAGAATGCATATCAAAATAATGACCATGCCTGGCAGTAAGAAGAGGCCCGGGCTATTGTTGGGGTTGTCAGGAAGGTCTCATTAAAAGGGGCCAATGGACAAATGGGTAGCGCTGCGGGCCTTTGTCTGAATGGAATACCCTCACACTAAACTTCCACTCCATCACTCTGGGGCCCTCGTTGTTCCTTTCCCCTCCCAAAAGACTCAATCGAAATCTGCCGTTGCCGAAAGCACCAGTCCAGGCATGAAATACCGTCCGCCCGCCCAACACCTTTTGTTCGGATGGGACAGTCGGGTGGTGGGATCCGGAATGCTAAGCTGCAGTTTCTTTATTAGGGTCATTGATGGGTCATACCAACTTAAATGGGGGGGGGGGGGGGGTTAAACCTCGGTGGCCTGTTTGAGTCTATAAATGATGGATTGGATATGTGCTGTGTGCGATTTGGGGCCCAACGGCAAAATAAGAGCAGAAAATGTAATGTTTTACAGCTCGGCTGTGCTAAAACAAGTAGTTTTTTGATTGTGCAATGAACTGTCAGGGAGACTAAACAATTTCAGCTGAAGCAATTGTGTAGTGGTACACAGTGTTTAATGGGTCCATACTCTTGTAAGACATTAACAAATACATTCCAAAAACCTGTATGCAATTTAAACCGCTTTAACAAGAAATGGTCTTCTATTTTTAACCCACAGATCAACTTAAGGATGCTGGGAAAGCCTAGCTTTTCTAAATATAGACTCTATAAGGGTAACCGGATGTTTCTCGACCATCTGTGGCGAAAAGTATGGGTGATGGGATGGATCCCTTTCAGGAAGTCCCATGACCTCTGTGTGTCAATTTGCAGGGACTGAGAAATGGAAGCGTGTGTGTTATGCTGATGCGTTCCTGGGGTGACCTGTTTGTGTGATGTTTACATTTCATGTTAACATAGTCACCAGGTTGCTTTGGTCCGCATAGTGATGCAAATGAATCGTGCAAACGTTGACACTGAGTGAAATCTTCGCATAAGAAATATTCGCATTTGAAATCTCTGTGTAATCCCAGATGTTGATGCAGGTCCAACCTCCGTGGGAGGTAAATGTGTCGCTTTAACGTTCTTTCCATCCCTAAAGATATTACTAAATGAAGGCATGCATCACAATGAGAAGTTGAAAGCATGGCTCCTGTTTGGGTCTCTGCAGTGCATTACAGAGCCCAAATAAGCATTCTTTGGTATGCTGGCTCAAGCAGTTTACTTTACTTTATTGTTTTAAAGTTTAAAGTAAATTTATGAAGAAAATCACCACGCACGCACGCACGCACGCACGCACGCACGCACGCACGCACGCACACACACACACACACACACACACACACACACACACACACACACACACACACACACACACATGTATAAAACACTGGCCCTAATGAGGTCATGATGGCAGCATTCGCATTATGGACATAAATTGTAAATTGTCCGCTGTAATAAAGGCGGTCAGAGCGTGATATCAATCTTCAGTATGTTTCGATATTTTATGTAATCTGAATTCCTTCGGCAAAGAGAATGCATCTCTGTAATGTAAAACTAATTTGATTTGTGGTCGTCCGGTTTTGGAACAAACGTGAGGGGAGTCTTATGAGATGAGTCAGGTTGACATCATACAGTCTGTTCGAACAAGAAAGGCATGTGAAGTTGTTGTATGGAGTAAATCGAGAAAAAAACAGAAAATGAACCAAATAATATAAATAGAAAAATAAATAGTAAAATATATACTGACAGAAAAGTCAGCCAAAAATAACAGTGTTGCTCTGAGTTCAAACTCGACAGAAAGGCCCACAGAGATGGTATTTCTCAAAATTTTAGGTCATACTCCTTGGACACTAGTTGAGAAACATCTCCACCCATTTAATATGAGAGAGAGAGAGAGAGAGAGAGGGAGGGGGGCAAACAAAACAAAACAGCAAATGTATTTTTCAGCCAAATCAAATATGACCGAACTGTCAAACTAGAGACATAAAAAGTTACATTATGGAAACTCTGCAATATTCACGATCTATGAACTCGCGGGATTTAAACACATTTTGTTTTCATTTCTGTATTTCTGTACTGTCCCCAGCAATGTGTTAGAAACATAACTGCACTCTGTGTTAAAATGTCATGGAGCGTAGTTTGTGAAGATCACCAAGTATGATAAACAACCTTGTACATAGTTGTGATTGGATTATTGATCACTACATGCATAACCTACTACATCAAGAGTTAAACTTGGCAAACTGTTGCATACTGATGTTTAACCTTACATGCAGAACATCACATTAACTTTGTTCCTGTGTAATGTGAGGTTCAAGTATACAAAAAAAGTTGTATCTTTTTGTACCTTTATGGTACAACAAATTGAAATGTTTTTCCTTTTTTACCTTTACAAGTTATACCCTAATGTGAACATTTAAGGACCTATTGTGGACCAGTTAAATGTTAGGGGTACAAACATTTAAAGGTACACTCCACTTTTTTTTGAAAATATGCTCATTTTCCAGCTCCCCTAGAGTTAAATATTTAGATTTTTACTGTTTTGGAAAGCATTCAGCCGATCTCTGTGTCTGGCCATACCACTTTTAGCATAGCTTAGCATAATCCATAATCCATAGCATTGATTCTAATTAGACCATTAGCATCGCGCTCAAAAATAACTAAATAGTTTCAATATTTTTCCTGTTTAAAACTTGACTTTTCTGTAATTACATTGTGTACAAAGACTGACGTAAAAAGCTATTGAAAGTTACCAAGGGGACTACTTTCAGGTGCTGCATAATATCATTGCGCCTGCTGCAGCCATGTTACAGCAGCAAAGTCCTTGATTATGACGCCAGAATAAGAGTATAGTTCCTAGCCAAATCGGCCTAGAAAATCGCAACTTTTAATTTTTGTCTTAGTACACGATGTAACTACAGAAGAGTCAAGTTTTAAAGTTTTACTTTTTGGTTATTTTGAGCGTGATGGTAAATGGTCTAATCAGATTCAATGGATTATGCTAAGCTATGCTAAAAGTGGTACCGCCAGACCCAGAGATCGGCTGAATGGATTCCAAAACGGTAAAAATCAAATGTTTAACTCTAGGGGAGCTGGAAAATTAGCATATTTTCAAAAAAGTGGAGTTTCCCTTTAACTGCACCTTAAAAGGTACACAATCAGTCAACCCATCCTCACCCCATGTCGTCAATATTTGACGACACTTGACCATTCGTCAATATGTGACGGGGAGGGTATACCTTTCGCGTCATTTTTTGACGAACTGGGGACTTCAATACTATTACGTCCGTTGCATTCTCTTTCCTATTTTCTTACCATTTTCGCGTCGGTTTAGGGTTAGATTTACATAATGACATCCCTACCCAAACCTAACTCTAACCCCAACGCCAGGTGACAACTGTTTCTAACCCCAACGCCAGGTGACAACTGTTTAATTTCGCGTACACTGTTTAATTTCGCGTACACTGTTTAATTTTGCGTAATCTAACCCTAAACCGACGCGAAAATGGTAAGAAAATAGGAAAGAGAATGCAACGGACGTAATAGTATTGAAGTCCCCAGTTCGTCAAAAAATGACGCGAAAGGTATACCCTCCCCGTCACATATTGACGAATGGTCAAGTGTCGTCAAATATTGACGACATGGGGTGAGGATGTGTTGAATCAGTCCTTAGGGTACAGTAATAAACCGAAAAAGGTACAACATTGATTTATGTTTTGCATATTTTCCTGACAGTGCAGGGTCACACATAATTATAATAACGGAATATTCTACAAGAGCAAGTCTTTATTTAATATATATATTAAATATATATGCACATTTATGCATTTGGCACGATACCAGTACATTGCATTTTATCTGCCATATTTTAAGTACTATATGTGTATTTCCTGGGATCAAACCCATGACTTTTGCTTTGCAAATACTATTTTTTAACACATGCACATAAATGTAGTCTTGCACATGAGAAATAACTACCGCAGATTGTTTCCTGAATGTTTTACACACCTGTATACAGTGCTGTCTATTGGGGGTGTACATGTGGCCCGTGGCTCTCTCCTCAGATGTTGGGCCTAAAATAAAACTTGAAGAAGATTCAGGGTGAAAGGACGAGTAAATCAGGGAGACTAACACTTTTGTTTGGAGCCTGTGAGGAAAGAGAAAACCGAGCGGGAGAGACAGAAAGCACAAGGGAAAGAAAGGGAGAGAGAGAGAGAAGGAGAGATGCAAATGTTTTAGCACAGATCAGAAAAAATAGCTCTCTGTGAACGTGTGATAGTGAGAGAGCGTCTTACAGTCAAGCCGAGAAAAACAGATGACAGCTACATTGAAAAGTCAAAGCAAAACAGACCTGTCTAGTAAAATATGTTAGAGGTGTTAGTGAAAGAGGAGAGGCTGAGCTGTCAGATAGTCTTATGCCTCATTTGAAGGAAAAAACAAAAGATAACCTGTGCTGGAAACACGCCACCATCAAAAGAACATCCATAAGCGTCATAGCTGCAAGGTGAACTAGCTGAAGTTTTAGAGGTGAAGAAGTTTTTTCATTTATCTTCTATTTAAAACTGATTTCTTGCCTTCTGGAGCCAAACAATCCCCAAGGAAGTGCAAGACATTTAACCTACTGTGCAACATTTATGCTTAGTACAAAACACACATAACTGTAAATTTAAACATAATCTGGCATGTTTAACAGAGAATAAAAGAAAAGAAAATATAATATCCATCCATTCTCCGAACTTGCTCATCCTCTGTCTTATTTAGTATAATATCTAATATTTAAAATTTACAATCACCAATTTACCATTTTCCCAGTAAGTGTTACCCAATTTTTAAAATAAAAAGCTTGATGCCATCTTAACTCCATAGGCAGCGTTCTATCTCCCTCTCTTGTATATTCAGTAAACATGTTTCCTTTGATGTCTCACACAGATGGCAGAAATCATTGGCTGTATGTCAATCTGAGCAAGTGACTCTTTGCCAAACCAGGGAGTGCAGAATTTGGGCCCAAAATGTAAAGAATCATTGCCTTTAAACAATTGTTTATTGCACTATTGTGTTTGCTTATGCAACAGAGTTTCATATTTCTTTCATGTTAAAATCTAAAAGGCAAATAAGGTTTCCATTCAGAATGTGTGATGCAATAAACATAGATGAACTAACAAATAAAATACTAAAACTAACAAAATAAAAATAGATAGGATGTCCCTCACATATGATTGAAGAATGTGAAAATAGATTTGTATGAAAGGGTGTGGATGGTTGAGAGTGTGTGAGAGAGAAAGCGACAAATAGAGGTGAAGTTTGAATGCATCAGCCAAGAATTTCCCATGTTTATTATTAATGGCCTCTCTCTTAAAAATGACACTTCCCCAATTTCATCAAGTCACCGTCTCCAGGGCTGTTTATCACGTGTGTGTATCTTGGTCCCTCCATTGCACTGTGTGGGCTAAAGTGTGAATGTGTGTGTGTGTGCTCTCCATCATTCTGTTCCAGAGGCTAGATTAATCCAATCTATCACCAGCAAAACCTGCGTGACCTTCATATGCGTCCCTGCTGAATATCCAACACTCTGGCCCTTCCTACAGTGGGGACCCAAAATAAAAGAAGAAAAGATTTTTATAATTGACTTCCAGATTGGGAACCGAGAATGTTAATTCTTTCTGCATACTACAAATTGAATGAAGAAACTGTAAACCAGTCGCTGTCTTACCAAGAAGACATACTTTGAATATTCTTTTATGTCTTTTGTTCAAGTGCTTCCTAACACAAAACTGACAGATGTGATAAGATAACGATAGAAAGATAAAATCATAAAGATTAGGGTAAAGGTGAAAGAAAGATATTAGCATGGAAAGAAGGGGAGAGGAGAATGAAAAAAAACAAGAAAGGGTGGAAAAAAGAAATAACCAAAAAAAGGAAAAAAGGAGGAGAGGGACAGAAGGAATGCAAAATTGATGAAAGGGATGGAAGGATGACAGAAAAGAAGATGGAAGAAAAGAGAAGAAGGAAGGAACTAAGGAAGGCAGGTATGGAAGGAAAGAAGTAAGTAAGGAAGGAAGGAAAGAAAGAAATAAGGAAGGAATAAAGAATGAAAAAGTAAAGAAAGAAAGAATAAAAGAAAGATAGAAAGATCAGAGGAAGACAGGAGGGACAGACGGACAAACAGACAGACAGAAACAAACAAACAAACAAACAAACAAGAAAAGAAACAAGAAAAGAATAGAAAGGAAAAAATGAAAGAAAGAAAAGAAAGTAAAGGAAAATGGAAGGAAGAAAAGACAAACAGACGGACGGACGGACGGACGGACAGACAGACAGGTAAGCAGAAAGAAAGAAAGAAAGAAAGAAAGAAAAAAAGAAAGGAAAGGAAGAAATGGTAGAAGAAGAAGGAAGGAAGGAAGGAAGGAAGGAAGGAAAAGAGAAAAGAAGGAAGGAAAGAAGCGATAAAAATTAAAAAGGAAAGAAAGAAAGAAAGAAAGAAAGAAAGAAAGAAGAAAAAAGGAAGAAAGAAAAGAAAGGAAAGGAAGAAAAAAAGGAAGGAAGGCTGAAGAAAAGATAGAAAGTAAAAGTAAAAGCAGAAAAGACAAACAGAGATATAGACAGACAGAGTGAAAAAAATAAAAAGAAAGAAAGAAGTAAAAGAGCAAGGAAGGAAGGAAGGAAGAAAATACAGACAGACGGACAGACAGACAGGCAGAAAGAGAGAAAGAAAGAAGAAAAGAAAGCAAGAAAGGAAGGAAGAAGAAAGGAAAGTAAAAAAGGAAGGAAGAAAGAAAAGACAGACAGAAAGAAAGAAAGAAAGAAAGAAAGAAAGAAAAAAAGAAAAATGAGAGGAACAAAGAAAGAAAGAAAGAAAGAAAGAAAGAAATATGAGAGGACGGACCGACGTAAGGGAGGATGGATGGGAGGAAGGAAGGAAGGAAATACAGATGGACAGACAGAAAGGAAGAAATATGAGGGGATGGAAGGAAGGAAGGAAGGAAGGAAGGAAAGAAAGAAAGAAAGAAAGAAAGAAAGAAAGAAAGAAAGAAAGAAAGAAAGAAAGAAAGAAAGAAAGAAAGAAAGAAAGAAAGAAAGAAAGAAATATAAGAGGATGGACGGAAGTAAGGGAGGAAGAACGGAAGGAAGGAAATACAGACGGACAGACAGAAAGAAAGAAATATGAGGGGATGGAAGGAAGGAAGGAAAGAAAGAAAGAAAGAAGAAAGGAAAGAAAGAAATATTAGAGGATGGACGGAAGTAATGGAGGAAGGAAGGAAGGAAGGAAGGAAATACAGACGGACAGACAGAAAGAAAGAGATTTGAGGGGATGGAAGGAAGCAAGGAAGGAAGGAAAGAAAGAAAGAAGGAAAGAAGGAAGGAAAGAAAGAAAGAAAGAAAGAAAGAAAGAAAGAAAGAAAGAAAGAAAGAAAGAAATATTAGAGGAAGGACGGAAGTAAGGGAGGAAGGAAATACAGACGGACAGACAGAAAGAAAGAGATTTGAGGGGATGGAAGGAAGCAAGGAAGGAAGGAAAGAAAGAAAGAAGGAAAGAAAGAAAGAAAGAAAGAAAGAAGGAAGGAAAGAAAGAAAGAAAGAAGGAAAGAAAGAAAGAAAGAAAGAAAGAAAGAAAGAAAGAAAGAAAGAAAGAAATACTAGAGGATGGACGGAAGTAAGGGAGGAAGGAAGGAAGGAAGGAAATACAGATGGACAGACAGAAAGAAAGAGATTTGAGGGGATGGAAGGAAGGAAAGAAAGAAAGAAAGAAAGAAAGAAAGAAAGAAAGAAAGAAAGAAAGAAAGAAAGAAAGACAGAAAGGAGGGAAGTATTCTAGAGCAGTTTTTTCCAGTGTGTGCTAACAGTATATTTAAGCTATAAGTTCCTCCTGGGCAGACCTTCAGAGGTCAAATGTGGACATAAAGCATCTGAAGTGAGTGTGTGGGTTCTTGAGAGTGTAGTTTATGCTTTTCAGGTCCAGGAAGGAGAAAGATTAAGAGGATGTGTTCAATCTTAAGAGAAAAAAATCAACCACACCGCAAGGGATATGCTGTATGAAACGTTCAATTCCCTCTGTCCCTGATAGTTCTGTATGGATTATATTCTTTTCAAGGTAATACTGGACCACAAGTCATCAATGAAATCTCAGTTTCGTTCCAAATGTTTGCGGCATCCAACTGAATTCAATCCAATGACTTTAAAAATTCTTTATTTCTTCACGTTCGCGATTTATTCATAGCAAACAATCGATAATTTTCATCGCCCTCATAAATCGTTTTGATGCTTCATTGGATTTGAGAAGCTCGTGTGAAAAATGCGCGATTGGTGCTCGGTCCTGTTTCTCAAATGTGCTGCATCAGCATTAAGCGGACACTGTGATTCGTTGAGAAAATGCTATTCTTCAAAATCGCCCAATTCTCCCAGAGACCGTTTGCGGGTGACAGGATATGAGGAGTTAGCGCTGTTTATTTATTCACCAGTCCGCTCATTCTTTCTCAAAAGTGGTTGCACACATCTGGGGGCCATTAGTCTGCCCGGATACCGGCACTCCTGGGCAACTTTTCATAGTAGAACATTAACCCAACATGGACAGATAACATCTCGGCACTCCAGAACCATTATGCTAATTTAATTTGTGCTATGCTAGGCTGACTTTGCCCATCAGATAGCATTGAAAACTACTTGTCTGTGGCAAATACTACATGGTCTTGAGGGTTTTAAATTGAGTCATGTTCTTATAAGACAAGTATGCAAACTGGATGACCATATTGGAAGTGTTTAGAATCCATAATCATTTTCTATGTTTGCTGTTCATCTGAAATCATGTGAATATTTGACATAAAATGTGGTAAAATGCAAAATGGTATTTTTAACTGTAAATTTGTGCTACAGTCACCATGAGTGCCATTCAGGTTTTCCCATTCACTCTGTAGGTGGAAGAGTATTGCACAGATGGTTTAAAGGAATATTCCATTTTCTTAAAAGAAAAATCCAGATAATTTACTCACCACCATGTCATCCAAAATGTTGATGTCTTTCTTTGTTCAGTCGAGAAGAAATTATGTTTTTTGAGGAGAACATTGCAGGATTTTTCTCATTTTAATGGACTTTAATAGAGCCCAACATTTAATACTTAACTCAACAACGTAACAGTTTTTTTCAACGGAGTTTCAAAGGAATCTAAACAATCCCAAACGAGGCATAAGGGTCTTATCTAGCGAAACGATTGTCATTTTTGACAATAAAAATAACAAATATACACTTTTAAAGCACAACTTCTCGTTTAGATCCGGTCCAGCGCGACCTAACGTAAATGCGCAGTGACGTAGGGAGGTCACGTGTTACATATATAAAACGCACATTTGCGGACCATTGTAAACAATAAACTGACACAAAGACATTAATTTGTATCAGTTGACATACAACAATGTAGGAACGGTCCTCTTTCAACACACTTGTAAACACTGGGACGTAGTTTCGCGTTTGTCCCCTGTGACCTCTTGACGTCATGACGTATTGCGTGGGGTCACGTTGGCGCATCACAACCGGATCTAAACGAGAAGTTGTGCTTTAAAAGTGTATATTTGTTATTTTTATTGTCAAAAATGAAAATCGTTTCGCTAGATAAGACCCTTATGCCTCGTTTGGGATCATTTAGAGTCCTTTGAAACTCCGTTGAAAAAACTGTTAAGTGTTGAGTTAAGTATTAAATGTTGGGCTCTATTAAAGTCCATTAAATGAGACAAATCCTGGAATGTTTTCCTCAAAAAACATAATTTCTTCTCGACTGAACAAAGAAAGACATCAACATTTTGGATGACATGGTGGTGAGTCAATTATCTGGATTTTTCTTTTAAGAAAATGGAATATTCCTTTAAGCGTTTGGTATAGTATTTGAAATGACTGATTTTGAGTTTTGGTTATGGTAAGTATCTATAACACACTATTTATCCTTTACATACAATATTTTATGTTAGATAAACATTGAGCTACTGTAGTTTAGTATACGCTTGTATATAAGGTGACTCACTCCATTATCCGAAAACAACCCCCTTGTCAGGAAAAATGGTCAAGAAATGGTCCCAAGCTGTCACCGGGGCAGTAACCCTTAATTGTACTATTTAGGTACAGCTATGTAAACATTTGGTACAAATATGGTAGCTATTTAGGTAAAACATTGTACCGCCCCATTGACAGCTAGGGACCACCTTTTTACTCTTTTACTAACAGTGTAATCTACCTACGGTTCAGTGCCATGTTGATAGTTCATGGGGTTCAAACCAACAGTCTTTGGGACAGTACCCCAGATCTTTAACCCCTCAGCCAAACCACCCACTGTACTAATTTGATTGCACTCAGAACCACAGCGAGGGGGTCTTTTAAATGTATGGGAAAAGAGGGGGA